>NC_137054.1:8569138-8614138 GCF_032717465.1 Coenobita brevimanus
AGTTGATGGTTATATACGAAATAAAGAAAAATCACTGATGGTTACGTACACTCCCAAGTCCCATGATAAAAACAAAGTATATATTTCAAGGTAAGGCATTGTTTTCATTTCAATTTGTTTTCTTTCCCTGGCCGTGATCCCTCCACTGAATCTGATAAATACTGGCGCTGTTTGAAAGCCGCTTCGTTTCCATTAATCCTCAGGTTTCATTAACAATAATACACTTTTTTCAATTCGTTTTAATGCTCTCTTTCATCTCCGCCAACAAACCTGCATCTTTTTTTTAGTGTGTGTGTGTGTGTGTGTGTGTGTGTGTGTGTGTGTGTGTGTGTGTGTGTGTGTGTGTGTGTGTGTGTGTTATAGAGCATCGTTGTCCTTTTAAAATCCTGAATTGTACTTCTTTTTTGGACTGAATTAAGCCGTCTCTTCATTTATATTTTCTTATTTACAGATTTAAAATAAATATGCTTGCTGGTTTAAACTGCACTTTTGAAGCCGCTTTTGCAACCTCGCACTGTAAGCATGCATTTCATTTTAAAAACCTGGAACTTTTTTTTTTTATCCTCTGCAATGCATACACGCGATTTATATTCTATTCTATTTCCTGACGATTTTCTTCAACTGAGGAGGGGTTGACAAATGGAGGGGTTGTCAGCTGGAGGAGTTTGATATAGCCTTTGTCAAAATTTTATGCTAATGGGGCTCGTCTTAATTGTATAAAAAAAAAAAAGATGCTCACTGCCTAGTTTTCTAGTGTTAATATCTTGCTACAGCTTAGTACTCTAGACGGAGAGAAGGCAGTTTTATGTCTAATTAAGCTGAATAAGGTATAATTTTGTCAGTTCTGTGTGTTTGTTATTTGTATCCATCACATTATCCTTTTATATTTTGTATTTAATTTGTATCTTGACTTCATATTTAGCATATTTTCCTAAGAAATATATTTTAACCCTTTCACTATGAGGGGTATCTCCTAAAGTGAGTAAATTAATCTGGTGGTAGCAATAGTAGATTATAGAAAAAGTAATTGTTCAGAAGGGCTTACCATATTTCTCTTAATTTCTCCAGAATTTCTCTCATATATGTCACGCACATAAACCATTTACTCACTCACGTGGTTGGTGGCGGCGGCCATCATCTATTCACTTAATGTATTACTACCTGTTTCTTCATTCACCTTTATCATTGTGTTTATTTGTCTGCCCTCCTCTCTTTCTACTTCTACCTTTCCCTCCTGTCACTTTCTGCCTGCAGCGATAGCCAACAGTCAGTGAGTGGTCAGCGTTCTTTTTCTTCTGCCTTTTCTTCCGCGCGTGGCGGATTTGATAAAAGGAGGCCTTTGGAGACATGAAAGTGGCACCATATGAGGTAATTTGACATGGATAATCCAAATCTGCCATCAGCTTACACCTGAGGTGGCACCATCTAGCGACAACTTTAATAAAAGTGCTTAATTTAAGCCTACTGAGTTATAAAAGTGGTCCCATATGTGGTTTTTTGACATGAAGAATCCAAATTTGCTGTCAGCTGACACCTGTGGATACGCCATCTAGCAGCAACCTTAGTAAGATTTCTTCATTTAAGCCCACTGAGACCGAAAACTGGTCCCATATAATGTTATTTGTCATGGCTAGTTGCTGTTTACAGCAAACAGTTGGAAACAAGAACCTCGCCGCAGGTCCCAGAGAAATTCTACTGCTGTTATTATTATTATTCTGTCCACTTCAGGTGGTTGTACACCGAGTGACAAGTCTGATGACTGGGTGACGTGGAGCTTACTGTCGTGCCTCTTTAATGGGTGGAGAGATTCAAATGCGGCATCCATCCAGGAACCAAGCCTCCACAATTTTCCCCTAACCTCTCTGTGGCGAGACACTTGCTGTCAACAGGAAGGGAACATCGGTTCATTGCACGGCACGGCTCTCAGGGGCTGTTGCTTGCCTGTGACTGATGGTTCTGGTCAGCCAGAGACAGACTGCGGTTGATCAACAACAACAACAAATCTCTCTCTCTCTCTCTCTCTCTCTCTCTCTCTCTCTCTCTCTCTCTCTCAAGAAAAGATAACTGTCAATTGGTTATTAGAGATCATTTTTCTTAGTACGTCCTGATCTACAATAGGATTCACCATTTGACTCACATATTCATGACCCCAACTGTACTGCTTAGAGAACAGGAAGGCTCTCGAGACCATCTGTTGTCTGGCCTCCCCTGTTCTGTATCTCTTACACAATCGCGGCCAACGGTCCTTTCATAGTCTCGGAACTCTGCCAAACACGTTATCATGTCCTACTAAACTAATCAGTGTATTAACCGAGCGATTATTTGCACCTGAGTATGATGACGCCTGTTAAATCTCTTTAGTTAGTCTACCACCGGTTGATTTTAGGTGCTAGTTAGGATCTCCAGGGGTGAGTGGGGTAATGAAAGCCACTAAATTTGACTTTTTTTTCCTAAACGAAATTCAATCATCCAAGTTAAAACCAAAAATCTGAGTAAACCCATAAATAAATAAAGTCCAAAAAGGAGAAAGAAAAAAAATTGTAGCCCCTGAATTAGGCTATATTTTCTACTGGCTTATTCCACCTCACACAGTAGTTTGAAAATCTTAACTGAGAAAAATCGTCGGGAATCAGGGAAGAATGAAATGAATAACAGACTTCTTTCTCTATATAGTGCAAAAAATCAGTCTAAGTACAGTGTACATGTAAAAAGTTTAATATATTAAAAAACGGAATTAATAAATAAATGAACTACAAAAAAGAAAACTGAATGAAAGAAAGATGTTGGAATAAAATATAAGAACAGCTTTAAGAAATTAAGACTGCAAATGTAAAGCTAATAAAAACACAAAAATGAAAAAAAAAAAATGTCCAAATAAACAGCCGAAGTGAAATGGAAAAGCCAAATCAAACTGCGAAAATTGATACATTAAAAAAAAAAAAAATCTAGTACCTACAACAGGACAGCACTGTGAAAAATGGCTCCTTTGGCCAAACCAGAGCCGCTTGCGTGTATGTGATTATGATGATTATGCAAATGAACACGGGTGCTGATATTGCAAGCTTGCATGTAAAAGAAATTTGCATGACTAATTAATGTGAGTTTAATCGTTCCCCTCAATTTATACCGGGGGCGGTGAAAAATATATGTATAAATCTGTGCCCAGAAGGGAAATCGGTGGGGGCTCTTTTTGTGAGTCATTTTGGGGTATAATATATTGGAATATTAGCAGGCGGCAAAAGGACTTTTTAATAGTTGCAGATTTTCTGCTTTTTATTATTATTTTTGGTGTTTGTTATTATTATTGTTGTTATTATTACTATTATTATTATTATTATTATTATTATTATTTTAATTATTATTATTATTATTATTATTATTATTATTTTAATTATTATTATTATTACTACTACTACTACTACTACTACTACTACTTCTACTACCGTCGTCATCACCATCGTTTCTGCCTCACGCCGTTTTTAAATGAGAAACAAGCCAGGACTGTGTTGATGACGATGATGATGCTGAAGATAACACAACAGAATATAATGTTACCAAAATTCAGAATGCTGTCATGATGCAAGAAGATTAGTATATGATATCAAAAATTTCGTGTATTATTTGCCTACTATTATCACAGGGCAAATAAGCTATACGATATTAAAATTCTAAATATAACAAAGATCCAAATATTTTGAAAAGGTATTAACATTATCACGGAAGGAAGGAAGGAATGAACAAAGGAGGGAAGAAAGGTAATAGGATGAGACTGCAGAGAGAGAGAGAGAAAGAGAATGAATGAAAATGGAAGCATGTTAAACTTCGTCAGTGTCATTTTGATCGTGTGTTTGTGTGTGTGTGGGGAGGGGGGACAGGAACGGTAGAGGGGAGTAGAACGCCTCCCATGTGTGTGTGTGTGTGTGTGTGTGTGTGTGTGTGTGTGTGTGTGTGTGTGTGTGTGTGTGTGTGTGTGTGTGTTTTCGCGCTCGCGTAATGGGAAAGACAGAAGGGTAACCGGACATCTCCTTTACCTGTCAGCGAGGTGATGGATGGTGGAGGAGGGAGAGGCGTGGTGAGAGACAGACCCGCCTGACGGAGAGACAGATGATGAGATTACGCCAGCACGTGTTTACAACCAAGACAGGAGTGAGGGCTGGGAGGGTAGGTAAGGTAGGGGAGGTGAGGTAGGGTAATTGAGGTAAGGAAGGATAGGGTAGGGTAATATAGGGTAGTGTAGGAAGGACAGGGTAGGGTCATATAGGATAGTGTAGGGTAGGTATCGTAAGGTAGATTTGGTTTGATAAGGTAGGTGAGATAGGGTAGCGTAGGTGGGGTAAGTGAGGTAGGGTAGGGTTGGTATGGTAGGTGAGGTACGGTAGGTAGGGTAGGGAGGGTAGGGTAGGTGGTTGGTAGGGTAGGGTAGATAGGGTAGGGTAGGTAGGGTAGGCTAGGTAGGGTAGGTTAGGTTAGGTAGGTTAGGTTAGGTAGGGTAGGTGAGGTAGGGTAGGTTAGTGTGGGATAGGCAGCGTAAGCGAGGTCGAGTGCGTAGGGTAGTGTAGGGAGAGTAGGATAGGCAGGGTAGGTGAGGCAGGGTAGGTAGGATAGGTGAGGTAGGATAGGTGAGGTAAGGTCAGGTAGATTGATTAGGACTGGTAAGGCACATAAAGAAGGGTAGGTAAGATGAGGTGAGGTAGGGCAGGTGAGGTAGGATATGGTAGGTAGGGTAGGTGAGGGAAGGCTGATGCCAGCCTCGAGGGAAGTCCACTCATTTAATAACAAGTTCGCCATCATTTTGCTGCCGACTGTGTCGATAGAAGGTATAACTTGAACAGTTTCTGTGTGATAGTTACATGAAACACACCGATAAACAGCAAGAGAATGTAGGATACTCTCTGACATTCGGGTTGGAAACAAGGGACGCACGACACAATGCTGGCGGGGGATTGACGGTGAACTTTAGCTCGTGACAGTATGTGATGTTCTTTTCTTCACCACGTCTCCCCAAAGCTGAATGAAATCGTCTGGCAGTACCAAAATATAACTATAACCATGTCACCTTATCGAAAGAGCTAATAAGAATTGTCTTGACCCTTTCCTACGAGAGAGTTTTTCTATGCTGTTTAAAATCATCTGTATCATCAACTTCTGAGCACAGTTATGCATCTAAATACGTAAACTGGCAGCCAGACCCGACTCTAGGTACATCGAATAAAGTAGCGGGAAGTGACAAAACAAAAGGCCTCGGGAATCCACTGCGTAAATATACTGGTGGAAAGGAGCTGACAGTTCGTTCAGAGGCACCGCTTGATCTGTCACTCCACACCCCCGTGGCAATCCCCCTCCCCTGGCACTCCCCTTCCCCTGGCACTCCCCCTCCCCTGGCACTTCCCTCTCCCCTGGCACTCGTCCCTCCCCTAGCACTCCCCCCATCACTGGCACTTCCCCTCCTCTGCCACTCTCTTTTCCCTCTTCTGGTACCCCTTCTCCGTCTCCCTTGGCATTCCACCTCCCTTGACACTCCCCTCTCCCGTGGTACTCCCCTCTTCCCTAGTAATCCTACTCTCCAGGTACCACCCCTCCCCTGGTACTACCCATCCCCTGGCACTCCCCTCCCCTGGCACTCCCCGACCCCTGGCACTCCTCCTCCCTTGGCACTCCTCTCTGCCCTGGCATTCTCCTTCCCATGGCACTCCCCACATCCCTGGCACTCCCTCCTCACCTTGCGTCCACCCTCATCTGGCACTCTCCCCCCCTCTTGGCACTCCCTCTCCCATGTACCCCCTCTCTTAGGACCCCCTCCCTGACATCCCCTGGCATCCCCTATCCCATGCACCCCATCTCCTGGCACTCCCCCTCCCTTTGCTCCTTCCTCCCCCTCTTTGGCACTCCGCCCGGCCTCACATCTTCGCTACTCTGAATTAACGGTGGCATACTGATTGACACGAGGTAGTGATGGGCTGAGAAATAGTCTCCGTTCAAACCAGTGTCCATTAAGCCTCTCAGCATTTCGTTCATGTCATCGTCACTGCGTATTATTCAGTGCAGGAGAGACCGCTGAGAGTGAAGAAACTGAAACCTTTGGCACTAACCCTTTCAGTAACACGACATTTTAATCAGTGGGTAATAATGATGATACGGAATTTAGCTTGGAGAGAATAAAACTTTTTTTTTAGTGGTATGACACTCAGTTAGTTATGTTGGGTTATTTTTGGGTAAGTTGATGGTTTTGAATATACATTAGGCTGGTGCGAAAGAATTAGGTGGAGAATGAAGTATGGACAGAATGGATTTTTTATGTGTGACTTTGAAGTATAGGGTGTAATGTAGATGGTATAGGAGACTTCGTAACAGCCTTTTTCTCATCGATTTATTGTCCATATTACTCCTTAATACTGCCTTATCAGTTATTTCCATATTTTAGTGTCAATAAAGATTACCTTAGTAACGTGTAAGAGCCTAAAATGATATATTATGCATATTAAATCTGTGAGGAAAAAGAGCCACAAGGTCTCCTACGCCACCATATACCACAACCCTTAGATATAATATACTAATTTTTGGATAAGGCAGTGGTTTTCCCTCTCAGTTAGTACACAAGAAAACATGTCAGGTGCGGTGAGAGAGGGTGTAAGCCGGCACAAATATTACCACCACCACCACAACCACCACCACCACCACCACCACCGCCTTGACACTTATTTCGGTACTAAGTTTATTCTTAACTAGATTCCCCGAACGACAGCTGGCGCGGACCTTAGCCTCTTAAACGACCTGCCGCTCATGCATGCCGGTGTTACGTCCGGGATGAAGGAGGGAAATAAACCTGTCTCGAAAATTCCCCAGGCACACTGAAATATCGCCTTTTTCATTTGGTTTCTAAAAGTTAGACGGGAGCAGTTGCAGGAATACAGTATGAAATGTCTGGTGCGTGAATCTATCTCAAAATTTCCTCAGACAGACTGAAACTCGGACTCTTTATTTAATTCTAAAAGTGAGGAGGAGGTAGTAGCAAGAATGAAGTATAAGACGTTTTTGAAAATCGCTGAGACAGAGTGAAAGGCTGTTTTGGGTATAATTTCTAAAAGTGAAGCGGCGTCGGTGGCGAAGAGTAAAATACAAAGCGTCAGGGAATTGCACGAGTTTCAGAAATTCCACCTCACAAACTGAAATGCTTTCTTCCGTTTAATTGCTAATTATCAGACTGAAGCACGGGTAAGGCAGAAAATGTCAGATATTCTCCCAACGAGACCGAAATCTCTTCTCTAGTTTAATTTCTAAAATTCAAGTGGAGGCAATGGTAAGACTAAAATATTAAACGTCTCGCAAAATTGCTAAGACTAAAAATCCCGACCTTCGTTTACCTCATCACTACAGTGGACGTGTTTGTCTTTTGCGCGTGGAAGAATTCTGGGACTCGCGAACGAACTGTTTAGTCTGAAAAAAAAAAAAAAAAAAAAAAAAATGACTTGCCTTTGCCAAGAGTAATCTGATAACCAAACTGCTGTCCCACTCAAAAGCTATTCCTTCCAAACCAGATTTTACATCTAATTAGAATGTACTGTACTAATTAATATATCAAGCCATCACTTTATCCAATATTATCCTAATTTAACAGCCCAACAAATTAAAGTTATGCTATGTTCTTTGCGATCAAAGTTCTGTATCTCAGTGTTATGTACAATTTGACATATAAAGCCATCTTCTTGGACCGTATGCCCGTCAGCTTAGGAGGTTCTCTAGCACACCTTCTCCAGCTCCTTGTTTTTAAATGTGGTATGTGAATATTCTCTTGTATGTTCTTGGTGCAAACTATGTAAATAATGAAAACCGTATTTATATAGGCTATATAAACCTTAGACAAGAAAATGAAGAAGTACTAAATGAAATGAACTGCGTATGAAGAAGTGCTATGAAGCCTTCTAATCTCTCGAGGTTACTGCTTCTGATCTACACACACACAAAAAAAAAAAAAAAAAAAGATCGCCTAATTATTCAGAGTTTATATCGTCCATTACCTGTTTAGTAACTTTAAACTCCTTTTTTTTTTTTTTTTCGGCGACGAGATTTATTGACTTTCTTGACCTGGAGACGATTTCATTCAGACTGGGAAACCTCATGTAGTGCTGGGTTCATTAAAGGTCATATCTAACCCCTCCAGGTCAAAAAGCCTTACCAGAGCTGAAATGATTAGTCTGGAGATAGCAAAGATTAAAGGAAAAATAATTAATGGGACTGAAACAGTTAACCGGCCTGTTTATCCTTTTGTTAATATCATTGAAATCTCCATCTGTCACCTAATTATAATAATCGCCAATCTGAAGCCATAGATTGTAGATATTAATATTTATAACAACGTAATTACTGGAGTTGGCTTTGCATGCATGGAGCTTATAATAGTTTAATCAACGTCTGGCCTCATGACCCAAAGCCAGTCATTAGGCTGTGTTCCCAAGCCTGTAAGCCAGGAGGACATGGCAGGTAAACAGATAGATAGATAGATAGATAGATAGACAAATATTGAGAGAGATCGATAGGTAGATAGGTAGTTAGGTAGGTAGATAGATAATAGAGAAAGACATAGAGAAAGACAGACAGATAGATAGATGGATAGACAGGTAGGTAATAGGATAAACGGCCAGGTTGATAAGATACTGAACACAAGACTTTAGCAATGGAGCAACAGTGGCTGAGCGGCTACCGGATTCGCCTCCTTTTCTCCGTCTACTCTCCGTCTGGGGTTCTAAAAAGGCCTGGAGGGCATTGGAAGTCGGTGCTGGTAGTGTGTCCTTTCATATGTTTCAGTATATTTAGACACTGTTCCTTTTACCGATGATGTAAGCAGACTCTGATACACACACACACACACACACACACACACACACACACACACACACACACTCTGACTCAGTGACACACTTGCTCACTTAACTCACTCACTCCCTCATTCACTCACACGCTTCCTAACTCACTCACTCACCCACTCACACTCCTTGACTCTCTCTCTCTCTCTCTCTCTCTCTCACACACACACACACACACACACACACACACACACACACACACACACACACACACACACACACTCACACACACACACTCACACTCACACTCACACACACACACACACACACACACACACACACACACACACACACACACACACACACTGCAGACACTAAAGAAGTAAACAGGTCAATATACAGATGGAAGTGTAGTGATTTGCATACCAGAACAATGGTCAATATACCAATCGTGTTTTCCAATTACATATGGAGTGAAGAGATTTAGAAAATGGGGTTTTGATCTCTTCCACAACATAAATATAGAGAGAGTGAGGTCCTGGTCATAATTCTCTCTCTCTCTCTCTCTCTCTCTCTCTCTCTCTCTCTCACACACACACACACACACACACACACACACACACACACACACACACACACACACACACTCACACACATCTCTAATGCACACTACAGACATCCGCACAAAAGGAAGCACAAAAACGTGGCTACGATTAATGTGTGTGTGTGTGTGTGTGTGTGTGTGTGTGTGTGTGTGTGTGTGTGTGTGTGTGTGTGTGTGTGTCGCTGGGAGAAAGTGTGTATTTCGATGAAATTGTGTGGAGGACTGGGGAGGAAGTTAATGTGTTTGTTTATCTATTGGTGAGTTTGTGGGAAAGAGAATATGAAAGTGTGCTCAAGTGTGTGCATTAATGTGTGTGTGTGTGTGTGTGTGTGTGTGTGTGTGTGTGTGTGTGTGTGTAATTATGATTATGTAAGTAACTCTACATATACACAGGTACATGACTGCATGTACGCGTATGTAGGCATATATGTGCGTCAGCGAGTGTATGTGTGTGCATGTGTATGTCAGAACGTGCATACTTTTATTGTGTGTTTGCGTGTGTTTGCCAGAGTGTGTTTGTGTCCGCTCTACTCGTGTCCGATTTTATGAGCGTTGTAATTTGCAGTCCATTGCTTTTTACTATTATTATTCGTCGATTTTCATTACAGCTAAATAAAAGTTAATCCCAGGGAACGAAGGGAGGGAGAATAGAAAGGGGAAATGCGAGGGCTAATTTGAACTGAACCAAATTATATGAGAATCTAATTACACAGACACGAATTTATGAGGAACAGTTACACGAAAACAAACTGTATGAAAAACAGAAAACGCAAAAACATCGTTTCATAAGCATCTCCATTTTACTGACCCATATTTTCCTCTTATAATGGGGTGATACGTAAGTAAATAGATCGATAGAACAGATAGATAGATAGGCAACCAGACATATAGACAAAAAGACAGAAAATACATTGACAGTCTGACAAATGGATACGAGAGATAGATAAACAGGAGGCCAAAAACTAGTACTATACAGTAGGTGAAAGTATAAATAAAATGTATGAGGAAAAACAGAAAACTAATACGTATAAGAAAATTCACTTAAACTATATTCACAAAACAAAAACAAACCAAATTCTGAGAAGAGTCGTAACACAAATTATCGTCAAACAAACACTCAGTACTCACGAACATACATGAAATATCCATAAAGTTAAAGCATATCTTTAAATAATAATGCTATGTGAAAAAAGCACATACAAAAGCAAATAACGCAGAACAAATGCAAAATGGAAATCACACAATTTCATAATGAGGAAGGCAAAACTAAACATCACGAGAAACAAACACTTCAATCCAAAGTAGAAAAACACTCACAAATCATGAACAGAAATCAAACAGTAAAAGTGCTCTTAAATTCATAGTATAAGAGCAAATCACAAGAAAATATTATGTAAAAAAGGCACACAGAAATCCACAGTAAATGGAATAAAAAAATAATCACGCTGAAAGACATGGCTGGAACGGCACAAGGGTAAAAGCCACGGATGGAAATGTGTGGGAATTATAATAGGAGGGAAATAAATATTAGGGGGACTGTGTTTCTATGATGAGTAGGATTGTCTAGGCTTGTGGTGGTATTTTCGAACATATTTACAATAGATTTCCCATCGAAACAGTGATTTGTTTATCCCAAAAGGAAAAAGAAAGTGCAGATTTTCTCAAGTCTCTTGTTCTGTCTGCTCATAGATAAAAATCTGAGTTGAGTGAGAGAGGATCGATCGTAAACATGCCTGACATTCAGATTTTCATACCATTCCTGGTGTACTCGTACATATATCATCAAAGCTGTTTATATTTTTACCTTTTATTTTGAGCAACCACTGCAACACAAGCTATTGGCAGGTATATATATATATATATATATATATATATATATATATATATATATATATATATATATATGTGTGTGTGTGTGTGTGTGTGTGTGTGTAATATACATAATCTGTAGTTAAATATATGGATATATATATAAACCTCCATTATAATATATATTATATCCTCATTTCTTTTCCTTTCCTTTTGTCTTCACCAGAAGTAGTATTTAAGACCTGTGAGGAAATTTTTCTATATATTTTTTCCTTTTAAGTACACCTTCATGAAGCACATTTTCCAAGTCGTTCTTGGTGAATCTTGGTGTCTCATGCATCCATGGGATTATTTCCTCTTTTGTGTTATACTTTCAACGGGCACATTTTAAATCCGTTTCAGGCAAATGGCGTCCCTTTTTTAAACATTTGCATTTTTTTCTTTTTCTAGCTCATTTTTTTTGGGGGAGGTATGGAGCTTAGTGTAATTTTTAAAATCCCTTTTTGGAGAACGCTGGCAGCTCAGTCGTATGGGGTTACTTTTTTATTCATCATTTTCTGTTTTCTAAAACACATTCGGGAATGGTGGAAGGTCTGTGCATTTTTGTTTTGTTTTTTTAATTCTAGTGATTCGCAGGTGTGAAAATCTTTAGAGATGTTGCCCCTTTTCCTTGTTTTCTGACATACTTTGCAGGGAGGCGTGAAGGTTTATGCTTGGGTTTTTTCTCCTTTCTCTTTTAATTTTCCTTCATAGTATTGGTACCTACAATTTAACGTGTACGATTAGCTCACACTATTATTTTCTAGTTTTTCATGGACTACAGTGAAAAAAAAAAAAAATAATGTTTTACGCATTGGAATAAAGCAGTAGAATATGGCGTACAAAGCTCGGCCCCTGCGTATCCATATTTCAAGACGCGGGAATGAAGCAAATTGGTAGTGTACATGTATATCATGAAAACGAGTACATTACCCTGCACTGCAGTATTCACCCCTAGCTACCGCCACTGTATACCCCTTACCCCACGACACACACACACACACACACACACACAACTAGCCACGTCTGCTCCGAGGGGGAATGAATAGTGCACACCAAGGGAAATGCACGTATGCATCTCGTATGTGTAAGCAAGGAAATTAACTGTTAATCTCTCCCTATTGAAGCACTTGATTTTCCTATATAATTTAAAGATTGTATATACGTTTGCATTACCTATAGGCGGGGCGAGCAAGTATACAGTTAATTTCTCTTTAATGATTTTTCTACGTAAGTAAATTATTAACATGTACGTATGTATGTGAATTGTTAATTTCTCTCTCTCTCTCTCTCTATCTATCTCTTCAAATAATCTGATATTCTACACTGTATATGTAAAAAGATAGATGGAGGATGGATGGAATAACATCAAAATGGGGTCATGTATATGTATGAATATACGTTTCACCACAGCATATATTCATTTATCTCCAGGAAAAAATGTGGAACTGGATGTACGGTATGTAAACAAAATAAATGATAGCGGTAACGAATACGGGGAGTCTGGGCTTAACAAGAACGACAAAACCAATATGCCATCCCCACAGCAGCGCCAGATTTATAACAATACTGCCGCTACAACGCAACCTTTACCAATAGTTAGTTTGAACCGCATCACAGAGAGACACAACAGCCAGCAAAATTAATCATTTCATGGTGGAGGCAGCTCTGGTGCTCTTTTCCAGCTGACACCAGACGATTTTTTGTTCCAGCTGCGTGTGAGTCGTTGAAGCCTGGTGGTTTCAGGTTTATCGTCATTAACCCCCCTATTATCAGGTGTGATGCGGTGAGGATCTGTCCGTTCTCCCCTTTGGGGCTAAGATGCGAATGAATGTGTTTGCATGGATGAGTAAATGGAGAGTGAGTCGTCCTGTCTCGGCTACCTCCCTTTCCTTGGGGGAAGCAGCCTAGGTATATAGATAGATAGATAGATTATCAGGTCACTTCCACGTTCCAGTTCCGGTTAGCGTCTAAGGATTTTATTCAGCTGAGTGAGTCTTAGGAGCCTTGGAGTATGAAGTTTATCCACACAGTATAGCTTTTAAGGGGAATTATTACATCCGCAACACGGTTTATGGACGAGTTAACGGAGCCACAACACTGCAATGCAACACCCAACAATTTCAGCAGTTTCGCTCCTTCGCTACGACGGACCTCGGGTAAAGTACATAAAATCATTTGGAGGTAGCACGAATAAACAATAATTGGGTGTCCCTGTAGTGAATGGATATATGGAGATTCTTTTTATCCCCTTCACTACGACAGCCATCCCTTCGACTGAATAAAATCACCTCGAGGTTGCGTGGGTAAAGCACAAGATGTCATCGGACTAAATGGCATAACAGTAGTACATCACAAACTCCATCTTTGTTAACAATGCCACATCTGTTTAAATCATACACAGCACTGGAAAAACAACCTTAAACTCAGGAATATTCGTGGCATTGTCAGGAATAATCTCAGATGGCGGGTAACACTAGTGCTTCATATTATAACACCGTAACACCATGGTAACACACCACGCTGCGAAGTTCACAAACACACAAAACAACACACTACAGCACTACAATACAGCACTACGCTAAAACACACATCTCCGGAAGACAATTGTCACAAAAGACTTTATATGAACTTGTAGAGAAGTTTTGTAGATTACAGTAGTTATATATATATTAGACCTGTGGATGAGCGGTTGTTATACTTGAGTAGTTTGTAAGTAGATAATCTTGGCTCCCTTTTGTCATGCAATGAAAGGAGAGGTAAAGATGAGTATGGGACTATTTTTATTTGTCTTGGAAATATTAACAAAAGTCTCTCACACACGAGTGAAGCATAGAGTCCCGCTAGCTACCTCCCTCTCTCTCTCTCTCTCTCTCTCTCTCCCATGTTGCTAAGCCCTTCTCCCTACTACTTGCCGGTTCTATGGCCTGTCTCCTTCTCAGCTCTGCTTCCTAAATTCTGGTGAAGCAGGGGTCGTGTCACGTGTGTTACACTGTGGTTGGAAAGTTCCAGAAACCTGTGTGTATGTGTGTATGTCATTAGGCTTTGTTCGTATGCGCTCTCGCTGACACACTACCTACATCATCCCCTGACTTGCTACTTCCTGTGTGTTGTCAACATTTCCTCAGTTAACTTGCAAGATCATTTCCCTTTCCCAGGCTTGCCTGGAGCTCCGTCCATCTATCTATTTATCTATCTATCTATCATGATTTGTAATTATAATATGGAGTCCTAACACAATAACACTACAGCAACACCTCACACCGCGTCACCATTCACCATAGATTTACAGCATTGCAACACACAACAGCAAAGTACTTAGATATTATAACACACCCAGACATCATTCCACATATATTTACAACACCTCAAAACAACAGTGGCGTCGCACATCCCACCTTAATATAATTCTCTCTATATATATTCACAACACTGCTCAACTCACCAACACTCGTCTCCACATTAACATTCAGCAAGCAGCATCACAAGGCTCAGATTAACGCAATACAACACTACTATTATACCAGAGGCTCTTGTATTGCAACCATAAGGAAGTTACCAATATTTACACCACCACAACACTACGGCGACGCGACGGCACTGCACCAGACTACCGTGTGGCAAAGTTCTGTTCATACCATCCCTATTATCTCTACTATATCGTCTTACCGGTACTTTTAGGTGGGAAAAGTCATTGATAAAGGTGATGATAATGATGTTCAGCGTATATCACTGCATCACCACATAACCATCACCATATCACCTCATTTCAACACCACTATTACAATACAGTATCGCCACCAGAGAAACACACCTCTGTCACATCACCACAACTGAACAACACACAGCACAGCACATCACCACCATCTCTACCGCACTGCACCACACAACTACATTATCACCACATAAACACATACCCCTACCACACAATCACCATCACCTACAGTACCTCACTCCAAAACACACACACACACACACACACACACACACACACACACACACACACACACACACACACACACACACACACACACACACACACACACACACACACACACACACACACACACACACACACACCTTTAACACCACCACACACACATCACCACACTACCACCTCCCGTACCTCCCTGCACCACCACCACCACCACCACACCACTCCTGAAATTGCTATTCCACCCACCAACAGCGAGGAGTGGGACCCATCCTCCTACTTAACACACTGCTAATATTGGGAAAACTTGATCTCCTCTGTCTGTCTATTTGTCTGTCTATCTATCTCTCTGTCTCTATCAGTCTATGTATCCATGTCTGTCTGTATGTATGTGTGTTTGCCTGTCTCTGTCTATCTATCTGTCTTGATATCTGTCTATTGAGCTGCCTGTCAGTTAGTCTGTTTGTCAGACAGACTATCTTCCTATTTAATCTATAAATCCATTTAATGAGCTGTTTACATACCTGCTGCCGGATGCTTTATTTCAGAATCGATTCTCCACTGTTTCAAATGACAGAAATAAGGACAGAAATAAGCAACTCTCCTGATAATGAATGCAATCCGAAACAAATGCCCTTGCAACATAGCACGTGCAAAAATAAATACTGAGAACCCAGTGTTTTTGATATTTCAAGTGTAGTTTCCGTAACTTAATTTTACGCAGCATTTGGCAGCTGCATTAGCTAGTCGTGTATTTTTTTTTTTACCAACGAACTTCCTCTTCTTGTCGACATCAAGAGAAGACAGTATTTACAGACGCAATATTAGATCTCTCATTGACACTTCCAGGCTCCCTTGACTCTCTTCTAGCTTCATAGGACGTGTGGTAGTAGATGGAACAGAAGAGTATCAGAGCTGTCCCGACCATGAGAGAGTTAATGGTGAGAGTACTATCATCACCAAGTTCCTATGATCCATTCTACGTTGAATAAAGTCATGTGGCATTAGTTGTAACGAAGCACGCACACACACACACACACACACACACACACACACACACACACACACACACACACACACACACACACACACACACACAAAGAAAAAACAAAAAAAGACGCGACCATGGCCATGACGGACTTAAATAAAGAATGCTACAAGGAAGGAGTAATTGTTTCAGGCAAACTGAATGAGTAAGTAAATTTTACATATTATTTTGTTGCTTTTCTGAAAGCTGCTGGTCAAACAAATAAAATAAAATTAGTAAAAAACAATTCTGCACGTTATATATTTTGTCATTTCAGTCTAGTATGTGGTGACAGTGTGTGTGCTCATTTATAAACAAACAGTTCTGTATGTTGCGTATATTGCGACCATTCTAGTAAATTGTGGTAGTATGTGAAAGCAGTGATGGTATGTGTACTATTCATGGTGGTGATGGCCATCGGGTAAAACAGAAATTCCCACATTGGTCTACGATATCAAACCCCCTTCGCCACAAGAACGTGTTTTCTATTTAATTCTGGCAATCTACAGATAGTTTTATCCAGCTTCTCAGTGATTTTTCTAATAGGCGAAGTAAGATATGGCCTGGTAATACCTTCATAGTTACAGCTGAACGGAACAAGTCAGTAAAATCGTCTGGAGGTAGCAAGACTAAACCCTGAAAGACGTCAAGGGCTTCAAGGGGCGTGACCATATAAAAACATCTTAAGGCTGACTGCCACAGCTCGACACCTCTACCCTCCTGTCACTCCAAGCTGTCCTCCTTCACAGGATACAGTAATAGGCATATTCTAAGTATTATTTATAGTTCATTCATCTTTGCTTGGTCAGAATTTTGTACTTTTGTGGCCTATTTCGCGCAACTCAACGGCAGAATAAGGTAGCGCTGTGGTTCTACATCGCCTTCATAGCACTGCGTCGTTAATAGCTTCATATTATAGGACTAATTTATTGTTACAAATGTGCATACAAGAGGTTGAAATGGCAGTTAAAGACTAAGTTAAGTGAAAAGAGTATAGCTGATAGTTATCTCAGCCAACGAAGTTGTAGGAGCTTATGTACTCACCTATGATTGCCTGTTTGCTTGTCCACACGATATCTCCAAAAGTTCTCAATGAATGTCAGTGAAACTTTGTGGAAGGGTAGGCCACGGGCCAAGAAAGAGCTGCTTCAATTTGGGGGCAGATCCGGATCCGGATCCGGAGCATCCCGACAGTATCCCCAAAATTTCTCAATGAATTTCAATAAAATTTTGTGGAAGAGTGGACCTTGGGTCCAGGAACAATTGATTAAAAGTTGGGGATGATCCAGATCCTATGTATTCCACACAGTATCTCCACGGATCCGGATCCGAATCTTTTTTATTGGCAATGGCATTGGCGGAGGTATGCGTCCTCTGAGTGCTTTTTAGTTAATCTAGTTTTTTCACAACATGTGAGAGTAACTTTCCTGTTTATATCTTGATACATAGTTAAAATAGATAGTAGTATGTAGAAATATTTGGTTTTCCCTCCTCTTAACTATGTTTTCCGAGGAAGCATTGTTACTTTATGTAGACCAATGAAAGATGATTTTGTTCAGCTGAGGGAAAATTTTAATGATCAGAGGGTTCGGTTTTACTATTTAGATTAACCTTTGGACTGCCAGAAATGTCCTAAGCCGAATAAAATTATCTGGATTTAGTTGAATACAATGGCCAATTATCACCTTGGCTGGAAAAGGGCCCTCATCTCACCCCATACAAAGCACTCCCTAAACTGACCATATATCACACGTGGGGAGAGAGAGAGAGAGAGAGAGAGAGAGAGAGAGAGAGAGAGCAACGAATATATGCAAGAACATGACAGTTGTTACGAGCTTATGTGAATGAAAGAGAGAGCAATGAATATATGCAAGAACATGACAAATTTTACGTGCTTTGGTGAATGAAAGAGAGAGAGAGAGAGAGAGAGAGAGAGAGAGAGAGTGTGTGTGTGTGTGTGTGTGTGTGTGTGTGTGTGTGTGTGTGTGTGTGTGTGTGTGTGTGTTAGACTTCAAAGTGGGAGGCAATACTGGGTGAAATGTGTTGCTTTAAAAGGTGGGGCATGGTTTTTATTAGGCCAGAATTGGTCGTTTGTTACGGCTATTGGGCATACAACACTCATTCCCCCCTTACCCTCCTCCTCTCCTACCTTACCCCCCCCATCACTCTCTGACCCCTCCTCTTCCTCTACCCCCACCTCGTACCCATTATCTCCATCTTCATCCTTTCTCTTCCTGTCATTCAATTATCTTCCTGTATCTCTATTCGCAGACATCGCACATTCTCCCTTCCCCTTTCACTCCCTCACCCTCTCTTCTCATCCCCGTTCCCCTCACTCACTCTCCTGCCCTTACTGCCCCCTCCTCTTCATTTTCCTTATCATCCCTCAACATGCCTTTATATCCTTTCGCATACAACACTCATAACCTCTCCTTCTCACACTTTTTTACCCCTCCTCACACCATCCCCCCACCAACCCAAACACACACATCGCCCAATCCTCCCAGACACCGTTCAACCCTCCTCCTATCTCTACTATCCCTTCTCTACACCGTCATCTCCTTCCTCCATATCCCTTCATTTCCTGTTCCCTATCTCTCTCTTCCCCCTCTCCTTCTTCTCACACCTTCCCTGTCTCTCACACTCATACCCTTTCCTTCCCTCTGTTCCCATTTCGTCTTATCACCCTTCCACATTCCTCTGTCTCTTTTCCTCTTTCACTCTCTTCCTCTTCTTTTCTTATCCTTCACCTCCATCATCCCATCTTCTCTTATCTCCCTTCCACACTCCACAGTCTCATCTCCATTTCACTCATCTCCTTCAACCCCATTTTCTTCTTTCTCCTAGCTCGCCTTCTCCCTCCCCTTCCATTTTCTTCATTATGCCCTTCCCTTTTCTTCAGTCTCCCTTTCTCACCCATCCCTTCTCTTCCTAACTACTATTCTCCCTTTCCAGTACCAGTTGTCTTTTCCTTCTCACCCCTTTCGGCCTTTGCCTCCTCAACTCCCTCCCCTTCTCTCCCTATTTTCTTTCTACGGTCCTCTATTATCTTCTTCATTCATTCATTCTGTTTCTTCCTCCTTGCCTTTCCTCCTTCCCCTTTTACCTTCCCTTTCAGCGTGTACCCCGCCCTACCCTCTCCTGCCTCATCCCCTTCCCTTCCTATCCATCTCCCCTACAACAGTTATCTTCCGTTCGCAACATTCTCTCTCTCTCTCTCTCTCTCTCTCTCTCTCTCTCTCTCTCTCTCTCTTTTGACCAAGGAATTATTTGCAATTTGCGTTGACCATACCACTCGTTGCCTGCCTCGTTCATTAGCGTTCCTGCTGTTCTCGACATCGGTTATATTTATTTCCTTCTCTCGGCTTCAGTGTTTATTTCGTTGATCGTATTTTTAGTTTACTCTTTTCACAATACTACTTTCAACATATTATTTACTGTTTATTCATTATAGATTTCTTCTTTTCCATCTAAGCTTCTTTTCCTCTCTATTTTTTGTTGTTCATAGCCCTATACATTGTTTACTTATGATTTACCTGTTTTTCGCTGATAAGGTATGTATTCACGATTCACTGCAGGAGAGGGATTCCTTCACGTGGTGGCACCGATATAAATGGGTGGCTCCACTTATAGGTTATACAGACGTCTGTCATCTCTCTCTCTCTCTCTCTCTCTCTCTCCCTCTCCAAGAAGAAGATGGTAGATTGTAGGTAGGCCTAAGGGAAAATTCAGCTTACAGTCCATCGTTGCCCGTTAAGCTGAGCCTGTGGCAAAAAAACAAGAACAATAAAACCTCTGTCAGTTGATGGAAGATCTAGTAAAACATCATATCTTTCTTGTAAGGAAGGGAGGTGAAACTCGAAATAAACCTTCCCAATGCTAGACAAGTATAAATGGTAAAGAGGGCCCTGTAGTGAGAGCAGTTGACGTCGAAAGTAAAGTGTTGTATTGGCGTGTTTGTGGCTGCCAGAGACCGCACGGTATATGCCACTTGTATGAATCGAGTGGATGGAAATTTATGATTGTATATAACCGGCGAGTACTCAAAAAAAATAAATAAATAAAACTCTGCCACCTAATGCCTTGGGTCTGATGACTGTATTTACTATCTCCTGACGATTTTATTCGCCTTAGATTTTTTTTGCCTTCTAGCAGGAGGGGTTGGATTTTGGCTAAACAAACTCCTTCAGTGCTAGAGACCTTCTCTAAGATGAAGAAAATCGTTTAGCAATAACAAGAGTAAACTAAATAAGACATCACCCAGAATTCCAACTTAGACCCAAAGGACAGGCAAAACGGGAAGCGATCACATTACCACCCAACCTCCGTGGCTCCACAATATTTGCACTGGAATTAATCATCATCTGACGTTGTTTTAGGAAAGTTCTGTCGTTAATCATTTTGGTCATTTAAATCTGCTGTTCAATTTTCGTCCAGTTGAGCAATATTCTTTCATGTAAATATCTGCACCGGATCGCCAATCCTGCAGATCCGTCAAAATCAGCGTCATTTGTGAATTTCTGTTTTGTAATCGCAACTTATTCGATTAAATCCGAAGGCCTTTGTAGTTATTCCGTGGGCGTGATTACGTTTACGATGATGGCAATAATTCTGGCAGAGGTGAGTGGGAGGAGAAAGGACGTGGAATGGATGGTGCGTGGGTGAGGGAGTGGGCATGGATGAGGGAGTAGGCGTGGGTGGGTGAAGGAGGAGGTGACAGAATGACTGGGTAGGTGTGGGAGTGGACGTGAGCGGGTGAGGGAGTGGATGTGGGTGGGTGAGGGAGTGGGCGTAGGTGGGTCAGGAAGTGAGAGTGGGTGAGGGAGTAGGGTGAATGACTGAGAAAGTGGGTGAGACAGCAGGCGTGTTACTGAGTGAGGGAATGGGTCAGGGAGGATGAGAGTGAGTGGATGAGGTAGTGAAATGGGGACTGGAGGGTGGAATGAGTGGGAGAAGGCGTGTTATTGGGCGAGGAAGTGGGTTAGAGAATGAGTGTAAGTGAATGAGGTGTTAGGTGCATGGATGGATGGGTGGGTGGTGGAATGAATGGGGAAGTGGGCGAAGGAGTAAGCGTGCTTTTGGGTGAGGAAGTGGATGAGGGAGAAGGCAAATGAATACTCGTATGTATAAGAGAATGAGAGGTAAGGTGTGTGGATGAACGAGTCGGTGAGTGAATGTGTGAGTGAGTGAATGTGTGAGTGAGTGAATAAGATGGTGAGTATGTTTCTAAGTGGGCGAGGAAATGAATGGGTGAGTAAAACAGTATTAGGGTGAGTGAGTAAACGAATAAGTGAGTGAGAGAATAAGGCAAATTCGTGTGTGTGTGTGTGTGTGTGTGTGTGTGTGTGTGTGTGTGTGTGTGTGTGTGTGTGTGTGTGTGTGTGTGTGTGTGTGTGTGTGTGTGTGCGGATGGGACAAGATAATAAAAGTATGTGAGTCAGTTAATAAATATGTGAATGAAAAACTTGGCATTAGTGTTAGTGGACGACTGAGGACTTGAATGAATGAAAGGTTGAGTCAGTGAATGAATGAATGAATGAGTGAATGACTGAATGAGTCTGTGAGTGAGTTAGTGTTACTGGGCTGGTATGCTAGTAAATGAGTGAGTTAAGGGACAGTTCAGCAGCAGTGTGTATGAATATGTGAGTTCAAAGGAGAGAGAGAGAGAGAGAGAGAGAGAGAGAGAGATGGGGGGGGGGTTAAACACAGCCTAATATAATTCACAACAGGGGCGTTCAAACAGCAAACAAGCACAGTGAGCGTGTCAGACTGGGTGCATATTTGTCAGAGTATAATTTGTTTTGCGTGTAAGTATTTATGTCCGTATTTGCACACAGCTACGGACACAGAGCTTTACCTATATATCTATGTGTACGGTATGTATGTATATGTGTGTGTGTGTGTGTGTGTGTGTGTGTGTGTGTGTTCGTAGCAGCTCTTCTGTAGCGATTTATTCTGCATGTTTTACATTCGTACTTCCTTGCTTGTTAATGTTGTGTCGATTATAAATTAATATAAAATACAAAAGAACATTAAGGCGTAATATGTAAAATAAATCGCAAATTTTTCACACATTTTTTCCACAACCAACACATCCACACCATCACATCCGTCCACACTTCCCTGCCAAAATAGCTTATACCTTCACTCCCTCCCGGCAATAGTTCTGGCTGATCTTCCCCTCTTCTTAACTTCCTGTAGGCAACCAACATTCACCCGCCTCCCGCTCCTAGTCTCTACCACAGGCCTCTACATCATCCCCCACTCTACCCTTTAAACAACCCGTATCACTAATACTGAATATACACTAAGAGGAGAGGAGAGAATTTGGGGGTAGGGCGAAGGAGGGACAGAGGAACAGGTCAGAGAGGGAAAGAGATATGATACAGGAGATGAGAGAAGGAAATGAGGAAGGAGAAAGGGAGAGAGGAAAGATGTGTGACAATGGCAGGAGGAATATTGTATAGCATAGGGGAGGGAGAGAGAGAGAGAGAGAGAGAGAGAGAGAGAGAGAGAGGGATAGAGATAGCGAGAGATAGATAGATAGAGAGAGAGAGAGAGAGAGAGAGAGAGAGAGAGAGAGAGAGAGAGAGAGAGAGAGAGAGATTAATAATAATAATAATAATAATAATAATAATAATAATAATAATAAAAATAATAATAATAATAATAATAATAATAATAATAATAATAATGGGCGTCTGTAGATATTATGTGTGAATGGTGCTGACGCGCTCATAATCCATAACATAATAATATCCATATTCCTAAGTACGGAGGTATTACTATCATTATTTTTTAAGCACCTATCCTTGATCCTAATGCTTATCTATACCTAAAACATCTAAAGTGGCAAAAGCATAACTCTATCATGCATAAACACAATTTTAAAAAAATCCGATTCTTCATGTCCTTTCTCCTTCTTCTTTCTTAGACCCCTCCTGCTCTAAAATTGAAAGGCCGATGACCTTGGTTTTTCACAGAGGGATTTCGTTCTTTACTGGAGGAAAGCATGGTGGATGTTGCCCGAAAAAGGGCAAAGGTAATAGGTAGAGAATAGGTAAACTCTTGCTTTCCACCCTATTTAGACAAAACATGGTAGAAGGGTAGAGGGTGAGCAAAGGTTGAAGTTTTAATGTTGAGAATAATGTCAAACTTTAAGGTCAAAGGACAGTATCACACTTTTGAACCCTTAAGTTAAAAAGTTGTTATTCAGTTTAGATTAAATCTGATCGAACAATTTAGGGTCAGCCATAGATTAAAACATTCAATTATGAGAACTATAGGACAAAGGTCAAGGTCACAGACCAAAGACAATTTGAACACTTTTGATCCAATTTGAGCAATAATTAGTCATGAAGTTCAAGGTCACGCAAGGATGAAGTATGTCTAGTTTGAGAACAATCGGTCCGAGGTCAAGGTCACAAAGCTAGGTCAAAAGTTCCGTCAGAGACCAATCGCAAGGCGTGGGTGTTGCGTTCTCCCAGTGCTCCTTGTTGTTATTTTGCCCAGAAAATTCTATTAAGCTCAAGAGAATCTTTTCGAACTGGATTTGGTTAATCAGAGCCTTCATTAACCCGATCACTACTATGACACTTTTACGCTGAAAAACTTATAAACACCGGAGTTTTCATACATACTTCTAAAAAATTAGTAAAACAAGTACATAAACATTTGATGAAATGTATGAAAGGATGGCAGTGCGAGAAAAGTCACCGTAACAAGATGGAGGCAGTAAAACGGCCTGCCTATGCAGTACACAAAAGTATGCCATAAAAAACTGTAGCGATGGAATTGCAGTCTTTTTACTGCCTCTATCTTGCTCTGGTGGTTTTTGGCATACTGCCATCCCCACATCTTTATATTTTTTATCAAAATTTTTTTTGTGCATGACAGTAGTAGCAGTAGTGGTAGTAGTAGTAGGTGATGTTGTTGTTGTTGTTGTTGTTATCTTTTTGTAATAATAATAATAATGATTAATAATGATAATAATAATAATTATTATTATTATAATAATAATAAAAATAATAATAATAATAATAATAAATAGCTATAGTAGTAATGTTATTAATAATAATAATAATAATAATAATAATAATGTGAATTAAGCTTCATTCCTCTTTGTCTCTCATATAATCAGCTTAGGTGTAGTGTCGTCGACTCTCTGGCTCTGACAGTCATTCATAGCCTCAATGACTGACCGACTGACTGACTGACTGGTTGGTTGGCTGACTGACTGACAGAATCACTGATTTATTGGCTGGCTGGCTGGCTGGCTGACTGACTGCTGACTGACTGACTGACTGACTGGCTGGGTGGCTGGCTGGCTGGCTCGCTGACTGACTGACTGACTGATTGACAAACAGAATAACCAACTGACAGACTCATTCATTCAGTCACTCACCAACCAGCTGACTGACTGACTGACTGGTTGACTGACTGACTGAATGAATGAATGACGGACTGGCTGGCTGATAGATTCTGCTAACTGACTGCCTGGCTGACTGGCTGAATGACTGACTATACTGCCTTACTTAAAGGCTGTAGTTGTTCCACCTTAACTTGGCGGAGATTCTGATCCCATTGCACCTGACTTCTCGTAGTTCCGTAGCAGATTAAGACAATACCGCGGCTCTGCATTCTTTCCACAGCATTTGTTTGTGATTAGCACCACAATCTAGTACTAATCCCTTGTTACAGCTCAGCATTCAAGACGGAGCGATAGTGATTTCTGGAGAAGCTAAAAGTGAGCAGAGTTTAACATCACATTAAGAATTTATACGCTCAGCATCACAGACAGAGAAGGGATAAATTTACGCCGAGTTAAAGTGAGCGGAAC
Source organism: Coenobita brevimanus (assembly GCF_032717465.1). Lineage (NCBI taxonomy): Eukaryota > Metazoa > Arthropoda > Malacostraca > Decapoda > Coenobitidae > Coenobita > Coenobita brevimanus. The sequence goes on from NC_137054.1 coordinate 8,594,192, forward strand.
GTATCTTACTCTTGTATCTTCCAGGGCACGGGGCTCCCTGGTTTCAAGTTCCTCTTCCTTATCAGTTTTTTACATATGTACTGTATATTAGCTCTTTAACTACGAAGATGTCTTTTATTGCTCTTGGTGTTTTTAGACGGCACTTTGTTCAGTGTAGGAGAGACTTTTCGGCCTGGGAAGGTTATATATACTGTAGGCTTCTTTAATTCTCTCCAGCGTTCCTAAGGTGAGTAATAACGCCTACAGATGGCCTGAATAATAACACAAATGACCACCTCTGCTAAAGGAGTTTTTATTCTTGTCTGTGATATTACTAGAAACTATATGGTTGTTAATGGGGCATAAATAGCCGAACATGAAGAGAGCAGAATACTATTGGACAATATCCAAACAACAACAACAAAGATAACAACAAAAGCAACGAAATAACCACGCGTCACCCTCGTCCACCTGGCGTCTCAAGGTGAAGGTGAAATGACGCCATCATGCTGAAGGAGTTAAAAGGCACTGAATAATCTAGTAATCGCCTCTTAAATGAAATACAGCCTTGATGCCAAAAGAGGAATATTTTTACCAAGCTGAAAGAGGGACGGCTTAAGTGATGACCATTTACATCTGTTATTACATCCATCATTCAGTCCTTCATTGGCACATTGGGAGCGTAAGAACCCGAGGCAAGGCTACTCAGTCCGTATATGCAAGGCGGGAGTGACCAGTTGTTTTTTCATGTCAGTCATACATCCCAACCACTTCTTGGCCTTGCACCCGTTGAAGCGCCTTAACCCAGTAGAACGTCAGGACTCCATTTATTGGTAATGTGTTACGACCAAACGCCGTAAGTGATTTCCTGGACTACATGAAACCATTTCACCTGCCACTCAGTATAGAATCAACTGAGGAGGTTGCACAACATGAGTGAGTAGGGAAGACATTCTCATCTACATATTACATAACTGATGAATACAGCTCCACAAGTAGTTCGTCGAGTGAGTGGGTGGCGGACGCTTCCATCTGCCTACACGGAGTTACGTAACTGGTAATTATAGCATAACAAATAATACATCGCGTGAGTGGACGGTGGGCTCTCCGATCCAGCTACCCGATATTACGTAACTGATAAATATAGATGTGAAACCCGGGGAGGAATGAAACGTTGCATATTTTACTCCTCTGAAGGGATTTGTGCCTCGCGTCTGGTCTAAAAGCAGAGGATTACGGGTATTCAGCGCAAAGGTAAAGGGTCACGGTCACTCATCTCATTTACCTGCTTTTCTTTCAGGCTGCAGGCAAGGTGAGGGAGGGAGTGGAGCATGGTTTCTTACCGTTATTATTATTATTATTATTATTATTATTATTATTATTGTTAGTAGTAGTAGTAGTAGTAGTAGTAGTAGTCTTCAAAGGACTATTTTCAGGAATGAGGTTCTTTTATAAAATAACACACACACACACACACACACACACACACACACACACACACACACACACACACACACACACACACACACACACACACAATCTAATACTGCTGTGCGAGAGAACCGGGTCAATAACTAGCACATAATCCGACACATTTTAAACTTCCGGAAACATTAAAAACCAATGAATAAAAGTTAACGTCTTGAGTCACTGGCCGTAAACATTTATTTTTCATTTTAATTTTGCTATCCCAGACGACTTTTTTTTTTTTTTAACCTTGAATGCACTTTTTTTTTTACTAGAAGAATTTCATAAAGCCTTCACTAATCTCTTCCGCCCGATGACGTACTTTTTTCTATTGCTCCTACCAGACGATAACATTCAGGTCTTGAGAAATTTTTTTACCTGAAGGAGCTCCATACAGCCTTTGTGAACCCCTTCGCTACGAGAGGGCGGTCCTAAGCTGAGTATGTCTTGTAGTAGCAAGAATATAGACATGTATCGTCGGACTGAAGGGGATAACTCTTTTAGTACCAAGGGCTGTACTCCGCTGAATAAAATCGTCTGGCAATAGCGAGAAGAAAATACAGAAATATGCGATTTCATTGGAGGAGGTAACATTTCATTCCTTTGATGCAGGATCCGATAATATCATGGCGCCCAGGCAAGTAATCTTTCACTCACTCAATATTTCCAGCCTTTCTAATAAAATCCAAGATTAGGGTGGGGTTTATCGTTCATATAATGCTACTCAGGTGCGTCTAACTGGCCACTCTTGCCTTTACTTCCTTCAGCGCCAGAGGACGTTTATTTTCACTCTCTTCATGCTTGGGGAAAAATGTTCCGACTTCAGGGGTTAGATATAAAGTCGCCTTCAAAAACCCTTCTACTACTACTTCTACAACTACTACTTCTACTACTACTTCTACTACTACTACTACTACTACTACTACTACTACTACCACCACTACTACTACTACTATTACTACTACTGTTACTACTACTACTGTTACAGTTACTAGTAATGATAATAATGATAATAATGATAATAATAATAATAATAATAATAATAATAATAATAATAATAATAATAATAATAATAATAATAATAATAATAATAAAACTAGAATGCCCTCAGATAGCGCATGCCTCTGCCAATGCCATTGTCATTAAAAAGGATCCGGATCCGGATCCGTGGAGATACTGTGTGGAATATATAGGATCCGGAGCTGCTCCAAAAATTTTAATTAATAATATTTTGTAGAAAGAGTGGGCCCATGGCCCACTCTTTCTACAAAATATTATTGAAATTCATTGAGAACTTTTGGAGACATTGTGCGGGATACACAGGAGCCAGGTCCGGATCCGGATCCGCCCCAAAATTTAATCAGTTCTCTCTTGGCCCATGGCCCACCATTCCACAAATTTTCTTTGCAATCCACTGAGAACTTTTGGAGATATTTTGTGGATAAACAGACAGAAAGACAGACAAAGGTAAATAAATAACCTTCTCAAACTTCGTTGGTGGAGGTAAAAATAATAAGAGAAATTATAATTACAGGGTGACCTCACAGAACTGAATAATGGATACATGTATGAGATTTCACTGTCCCTTATCGTCTTCACTCTGAGTTTTTTCTCGTTCTTGCCATTACCAGACGATTTTACTCAGCTTAGGAGAGATTCTAGTAGTGAGGAGGGGGGATTAATGAAAGCTGTACCTAATCCTTCCAGGACGTCCCACTGAATAAAAAGTGCTTAGAAAATGAAAGAACAAAAAGTATACATCATAGAATTAAAGTGGGTTAAGAAAATAAAATAAAATACAGTCTAGTTTAAAGCCAGCTGAAGTAAAAAGTGCTGCAGTCTTTCTTTCCCGGGACTCTCAGCTGAGCAGTCCACGGTGGCAGCTGAAATGCGTCGAGCACTACCTGGTGTCTGAATGGAAACAGAAGTGGCCTGAGTAAGCTTCTCTATGTGTTGTACTTTGTATTTGGCGGCATTGGCACACACACACACACACACACACACACACACACACACACACACACACACACACACACACACACACACACACACACACACACACACACACACACACACACTTCTTTTCCATCCTCAAAGCTAGCACCCATCAACTTCCCCCTCTCTTCCTCGTCCTCTTCTCCCCAGCCCTCTCCTTCCCTCTTTCCCCTCTCCACCGGCCTTCCCTACCTGTCTTCACCTACTCCCCCCCACTCTCCTTTACCCCTCTCTCTCTCCCCTTCCATAGCTTTTCCTGCCCCTATCCCCCACCCTCTCCTTCCACCTCCCTCTTCCGGCTTCCCCTTCTTTACCTGTCTCTCTCTATTCTTCTTTACTCTTCCATATCCCTATTTCCCTTCTTTTCTAGCTTCCATTACCGTATACCTCTCCCTCTCACCCACGCTTCCCTTCGCCTCTCTTCCGAAATTTCCCCTTCCCTACGCTTCTTCTCCCTCTTACTCACCCTCTCCTTCCCCCTCTCTCCTCTGCCCTTCTCTTCTTCCCACACTCACTGCACCATGGCCAATCAAATCCTCTTACCCTCTTGTTGTCTGAGCACTACTCTTGTTCGCCCTCTCGTCTCCCTCGCCCCTCTTCTCTACTCTCATCCTCTTCTCTCTCATCCCCTTCCCTCTCATCCTCTTTGGTGTACATGCAGTATTTTCACATCTTCCATTTATTTACTTTTTTCTGAGCAAATTTCCACGAGTATGCAAATTATCGGCACCTTTAGTTTAGAGTAATATAATGCTGAACTGTCCCGCTTCCCTCTTCTCTACTCTCCTCTAGATTTCTCCCACTCTTCTTAACCTACAGAAAGTATCATCACTCCCCTCTTTAAATATTTTCCTCGAGTATCCGAATCTTCCTTATCCTTCTTTAGACTCATTAAAAGCCAAATTTACCGTAAGCGCTGTTCTTACCAGTGTCCCCTTCTCCTTACTCTCATCCTTTTTTCTCATCGTACAGTATTTTGCATTTCTACGTTTTCTTTTCCTTTCTTTACAACACTTTCATAGCTCCCATTCCTTTTTTTAAATTTTCCCCACAGAATATGAATTTTCGTGATATTACGTGGATGAATTTCAAACTTCACCTCTTCGGCCCTATATGGTCTCCCCTTAGCTAAGTAAATCGTAAGCAGGTAGCAGGAATAAGGTAAGAAATAGCGTCCTACGGCTAATTGGTAAGGCGGGTTGGGTAAAAAAGTGTTGGGAAAAAAATGCTCTTAGTTTCCATTTCCAAACGTCACCATTATAGTTGAATTACAATCTTGGTAGAGATACAGTCGAAGTAAACTTATTTATTTCAGAGTACACGTCAAAGTAACTGTAGATGTGGACTTAAAAGGAGATAGATAGAGAGATAGATAGATAGATAGATAGAGAGAGAGAGAGAGAGAGAGTAAAAGTTTCATCCCTCTCAGTCTTCATATTCATCGTATGAAACTTTTTCCCTCTCACTGTCAGGAGTCAGGACAGGAAGTATTATATTCCAGCCAACGTCAGACGAGTTTATTTGGCCGAAAGTGAGCACAGGGGCCTGAAAGTGTTAATACTGTCACCATTAACCCTCTCATTGCCTGGACAGCTTTAGTATTCCATTACATAACCCCACACGAATTTTATTTAACTCATAGTGAATCATTCAAAAGAGTGAGAGCATTATCTCAATGAAAACCTTACCCATTATTTCTTATGAAGGGCAAACGAGTGCGATAGGGACAAAAGGCAAAACTGTGACTGACAAGGGAGGCACCCGACCATTTAATTTACAATGCAGGTCCCTATTTCAGTTCTAGGTGAGAACAAACTGGGATAAAGAGAATATATGCTAATGTGAGAGACCTATCACATACATTTTCTTGGCTGACATGTTGATGGTGACAGCTGAGCATATTTGGGTTGTATATCTGGTTATATATTATCGCTTCTGTGACTAACTGTTCTTTCTTTACCACCCTCTGTATAATTTCTGCCTGTTTTGTGTGAAGTGTTCCCTTGATGTGTCCATCCTCCCCCCTCTCTCTCTCTCTCTCTCTCTCCTACGCACTTATAATCCCTCCTCCTATTTCATATCCCCTCTTCACCAGTCTGCCACTCCGCCTCTCCTTGTTTCCCTTTTTCTCTCCATTCCCTTTCTCCTCCTTTTCCTCGTAAACCCTCCTCCTTCTCTCTCCCTACTGCTCTCCTCATCTTACCATTTCCTCATCCTCTTCCTGCTGTACTTCCTTTCTCTTTTTCTCTACTGTCTTCCTCTTCTTTCTGTCCTCCTTTCTCTTTCTGTGCTTCCTTACATTTCTTACTGTCCTATTTTCCTCTCTCTTTCTCCACTCTCCTCCTCTTCCCACTGCTCTCTCTCTCTCTCTCTCTCTCTCTCTCTCTCTCTCTCTCTCTCTCTCGTCTTCCCCATTCTCTTACTTCGCTTGTCTCTTTCCTCACTATTCTTCTCTTCCTAATGTTCGTTTCTTCTCTTCCTCCCCACTTTTGCATTTACTATTCTCTCTCTCTCTCTCTCTCTCTCTCTCTACCTGCACAATCCTTCCAATTAGCCCTGCCTGCCCACCTGGCCCCAGTCATTAATTTACCTGGCCTATCAGAAGCACTTGAATTGGCCTCTAGCCGCTTTTTAATGGACAAATTGAGTGGATGGATGGATGGATAGATGGGAAATTGAGAAGATGGATGGATGGATAGATGAGAAATTAGGTGAATGGATGGATGAATGGATGACTGAATACATACATGCACCTATGCATCCATAATTACATACATTCATACATGCATACGTACACATACATATATACATACATACACATACGTACATATTACATACATTCTCTGATACATACATACAGTAAAGAAAATTATATACTGCATAATATATATATATATATATATATATATATATATATATATATATATATATATATATATATATATATATATTTTTACATACACACACACACACACACACACACGTGCTGTGTACTGAAATCCACAGTCCTGACAATAACACAGGTCCATAAAATACCCAGTCATCTCCAAAGTCCCTCCGCCTTACCACAAAACCGGGCTATTGACTCACCATGACTTTGGGATAATCCAGACATATACACATTGTCGGCCTCGGATTTGTAAATGTTAAAAGCTGGGTGTTCTTTTAGAGTCAATGTAGTTCTGGCATCGGGTGACTCTACGTTGCGTGAAAAGCCAAATTATTCTCAGTGTCCTTGGCAACCAGTTACTGTGATGGGTGGTAACCATATAACCAAATTACGTCAGATAGTTTTTTTTTTTTTATAAAGTTAAGGTGCTTGAACTGGATGGGGTTCGTTAAGGTAAGTATCTGGGTTTATTGACCTAACAATGTCACTCACGGGCAAGCGAGCCTGGTCACTGCCTTTAAATGTAACGACTGAGTAACCTAGCCCAGGGCCCCTACGATCCTCATGGGGAAAATATACAGTAGGACTGGATGATTGAAAAAGAGAAAGCGACCCTCCTCCTTAAATGGCAAGACGTCTGTTTTGTAGTTTCTTCTTGTTGCCACCAGACGATTTTACTCGTTTCGGTGGCCCCGCTAATAGTCAAGGGGTTAATGAAGGATATAACTAACCACTCGTTGCGAAGGGGTTAAGGAGGGTTAGAACTGGATTGTGAATGTTAAAAGATGTGGCCATTTTATTATTTGGCCACTATCATGGTCGTAAGCCCCATTATATTCACATTCTTTAGTTTTATTATTACCATCAGTATCTTATTCAGCTAGTGTAGTTTCATCATCATCATCATCATCATCATCATCATTATCATCATCACACTGGCCTAGAGCAGTTGAATTTATCGCTATCTATTTACACGGCTAAGAAGTGGTCCATGTTAACATCTTCCATACAAGTACGCCTTTTATATATATATATTTTTTTTAATCAGACGATTTTATTCAGCAAGAAAGGTACCCCATGGTTTCGAAGGTAATAATGAAGGCCATATCTAGGGTCCGAAAAAGGCTGCTGAAGAAAATCGTCTAATAAGGGTCGAAAAAAATATAAAAATAAAAATAAGGTCAAGGCAGTGAAAGCATAATCAGACAGTCGGCAGCAGAGCATCAGTGTTAAAATTTTGGTGGACACTTTCATCAACAACAATATTTTACACCTGCTGTTGTTTAATGTGTGGGTATCATTTTCCACGGATAGCGGGATCACCATTATGCTAAATACCTGTGTGTGTGTGTGTGTGTGTGTGTGTGTGTGTGTGTGTGTGTGTGTGTGTGTGAGAGAGAGAGAGAGAGAGGAATCTGCATTGATGGTTATTTCGTGTTGTGATATACGCAGTCATTATGGCGGGTAGGTATCGACGCTAACCTGTTCATTACGGTGGCGCATTTACTCCTGTTGGTTCGAATTGGTTTTACTCGGGTTATGATTGGAAGATTTTTTTTTTTTTAACTGAAGTGGTAAATGGAGACTAAATTTAATAATCTCTTTTGCTAGAAGAGCCAATCCAAAGAAAAAAAGTATGAGAAATAAAACGTCTATCTATCTATCTATTGCCAGACGCCTCAATCCCGTTTGGGGTGGCCACAAACAAATCGCCTCCAAGTCGCCCTGTCCCCCGCCATTTCACTGCCCTGCTCCCAACTCACACCCACCTCTCTCATATACCTCTCCACCCCATCCCTCCATCTCATCCTCGGCCTCCCCCTCCCTCTTCCACCCTCCACCTCACTCACATACACTCTCTTCGTCAGTCTTTCACCCTCCATTCTCTCCACATGGCCAAACCACCTCAGTGTGTTCCTCATAATGCTTCCTATCACATCCACATCCACACCACAGCGCTCCTTTATAAAACGTAATCATGCTAAATTGACACACGTGCCTGAATTTACTACGATAATGACTGTCATTTTGGTGAATTGAGTATTCGAAACTGAAGTAACTTATTCCCGTCATTCACTCGTTACTTCAGTGGCACACACACCACAAAGCCAGTCAGGAGGCAGGACGTGTGTGCTGGGCAATCCCCAGGTCCTGTCCTCCCCAGTTACTTTTTTAAAATCAGCCCATACACCACTGACCGGGCTAATATATGGCCCGGCCTGCACTATAAGTGCAGGGAATCTTTCAACAACAACAACTTCAGTGGACCTTTGATGATACCTAACTCATTCACGACGAGGTGTCTCTCCTAAGTGGAAAGACATCGCGTAGCAGCATCCCAAGTACAATACAAAATTCTTTATCTTGCTGGCAGGGCAAATACTCGTACATCTGAAGATCTGACTAACATACCCCAGCACTTTTCTGTGATGAGCAAAGAAGTAAAATTCTGCAAATATCACGCATACATTACGCACGAAGAAGGAAAGATATACAAAGAGAGGTAAAATTTAGATATGAAGTCAATGGGAGAATTAAACTGAGAACGAAGTAGAAGCATTAGGTAGAAAGGTTCAGCTGCGAACATAAATACTGATTCACCTCATTATGATAAATAAGGAAGCACTGAGCGATGTCTTTTGAAACACAGTAAAACGATCATCGAAGACGGACAAACTCGTGAAAATATTATGTCAGAGATTCAGAAATGTTCGACTAACAGGTAGTGTGAGGAAGAGTGACCTGGGGCAGCAGGAGTGAGTCGTGATAAGCTATGAAAACGAGTGTTGGAGTTAATATTGAGGTCACTGTGGATGAACCTTAAGACTAAAGAGCATTTTTTTTTTCATCATATTAAAATTCCTATTCCGTTTCTGCTCAGTTGACGAGAGGGTCGATTTAACTACTACCCAAGAATATTCAACGTCATAACTCAAGGCTCAATATATTCCATCCTTAGTATTCTAGTTATATGAGCGGCCCAATTCTGTCAGGTAAGAACAAACCGACGAAAAGCCATTAGCGAAGACAAGTTTTTATGTACCGTCAGTACTGTATTTACATTTGTACAAATATAAAGGTTGAAAAATTATTCAATTAGAACGCTCTCGTGTCGTTAAAAGAAGCCTCTTTGTGTGATGAAACTTTTCTACCCCTTGCATTCAGAGAGACAGTGATTTTATATAACATCATAGCAGCTACTACAATGTACTTTGTTTGTCCGTGGATAAATACTGGGCAACAATTATGGAGTGTATGTGGGAATTTTCGCCCAGTATGAATGACAACTTTCAGGAGTAAATATCTAAGTTTATGAAATGAGTTTAAAGACTGTTAGAACTTCTCTGAAGCGAGTCTACTTATTCACAACTTTTGTCTGATATTATTAAAGCGTCGCAGGAGATCTTTATCATCAGGCGAAAATAAATCGGTCTAAAGAGTGATAAAATGTTGCTTTCACGGACGAGTGTCTGCCAAGTAAGTCGTAAAATGGCTAGTTAAGTGTCACTATTAATAGATGAAAGGCACTACCAAGGTGAACCCCATTATAGTACAATAAACGACGAGGATTCCACTTCATGCTCCATATATCATACTATTTACGACTCTGTATCTTCTGTTCCTTACATCTTCCACTCATTTCTTCCTCATGTCAACTGCAGTAATACTTCTCTTACTGCCGCGTCCTGAGCTTTTTCTAACGCCTTCGGTACGGTGGCGTCGCTTCCGTCATATTCTTTGCTGCATTCAGACGATATTATTGACCTCAGAAGACTTTTCAAACTGGAGGGGTTGGATACAGTCTTCAATAACACCTTCACAACTAAGAGGCTCTTCGAAGCTGAATAGTAATGGTCTGACAGCATCAAGAACGAAATGAAATGACGCCCTCGGGTTGAAGGACTTAAAACATGCTATTCTATGTCTGTTTTCCTTCCTTCTTTAGTATAATGTTTCCTTATTTTAAATGCAGCTATGACAGTGGCGAGGGATGCCTTAACGAGGTGGCACCATACAGCTGAGCAGCTCTTATGCCAGGTTATGTAAACATCCCTCAACTCCCTCCCTGTCCCTCGAGAGAAGGCTGGGCGACTTCACCCTGCAGTACACTGGGTTCACAGCCGTATGAGCTTGGTGCTACAACAAACTAACCAAATCCGGTTTTATTGTTTTTACTTCCTTCAGTTGTTTGTGGTAGTCGAATGCAAATAAAAGAAAGATCATTGTAAACACGACAATCAGGCATTCAGTTGATGAGCCTGATGGAGGGGTAGAGAAACAAAGCCAGGAGCAGCATCAAAGGAGCCTGAGGGAAAGCCACAGAATTTGTATTAACATCCGACCACCACCACTACCACCAAAAAAGAAAAAAAAAAAAATTAGAAGAGGGGGGTCAAAAATTAATAACCCCAGACAAAGGAACGAGAGAAAAGAATAACAAAGAAATAAGCACATATTAAAGTTCTGCTAGCCCCGAGTCTCTACGCTCATGAAATGGCAATAAAGAATAAATCAAGGGTAAACAAGATTAGCAACATATCTCAAGGAATGCAAGATTTTCTCCACACTGATAAAGTACACTGACATGCCTCTGTGCGAATTGTCATAATGATTAATGAACATACGAAACTACCACCTCAAAATTTGCATGTTTATATTGGGTTAGGTTTGACCCCATAAGTCCCTCAAAAAGACATAAATCAAAGAAATGAGAAACCTGTCTGGGGTAATTGGCCCAAGAAACAATTGTGCCAAGTTTGAAGCAAATTTGTGAAGAAATAAAGGAATGACGCAAATCTGAAAAACTGTGTGGAAGAAAGAAGAAAGAATGGAGGAAAATATAGTGGTTTTGTACAATTTTGTTTGGAAACGTACCGTACATACTGTATATGATGTGAAGATACAAAAGCCTTTTCATTTTAGCGATTAATTCCAACATCAATATGCAGGTATTATTTCTTCAGGGTACACACTTTACGAAGCTGGGAAATGAAGACCGAAAGAATAACTGCGCTGACCCTGAGAGATCGCTGAAGCATCAAAATACAAATGAACAAGTAAAACAGAGAGGGTTATATGTACATGTCTCGATTTCTCGTTGCCAAGATTTATACATAAGTGGAAGAATAGTCATTAGACGCGGAAATTGTATATATTAAGGAAATACGACACGACGAGGCTCCAAGTCAGACAGAAAGTGCTGAATCAAGCGAAAATAAGAGGTTAGTTATGTATTTAGAAATGGAGGTACTTTTATTTGCCTTATAGTGAGCATTATTAAACTCACTCTAGGACATACAAAAATGCATCTAAGTCGAAATACACAGCAGGTTTACACTGGGATGGCTGACAATTGAAGATTACTCGGACTTTTTTCCTTTTTCTGTGAGTGCAGGTCGCGATGGTTCTTTGTTCCGACCTAAACAGTGGATGTAAACAGAGCACGAGGACGGGTAAAAGAGTAGGGAGGAGGAGAAGGAGGAGGAGGAGGAGGAGCCAATGATCGTAGGAGACGTATCAAGGAGGAGGGGACGAGAGAAGGAGGGGAACAAGGAGAGGAGAAAGAAGTGGGGGAAGCGTATGAGGAAAAAAGAGAGGGATGAACAGCCAATGATCTTAGGAGAAGGGTGGAATGGGAGACGGAGAGGGGTAAAGGAGGAGGACTGTAGAAGCCGGAGGATTAAGAGAGACGGAGGATAGGGTGAGAGGAGCGGCAGTAAGGGAGAAGAAGAGAGGAAGAAAAGTCATGGAAGGAGAAGAAGGGGGCTGGCAGACGAAGCTGAAGAGAAGGAGCGGAGCGGGAGAGGAGGAAGAAGAGTAGAAGGAAGGAGAGAATATGAAGGAAGAAGTGTTGGGAAAGAGGATGAGGAAGGGGAGGAGGAAAATGAGAGGAAGAAGTGAGGGAGAGGGAACAGATGAAGAGGAAGGGAATGGAGAGAGAATGAGTAGGGAGAGGGAGCAGGGTGAGATGTGGGTGGGGTTGGGGTAGGGGAGAGGTAGGGGAGAAAGAGAAGAAGAAAAGGAAGGGAACGAGTAGTAGAAAGGAGGAAATGAAGGCTGGGGGGAGGAGGGGGAGAATAAGAGCGGGGAGCGGAAGGGGGTAGTAGCGAAAAAGCGGGGTGATAAGAAAGGAGAGCAGTAACGTTCAGGGGAATGGGAAGACTGAAAGGAAAGAGGGGGAAATAGGGAGAGGAATGAAGAGGAAGGAGGGAGAAGAAGGAGCAGGGTGAGGGAAAGGTGAAGAATGAGAAGAGGGAGAAGAAGGGTGAGGGGAAGAACGAGGGAAGGGGAGGCTCTGTATTGACTGCAATGCTTGGGTAAACAGAATTCTTAAACCAGGTGGAGGAGATGAGGAGAGGATAAGGGAGGAGGGAGGGAGGAGGTATGGAGGGAGGGAGGAGGTATGAAGGAAAGGAGGAGGGGGAGGAATGAGGGTGGAGGCAATGATGGAGGAGGTGGAATAATAGAACGTGGATAAAGGTGGAAAGAGTGAAGGAGAAAGGGTGAAGGGAAGGACTGAAATATCGACAAGTGGAAGAAGAGCACAATAAACGACAGTGATCCAGCTGGCCAATTGTGTAGTTCGTTCACCTCGACCTAACCCAGAGTATCGTTCTTTCTTTGGTCGATTTCAAGTAGCTCAATGACAAAACAAATAAATAAATTCGGCTCTACCTCATTCTCATTGCACTTCATCGTGACCAGCACCACACATTAATCACTCGTAACAACTCATCTAGCAAGATGGAGGGAGGGCAATTTTAGACCCAGTTAAAGTGAAAAGAGTAGAGGCAACTCCTTTCTACGAGTCTAGATTTTATAAGTAGCCCCGACAGTGAAAACTTGTCCATACATTGATGGTGTGTATCATGTGCAAAATAAACATGAATTTAGGAGGTGTTTATAATTTCTGCCATTGTGTCAGAGCGTGACTGTGCTTTGACATTTAGGCGAGGATAAGATAGAAGAAGGAGTCAAAAGGAGATGAATGAATAGGAAGAAGAAGAAGGTGGAGGAGGAGGAGGAGGAGGAACTGCTAAGTAAGGAGGAGGAAGATAAGAAGTGGGGAGGGTGGAGGGAATGAAGGGGTGGTGTAAGGCCTGAAGGACTAGGGACTAAAGTTGGCGATGAAGAGGAAGAAAGAAAACAAGGAGAAGGAAATGGAGGGAAGGAGGGAAGAAATAAAGCAGAGGGGTGAAGAGGCTGAAGGTGGAGAAGGAGCCGATGGGGTGAAGGAAATGAAGAAATACGGATGGAAGAATGGGACAAGAATGATTGAAGATGGAGTGCAAAAATGAAATGAAGGGAGGAGATAGAATGAGTGGGTGGGAGAATGCGAGGAAGAATGGAATAGAGAAGGGATAGAAGGAATGACAGAGAAAAAGAAGCACAGAGGTGAGTGAAGGGGTGGAGAGATGAAATGGAAGGTGAAATGGAGGAAGAAATTCAAGACTTATGGTAGGACTGAAGGAAACGTGGAAACGACGAAAGGTGGGGAGGAAGGGACTTAGAAGAAAACAAGGAAGGTAAATGAAGGCGGAGCAAAAGACCAGGAGAGAGAGAGAGAGAGAGAGAGAGAGAGAGAGAGTAGAGGATTACAGGGAAAAGTTGTGGAAGAGAGGAGAAAGCGGGGGTGTGGAATGAAGGAAAAATGAGGATGCAGAGGGAAGGGGAAGGAAGTGAAGGTGAGGGAGGGAGAGAAAGGAGGAAAGAAAGGATTTTTAGATGGGAGGGGGAGGAGAGGGAGTGGTACGGCATGTAAAAGGACGTTACGGGAAGGGGAAGAGAAGAGACGGAAAGGTGGGATGAGGGAGTTACGGAGGAGAGGATAGGGGGAAAGAGAGGACGAAAAAGAGGGGCTCGGGAGAGAGGAGGATAGAATGGAGGAGGGAACGAGAAAGTTGGGGTGGAAGAGGATACAGAGATCATAGGGTGTAGAGAAAGAGGAGGAAGGTGAGACGGGAGAGGAGGGGAGGGAAGAGGAGAGGAAAGACATAAAAAGAGGGGAGGGGGAGAAAATAAAGGTAACAGTAGGGAGGTACAGGCAGAATGCTAAGATAGGGAAGAGAAGGAGGAGGGGAGAGCCTCAAAATGGGGATGAGGAGCGAAGTAGTATCAAGATGAGGAGGGGGAGACGGGAAGAGTCTAAGGATGGGGAAGAGGAACAAGAGGAGTTGGACTGATAATCAATAAATAATATATGCTATTTGTATACATACCGGCAAATGGACGGACGGTAAATACATGAGGATGTAAATATTATCAATAATACAGGTACCGGGTATGGATGAAAAATGCTGTAGATATACGGGTCAAGAGTAAAACAATGGTAGAGAGAAGTGAAGAGAAAGCAAGTTGAAACATAGGAGACGTGGAGCAGCGTGCATTAACCTGAGGAAGATGGGGCTGTGGGTGGGTTAGGCAGCAGGTGGAAATAAGGAAGAAGGTGGAGGAGAATTTAAGTGCAATGAGGAAGTGTAGGGAGGGAGTTGTGTGTGTGTGTGTGTGTGTGTGTGTGTGTGTGTGTGTGTGTGTGTGTGTGTGTGTGTGTGTGTGTGTTCGTGTTCCTAATAACCTACTGTACATTAGTTATATATGAAACATATGTACAGTCGATATCTTTATATGAATCTCCATTTCTTATAGTCACACTCAGTTAAATTAAATCGTCTAGCGTTAAGTGCACTAGAATAAGGGAATCGTTTCGGTCATGAGAAGGTTAAGGACCGTTGGAGGGCATTTCATTAAGGAGAGTATCTGATAACCCATAGAAGTGAGTCACGGATAGAGTTAATTTCCGTGATGGCAATGTAACAACACTGACAATTGTGGGGCCTCAGGGTTAGGAAGCTGCAGCAAGCCAAAGTGAAATACAAATACCAAACCGTGCACTTTGCTTGTAATAATAATAATAATAATAATAATAATAATAATAATAATAACAGAAGTCTCTGCTGTTACGATAATGACAAATAGAGCAAAAACACAACCATAAATAATAATAGTAGTAGTAAATGATGATGATGATGATGATGATGATGACACGATGATGATGATAATAATAATAATAATAATAATAATAATAATAATAATAATAATGATAATAATAATAATAATAATAATAATAATAATAATAATATTAATAATAATAATGATAATAATATCAACAAAATAATCTTATGAACTTGAGCAAAAATAAGACTACTTCGGGTTGCTGGGAAGCCAAGTGTTTTAACCACATTCTCACTCTCTCTCTCTCTTTCTCTCTCTCTCTCTCTAATGAAATCCTGGTCTTCTACGTGTCATCCCCAATACATACAGGCGCAGTCATAAAAAGCGTCCTTCAAGAGTTCCTAGGTTCTCATTCCCGGTGAGTACGAGAGGTAGGAGGCCGGAGGAAAAGGTGAGGAGTGAAAGATAAGGGGTGGCGAGAGAGAGAGAGAGAGAGAGAGAGAGAGAGAGAGAGAGAGAGAGAGAGAGAGAGAACAGTAGATAGAATACAGTGATGAAGGAGTTATGAGAAATGTTCAGGGGTGATGCGAGAAAGTAGGTGATGGAAAACAGTATATGAAGGAGTGAGAAAACAAAGTTAAAAAATGGCGAGGGAGGAATAAGTTACAGAATACAGTAATGAAGGAGTAAAGGGACAAGATCAAAAACTGATGGAAGAACAAGGAAGTTTATGAAATACAGATTAGCTAACTACAGGTGAGGAAGTTGAAATTCTTAAGGACCAGGGAGACAAATTTGAGAAATGATGAGAGTACAACTAAAAAGGAAAAGAAAAGAAACGATAGAAAAACAGCATAAAGAGAGAGAAATGTATGAACTACAAGAGAAGGTGAGAGGAGATGAAGGCTAGAAATGACAAGAGAAGAAAGGAAGTAGTAGGAAAACAAAGCTAAGGAATGACAAGAAAACGGCAGAAAGTTACAGAATAGAATGTTGAATGAATAAGGAAGTAAATTTAAGAGATGATGAAAAACAACAAAAGCTTAAAGGATGCAAGTAATCATAATAATCAAGGCTTAAAGAGGTAAAGTTAAGAAATGATAACACAGCAACAGAAGGCAAGAGGACACCAGAACCACAATGATGAGTGAACTAGGAGGCAAAGATAAAATTATGGCAGAACAACAGAAGATCCCAAAAATAATCGCAATGGAGAAGGCGTTGGAGCCGGACAGTCATGAAACGATAACAGAGCAACAGAAGATGAGATGCAAATAATCGTGATGGTAATTGAGTCTCATTAGCATATAGCAGCCTGTTGCCCTCGTGGTCTTGTGGTTAACCTTCCTCATAATTACTGCTACCTCAAGACGATGTTTTTAAATCTCATGTTTGACTACTCGCAATGAAGAAGTTAAGTGGCACTCAGAGCTAGGATTAAAGAATTAGCGGTGGATTAGTGATAGCTGGGATTCCGCATATATTAACCTCCTCGAACGCGGGGATTTTATTTCGTTAAATATTGAAACACTACGAAACATAGGCTCACTATCTTTATTAACCTCTTCGTTGCTGTGGTCAAACTTAGAGGTTTTATTCTGGATAAATAAATACGATATGATGAGTCTGAGAAAAACTGAAGGAAGTAAAGGGTTAAAGGGGATACTCTACTTCGTTTATATTGGAATTATTTAGCTAAGTCCCCCTGCACGTTAATTTTTATCGTTCTCTATAGAAAGACGACCTCACTTCTAGTGTTCCATTTTTCATATTCTCTTCTGCACTTCTATGAGAGAGAGAGAGAGAGAGAGAGAGAGAGAGAGAGAGAGAGAGAGAGTATAAAAAGGGTAGTATGAGCCAGTAAATAGAGAATATATAAAAAGCAGTATGAAACACTGAGGAAAGAGAGAGAGAGAGAGAGAGAGAGAGAGAGAGAGAGAGAGAGGGAGTTGCTGTGACCACATTTTGTCACGCTGAAGTAAGTGTGGGTGTGGGAGTTTGAGCGGAAGTTTTAGTGACTGCAGGTGAGAGTCAGTGTATGTGGATGTGGGTGTGGGTGTGGGTGTAAGTAATGAGGCAGTATAAGTATGTGGATGTGTGAAACTGGATGTGTATAGGTTTGGGAAAGTGTATGTAGGTACAGGTGTGTGAGTGTGTGTATGTGGGCATGAGGGTATGAGAATAGGCCTATGTGAGTGTGAGTGTAGGAGAGTGAGTTTGTGGGGGTGGGGATGGGGGAGTGAGGAAGTAGGTGTGAATGTGGGAAAGTGACTGCATGTGGGTGTGAATGTGGGAGAGAGTGCATGTGGGTGTGAATGTGGGAGAGAGTGTATGTAGGTATGACTGTGAAAAAGTGAGCGTATGTGGGTGTGGGTGTGGGAGAGTGAATGTGGGTATAGGTCAGGGAGAGAGTGTGTATGTAAGTATGGGAAAATGGGTGTATGTGGGTGTGGGAAAGTGGGTGTATGTGAGTGTGATGGATGTGGTAGAGGAGGTGTAAGTGAGCGAAGAGTGTATATGGATGTAAGAGAGTGAATGTACGAGTGAGTATATTGCATGTGGGTGTGGAAGAGTGTGTATGCTTAGGAGTGGAATTCTGAGTGCGGAAGAATGTATTTAAGTGTATATATATTCCTGCGAGCCGGGATTCGAACTAACGTCCTTTTGTACAGCAGGCCACTCCTCTAACCATCTGCTGTGATGTGTGGGTGTAGGGATGTGTAGAGCGAGTGGGTTGCTTTATTTTATCCCTTGAGGTTAGATTATATGGCCATATTTATAAAACCCCCAGGCTTAAGTTGGGCTTGTTTATATATTTCAAGCAATTCAGGTCAAATTAGGCTGATAATAAAATGACAAGATGTGAAGAGGAAAACGGTCTGTGACATGCTTATTGTGTATATTGTTCTGATCTTTTATAATATGACCACTGGAGCCTAGAAGAATTTTTGTATAAGCTGCTGATTAGGACATTATGTGTAAGGATATGTTGGGATACGTAGTCAATATTGCAGTCTGTAACATTATTCTAAATGTGAAAGTTACTTGCTAAATGAACAGCTAATTTAAATACACAGCAAATTTCGAAACATTCTTAGTCACTTCCTCCATTTCGTTTGTTTATTTACTTCTCCTCATAACTTCATCCAATTTTGTAATATATATACCCATCTAGGTATCTGACTCATCTGTATACAGAAAGAGAGAGAGAGAGAGAGAGAGAGAGCAAACATGCCAAGGGAGAGCAGTGGCTACATTTCAAGGTCAGTGTAATATTTTCTATATTTATGGCGGTTGGAAGGGAGGGAGGAGAGAAGGATGATTAAGAGGAGAGGAGAAGAGAGAGGAAAAGAGGAAGATAGAAGGGAGAGAGCAAGAGAGGAAGGGAAAGAGAAAATATGCATGCATAAGCTCAAGTTAAAACACAAAATGTAGACACACATTAACACAGACTCATCACACATACACGAATCTCTCTCTCTCTCTCTCTCTCTCTCTCTCTCTCTCTCTCTCTCTCTCTCTCATACACACACACACACACACACACACACACACACACACACATTACCTAGTCAGTTTCCTGGAATCCATTAACCGACGTTTGGATCAGCGTGAACCCTTTGCGTACCCCCATTACAGCCCAGGACCCGGTACAGCCTCACCATAAAAGTGTCTGTTGACCTTGGACTGCTGGCCTGAGTGACTGATTACGTGACTGACTGATTTCGTGGTTGACTGATTACGCAGTTGGCTGACTTAGTGGTTGACTGACTTTCGTGGTTGATTGATATTCGTGGCTGACTGACTTTCGTGGCTGATTTATTTCGTTACGGACTGACTGGGTGATCGTGTGGCACCAAAATCTCACGCACCTGAAAGCCATTTCTATCCAACCCCTCTCTGCGGGAAACTAAGATAGGTACAAGCTGCTTCTTAGTGCATATAGTTCATTCATCTTAAGTTGGCCCAGATTTTCGTCATTTTAGAGCTTATTTAATGTACCTTCCTGGCGGAAGAAGGCAATACTAGGACTTTACATTTCTTCCATAGCACTTCTTCGTTACTAGACTCAAAATATAGTGATAATCTAAAGCTTTAACTCAACATTCAAGATGGAGAGATGGCAAATGTGCACCAAGTTAAAGTGAACAGGATATAGTAATGACAGAAGAATACTAAGGTGTAATGTACAAAATAAATCGCTAAGAATGGGATGCTACGACCCACTTAGGCCACTTGGAAATCGGGCAAGTGTTAGAAACTGTGCAAGACCTCACCCTTCCTCATCCTCAATAATGACGCCCTGAGAAAAGCACACGATTGTTAGAAATACATAGACTCCTGCTCCTTTGGCGTCCTTACCTGTAATTATCCTGACAGGTGCATCGCGGGACATGGTGTAATATTATGATGCTAAGTAACATTATATTATACGGTTATTGTTGTTTTGAGTCAGGTTTATCTTGGAAATCTTGGTGGAATGTTTTGTTTTTCAGCTGTAAAATGTTTGCTCAGTACAACATTATTTGTGTGTTATGATATGGTAGGAGAAATAATAATAATGATAATAATAATAATAATAATAATAATAATAATAATAATAAAAGAATTATTATTATTACTATTATTATTATTATTAATTATTATTAATTATTATTATTATT
>NC_137054.1:8619138-8686638 GCF_032717465.1 Coenobita brevimanus
CTGAGGCGAATGACAGCAAACCCTTCTCTGTATCCTCCCACTTTCTCTATACTCATTTCAAAGCCAAAGGTGGCTGTTGTGTATATCTACGCAACGACATATCTTACTCTCGTGTTCCTGCACTTGAATCTTCTGAATATTCTATTCTCTGGCTTCGGCCATCTTGTCATTTTCTGACTAAATATATCTCTTCATGCCATCCATGCACCTTATCACCTCGGTTTCCCCCCCTCCCCTTCTCCCCTTTCACCTTATTCGCACTCTCCTCATTCTCGATATCCCCCTTCCCTCCCCTTCCTCCTCATTCACATACGCTCTTCTAGTCAGTCTCTCATTCATCGATCACTCCACCTGACCAAATCTTCTCGAGGTAAGTTTTCTAACAATTTCCGGCCATCCACATCAACACCTCAGCTCTCTTTATCTTCCTCGTTTGTCTGTTTGTCTTTCTGCTTGATTTTGCTTGTTCCTCTCAAAAAACTCACTTCCACTCCTCTCGCATCTGGTTTTTGTCCGTCTGGTTCGAAAAATCTCTCCTTAGCTGAACAGTGTCTGAAGGAATATAGAATAAATTTGTGATATACGTCAACTCAGGGGCTGGAGAGGGTCATCTTCCCTTGCGGCACGGATTTAACTAACAACAACAACGACTACTACTACTATGCTACTACTACTACAGCTACTACTACTGCTACCACTACGTCAACCCGGGTAGATGTTAATGCGTCCAAGTACTGTAAATCGCGGGAAGTTAGAGATTCAGATCTAAATCCAGGTCATCATCTGAGTTTACAGCCTCATAATGTTTCTGGACGCTGACAGATGTACGAGAGAGAGAGAGAGAGAGAGAGAGAGAGAGAGAGAGAGAGAGAGAGCGTTCCCTCCCCTTCGCCTCGTAACACACAAGTGACAGATAAAATTTTTTAGTGTATATGGAACTGTGGGTTTGAGTATACATCAGGGCATACAGCCTTGTCGCACACGGGGGTACACTTTTTACAACACTTACACCCTTTCTCCTTTGATTCCTGCGTGCGAGCTCCTGTTTTGAGAGGAAACATCATTATTTTTGAAAGCGAGAGAGTTCGTGTGCTATATTCTTTACTCCTTCAGTACGATGGCTAGTGTTTCATTCTTACTACCACCCGCCACAGATTGAAAGGCCTAAGTTATGGATATGAGCATCACGGCCAAGCGCCCAGTTACCCAGTGCATCTCCATTAACCCCTTCAGCACCAGAAACCAACCCATAAGATAAATAATACCGACGGGTTATGTGAAGAAATTTAACTCTCTAAGACCCGTATTTTAATCAGGTGAAGAAGCGCCCTAACATCTTTTCCTAAGCGATTTATTTTGTTTATTGCACATTCCTGTCCTTTGCTGCGTTGCATAAATCCTTCCAATATCTCCATACTCTACATAAATAACGTACAAGTAGATACTAACCAACCATATCCAAAAATTAATCGCTAAGGAAGAGGTGTTAGGGAGCGTCCTTAACCGACAAGAATACGAGCCAAGATGTTATCGCTCCATAGATCGCTAACCTAGTAATAATTTTAAGCTTCTAATTGTCCTATAATGTCACTAAATCTATATTCTGCTCACTTTAACCTGGCCTAAAATTACCATCTCTCCAACTTGAATACTGAGTTCTAGCAAAAGATTAGCTTTAGAATATAAGGCTGGTCACGAAAAAGTGCTGTGGAAATGATATAGAGCCATACCACTGTCTTTTTCTGTCCCCGAGCGACGCGAAATGAGCTACAAAAGGACGAAAATCCGGGCCAAGTTAGCGTGAACGAACTACAGAATGCTTTCAGAAAATTACTGGTTTGACCGCAGAAGAGCAAACAATAAATGACATATATACCTGGATTGAAGGCGGAAAACATGGAAGGTAGTTTTTTCCCCCTTTAACTCTGTCTATTGTTTTTCCCTCCACTGTCCGAACGTTCCTTTTCCTTTCCTGATTTTCCTCTCATTCCCTTTTATACCCTCGTAACCCCTTTGTTTCCTCTCAGCCGTTCTCTAACTTTAGCTCTCCCTCTCTCTCTCTCTCTCTCTCTCTCTCTCTCTCTCTCTCCTCTCTATCACTTCCATCTCTGTCTATCCGTCTCCTCTTTTTCTATCTCTTCTATCTATCTATCTATTAATGTCTGTCTGTCTGTCTGTCTGTCTCTCTCTCTCTCTCTCTCTCTCTCTCTCTCTCTCTCTCTCTCACCACACAACCCTCCCCATAACTTCAATCCCTCTCCAGTTCGCCCTTCCTTCTCCCTCGTCCATCTCTATCCTCCAGTGACTCCCTTCCTCCCCTCCTTCCTCCCTCCTCTGTTCCTCTTCTCCCTCCCTCCCTCCTCTGTCCCTCTTCTCCCTGCCTCCCTCCCTCCTTTGTCCCTCTCCTTCTCCCTCCCTCCCTCCCTCCATCACTCTCTCTCCCCTTGTAATACCTACCAACACAACTAAAGGTAAAAAAAGAGAGCGAGAAAAAAGGTAGGCGAAAAGTTTACAACCTCCAGAGTGAAGCCAGATTTATTTTTTTTTCCAAGTAAAGAAATGGAAGATCGAAAAATGGAAATAGTAATGACGAGTAGACAAAAGAAAGGTAGACATATGGCAGGGAAAAAAAGATATACAAGAGACGAATAAGTAAGTGAATGGTAGATATTTAACAGCAGAAAACAGATATACCAACAATAGATAGAGATATGATAAAACTGGCGAATGTGCAAAAGAAATAATAAATATGACTGCAAAATATGTCTTAGTGAAAAAAGGTAAAACAAAATACTAAAGAATTAACAAAAGAAAATCAAAATTACGACTTAAAAAATGATCATAAAAGTAAGAAAGAAAACACAAGTGACGACCAAACAGAAAGTAAAATTATAACAGCATTAACATTTCAAAATGAAGAAGGAAACGAAAATGCGAATGATTTATAAAGAAAATGAGAGAAAAATTGTGATGACAAATAGTACAAGAGTGATGAAGGATAAACGTACTATTGACAAAGTGGCAAAAGGAAAACAAACAATAGACAAAATAACAGTGGACAAAATATGTATTCGTACAAAAATCTCTCTCTCTCTCTCTCTCTCTCTCTCTCTCTCTCTTTAATATTGCAAATCACGTTGAGGCTTCTTATTCACTTATATATTAGTTTTCACAGCCTGACAATAGAGAGAAAAACAAAGCTAGGCGGAAAGTTGTAAATAAAACACCGAAAAAAAGAGACTGCAAACACAAACAAGAGCCAGATATACACACACAAAGGGCCTTGAAAATCGGAAAGGGAAGGAGGACTGGAAAAAAAAAAAACTTGTAAAAAATGAAGTAAATAGAGAAACTACAGTCTTTCAGTTCGAACACTTTCGATTTCTTTTTTTGTTCTTGTTAATGTGAGACGATGGAGAGCTTAGTAGGAGATGTATGGAACTGGAGGAATTTTATTTATCTTTCCTTAATCTTTACCACACGACAAATCCTTCCTTACACAAACAAGAACTGAAAACAGCTCATATAAAAAGAACAAAATGAAAGCAAAGATCCGAAAAGTAAAAAAAAAAATCTTATATCACCGAAGAATCCTGAAAAAATGGGAAATTTAATAATATGAAAAGCACTAAAAAAAATACATAATGTTCTAAATACACCAAGGGATCATTGACAAAAATAGAAAAAAAATAAAATTAAACTGAGACAAAACTGGAAACTGATAACTGTTAGAAATGGCAGAGAAAAAATCTAAATGAAATTTAAAAAATCGGAAGTTAAAAAATACTGGGGAAAAATACGAAGGACGACGAAAGACCATAAATAAAACAGAAAAAACACGGGAGAAACCCACACCCACACCCACACCCACACACCCCCAACCCCCCACACACAAAAAACTCTGTAAGTCAGAGAGAGAGAGAGAGAGAGAGAGAGAGAGAGAGAGAGAGAGACCTACACTTGTGAAAAATAAAGTCAAATGAAAAATGAGAAAAATACAGTGGTGGTGAAAAAAAAGTACCAGCTGGTCCAATACGAGGGACTGTTAGTACGTGCTCCAGCCCAGCTTACAAGGGAGGAGGGAGAGGGGAGGGCAGGGGAGGGAAAGGGGGAGGCGGAGGCGGAGGGGGAGGGGAGGGGAGGGGAGGGGAGGGGAGGAGATGTAGGAAAGGGGAGGACGATTTACATGGCAAGGGAAGAATGGATTGTGGTGCCATTTTGGTTTTCTGATTCGTCCGTCGAGATGGACGTTGTAGGTTTTGGAGTCCATGGGATTGCTAAGAGAGAGAGAGAGAGAGAGAGAGAGAGAGAGAGAGAGAGAGAGGGGGTTAGAACTTTATTCCATCTTTGGCTGGGAAAAAGGTAATGATGATGATGATGATGGTGATGGTGGTGATGATGATGATGGTGATGGTGGTGATGGTGATGATGATGATGGTGGTGGTGGTGATGATGATGATGGTGGTGACGTTCGGTGACGATGACAATAACAGCAAGAAATGGAGACTGAAGCACGGGAAAATGTACAGGGGAAAATGTACCACGAAAGTACTCTAGAGCCATGAAAGAAAAAGTATGGGAAAGTGGCATATGTAAATTGTGAACTGGGGGAAGGTGCTTTTATTCTGCCACCATGGAGAGGAAAAACAGGAGAGATGGCTATATGTTGACGGAATATTGGGAGGCTGTTCCCTTTTCTTCCAACAGCAGGGTGGGGTGAGGGGATTGAGGGTGGAGGGGGTAAGGTAGGGTGGGGTTTGGAAATGTGGGGAATGGAGGGGGACGGGATGGGAATGGTAGGCAAGAGGTAAGACAGAGGGGATTGGGAGAGTGGCGGGGGGACTGCTCTGCCTGACCACACCTTGCATCCTCACCTGGGTAAGGCAGTTAACCCCTTCACTACGACGACATTTAATTTTCTTACCAATATACGATTTTTTAAAGCTATTTCCCATGACTTTCTTTTTTTCTATGAGCTTAGGAGCAACATCTCTTTCTAATAAAGCTAAAGATGGCTCCGTCTAAGCTCTCCTGTTTCGTATTCCTCTTCCAAGCTTAATAAAGGCATCTTGAGACAGCAAGACGAAAGCATCTAAAGAAGTCGTGGTAGTTAAGGGGTTAACAGTAAGGGGGATGAAAACAGGAAAAAAGGAAAAACAAATTATTCACTCGTAGTAATCCTTTCAGCACGATATCGTCCTTAATAAGTTAACTCTTGCCATCTCTTGGCGAATTTATTGAGCTTAGAAGAGATTTTTGGAGCAGGAATGGTTTAACACACCCTTCATTACCTCCTTCACTAACAGAGCACCTTCCTAAGCCAAGCGAAATGCCTGACAGTAGTGGCAATAAGACTGAAACAGGAGTCAAGATAATAAGCGATTTATTTCTACCACCAAGTGTTTTTTTTTTTTTACTTTATTTTTGTTCGTATCGGCTAATTTTATTCGTACTAGGAGAGGCGTCTGATAGTCAAGGAGTCAATAAAGCCTCTTCAGATTTCCTGTTGGCCCTAAACTCAAAAAAAAAAAAAAATGTAGGAAGAAGAATATTAAACGATGTTAACAGGCTCACAGTCCAAAGAATCACTAACAACTTTATAAAAACAACATCAACACTTTCTGGGATAAAAACAAGAGTTACTCCGAAATGAGTCAGTTAACGATGACAGCACTAACACCCAGACTCGCATGAATCACCCTCGGCTGAATAAAACCGTCTGGTGTTAGCTGGAACAAAACACCTCTACGCAACTATGAGAGGATTTCAGCCATACGTAGTCGTCTACTCGTACATCAAAACCAACTCGGAATTTCTCTTTCACTTCGTTCTGTGCAATCTCTACATCTTTTCTCTTTTCACCCATCCTCTCCATTTATTTTGTACTGCCTTGATTTCTTACGGGTAGTGTGAAAAACAAAGCTATATATATGACTGTTTTCGTCCCCTCCATCGCTCTCTCTCTCTCTTTCATACCCTTCCTGCCTCTTTTTCTCTCTCCTCTTCCTCTCACATCATCTCCTATTCTTCCTATTTCCCCCTTCCTCTGCTCCTCCCCCTTTTTCTTCGATCAATTTCTTCCTCTTTTCACTTACCTCCTCTTCCCTTCTCTCCCTTCTGTTTTTGCATCGTATTCATGTTTTTTCCTTCCCTCTATATCTTAGCTTACAACCACCTCTTTCTTCTCTTTCACTTCGATTCTCCCTCCTCCTTTCCCCCCTGTTCTTCTGGCCTCTCCCTTTCGTTCCACCTCCTCCTTTCCCCCCTGTTCTTCTGGCCTCTCCCTTTCGTTCCACCTCCTTTTTTCCTTTCCTCCCATCTTCCTCCTCTCCTTCCGTACATATCCTCAAACACACTTCTTTCCTCTCCTTTCTCACCTTTTCAATTCCTCCCTCTTTTCTTCCTCTTTTCCTTTCTTTCCTTCGCTTTTCTACTCCTTCTCTTCTTTTCACCCAACCCACTGCTTTTCCCCTCTGGCTTCAATTACATCTTTCCTCCCCATCTTCCTCCTTCTCCTCCTCCTTCCCCCATCTCTCCCTCTCTCTCCCCTTTCTCTCCCTTTCCCCCACTCCCTCCGTTTTTTCACTCTTTCTCAACATTTAATATTGGGTAATAAAATTCCTCACCGAGTATAACAACGGGTAATATGGCCTCTCTCTCTCTCTCTCTCTCTCTCTCTCTCTCTCCCCCTTTCTTTTAACCCACTTCAACATATTATTATCGGGCCAGGCGCCACCTTAAAATTGTAGCCAGAGGGAAAATTTAGCTATTGAAATTTCGGCTGTTCAAACGACCCCTGGGGGAGAAAAGTGTGAGCCATTATATATATTAATTTAGGCAGAATAGGCTGAAGGCGAGGTGACGCGGAGGAAAAAAGTTACGTCTGTTTAACTCTGTGTCTATCAAACTATCTATCTGTATCTATCTATTTATCTATGTCTATCTATCTATCTATCTATCTATCTGTCAGTCCACATACACGTATATTTCAAGAGGCGATGTCCAGATGTAGTTAATCGTACTTACAACATCCCTCTCTCCACTTCATTCTCTGCTTGAAAGCTTGTACCACGAGGAGAACGAGAGAGAGAGAGAGAGAGAGAGAGAGAGAGAGAGAGAGAGAGAGAGAAACTATCAAAACATTTCTTGTAAAAAAAAATGTACATGAATATAAAACCATCGAACAACAAGAGTTCCACATGTTCCAAGAATCGGGACAAAAATGGCAAGGTTCGGGTGTATTAATTTTACAAGGATATTATCAATCACATACCGAGAACCAAGGAGACCATTGATTGCCAGCTTTTTTTCTTATGGCATTTTTATTGGAATTATTACTTCTTATTGGAGGTTTTAAAACTTTGTATCTGCTGCTAAGATGAAAGTAAAACACAGAAAAATAGTTTGGGAGTCATTTTAGCCTCAGCTGCTCACCCATTTTCACCCAATTATCAGTATGAGGGTTGAATTTATTTTTTGATTTTATGAGATATAAATGATTGTTTCTTTACTGATTTGCCTCCACTCATACGGATACCAGACACTCCATAGCAACCTACAATGAATATCAGAGTAAAAGAATGCGATATAAATGTATCCTGATAAGAATAAGTTACTAAAGAGGCACGTATCCTGGAACGTGACTTAGAATTAGGGTAAATACGATCTCAGCTGTATGGAAAAAGTTATAAGCTTTTCCATGACATACAATGGTACTCTGTACCTGTACTAACCACTTACAGCATTGGTGGAAAAATTAGCAGTGTGGGGATAACAGGCGGTAAGGGTGTCATGACAATATTAGATGGATTAATAAACTTGTAGAGTGGTAGTGTTAGGGTAGAGGTAGAGATACAAGAGATGGAGATAGCGTACATACAACAGATACACTTCGCATAAAGATCGATAGATAGATAGATAACTGGACAAGTACGCAGACTGGGGCGTAAGCTGGTCGCCTACTCTTTACTGATCTGCAATACGGTAGTCTAACCTCGGGCCCCTGCACATTGCAAAAGACAGTATGGAGCAGTTGTTTCCAGTTTACATCATCATCATCACTGTCATCAGCAGCAGCAGCACCACCACCATCAGCACAGCATTCATCATCATCATCTTGATGATGATGATGATGATGATGATGATGATGACGACGACGACGACGACGACGACGACGACGACGACGACGACGACGACGACGACGACTACTACTACTACTACTACTACTACTACTACTACTACTACTACTACCACTGCTGCTGCTGCTGCCACTACTACTACTACCACCACCGATGTTATGATTATTGCTTTACTCACAAATGTTCGAATTCTCGAGAGATGGCTGGATGCGTTTCTAACGCGTAACATGATGCTAAGGGAGTAGGTGGATTTCCTGTCAACAAAGCTGTGTTGATTAGGGAGTTGATATATACTGGGTAGCCTAGCCTCGGTCCCCTACTTCCCGTAATCGATAATAAGGGATTAGCGGTTATTTATTTATCTGATTAGTTTTTATTAGTAGTAGAAAA
This sequence comes from Coenobita brevimanus, assembly GCF_032717465.1. NCBI lineage: Eukaryota > Metazoa > Arthropoda > Malacostraca > Decapoda > Coenobitidae > Coenobita > Coenobita brevimanus. The sequence continues at coordinate 8,627,667 of NC_137054.1, forward strand.
TGTGAGTACGTTTAAGTACTTGGGTAGTGTGATGAGTAAGGATGGAGGTTTGGAGGGTGAAGTGCTTGAAAGGGTACAGCAGGGAAGAAAGGTTGCTGGTTCTTTGAAAGCAGTGATAAGAAACAGGGAAGTGAGCATGGAAGTGAAAAAGTTACTACATGACAGTATTGTGATACCAACTCTAACGTACGGAAGTGAAGCGTGGACGTTGTTGGAAGGACACAAGTCAAGAGTGAGAGCCGTGGAAATGAGTTATTTAAGAGGAGCCTGTGGAGTCACATGGAGAGACAGGCTGACGAATGAGGATATAAAGGAGCATTGTGGTGTTGATGTGGATGTGATAGGAAGCGTTATGAGGAACACACTGAGGTGGTTTGGCCATGTGGAGAGGATGGAGGGTGAAAGACTGACGAAGAGAGTGTATGTGAGTGAGGTGGAGGGGGAAAGAGGGAGGGGGAGGGCGAGGATGAGATGGAGAGATGGGGTGGAGAGGTATATGAGAGAGGGGGGTGTGAGTTGGGAGCAGGGGAGTGAAATGGCGGGGGACAGGGCGACTTGGAGGCGATTTGTTTGTGGCCACCCCAAACGGGATTGAGGCGTCTGGCAATAGATAGATAGATAGATAGTTTTTATTTCAGGGTTTGACGAGTTAAAGTTCAAGTAAGATGGAGGAATAGAAGAAGGGAAAGACGAGAGGAAGGAGTAGTTGCAAGGAGAGTGGAAAGGTTACAAGAGGATGAGAAAAAGGCAGAGTATAAGAGAGAAGTGGAGGAACGATTGGGCAAATATGAGTTGGAGCAGATGGGGGACGTGGAAGGTGTGTGTAGAATATTTACAGAAGAAATATGTGCAGCATGTGATGTGGTGTGTGGAAGGAAGAGAAGACGGAGGGGGGTGCAAGGAACAGCGTGGTGGACTGAAGAGGTGAAACAGGCTGTGGCACAAAAGAAGAAAGCATACAATGAATGGATGAGAAATAGGGACGTGGAAGAAGTTGAGAGGCGGAAGAGAGAGTTATATGTAGAAAGGAAGAGAGGTGAAAAGATTAGTAAGAGAGAGTAAGAAGAGAGTGGATGAGGAATTTGGAAGGAATTTGAGTGTAAAGTGGAGGGACTGTAAGAAAATGTTCTGGAAAGAGGTGAAAAGAGTAAGACAGGGTGGAAGTGAAGTTAGCAGGGGAGTGAAAGATAAAAATGGTAGATTACTAGTGGAGAAGGGAGAAAAAGTGAGCAGATGGAGAGAACACTTTAAGGAATTGTTGAACGTGGAGGATGGAAGTAATGCAAGTATAAGTGGCTGGGGAATGGCTGGGAGAAGGAGGGAGGTGAGAAGACAGGAAGAAATCAGTAGGATAGAAGTTGTGGAAGCAATGAAGAAAGTTAAATCAGGGAAAGCCCCAGGAATTGATGGAGTGTGTGGTGAAATGTTGAAGCATGGGGGAGTGATAGTAGTAGAATGGATGTGGAAGATGTGCAGATTGGCCTGGGAGGAAGGTAGAGTCCCGGAGGATTGGAAGTCAGGTATAATTATTCCCTTGTACAAAGGAAAAGGGGAAAAAGAAGTGTGTGGTAATCATAGGGGCATTTGTCTTCTTAGTATAATAGGAAAAGTGTATGGTAGGATACTTATTGACAGAGTTAGAGAAAGAACAGAGAAATTAGTTGGAGAAGAACAGGGAGGCTTTAGGAAGGGAAGAGGTTGTGTAGATCAGATATTCATTCTCAGATCTTTAGTGGAAAAGTTTCTAGAGAAGGGAAAGAAGTTGTATGCGGCTTTCATGGATTTGGAGAAAGCATATGACAGGGTGGATAGACTAGGATTGTGGAAAGTGTTAAGAATATATGGAATAGATGGGAAGTTGTTGAATGCTGTGAAGAGTATGTACGATGGTGCGAAGGCTGCAGTGCGTGTGGATGGTGAACTAAGTGAATTTTTCTCTTTGAAAGTTGGTTTGAAACAGGGATGTGTCATGTCTCCATGGTTGTTCAATCTGTACATGGATGGGGTAATAAAAGAGGTACAAGGTAGGGTAGTGGATGTTGGAGTGGCCCTGGTGAGAGAGGATAGTGTTTGGAAACTCCCTGTACTGTTGTTTGCAGATGATACCGTGTTGTTGAGTGAGGACGAAGGAGAGCTGCAAGGCTTGGTGGATGAGTTTGAGAGAGTGTGTAGGAAACGGAATCTAAAGGTGAATGTAGGGAAGAGTAAAGTGATGGTCTTTGAGAGAGGTGAAGTCAGTGAATGTACAGCGAGGCTGGATGGTGAGGAATTGGAAAATGTGAGTACGTTTAAGTACTTGGGTAGTGTGATGAGTAAGGATGGAGGTTTGGAGGGTGAAGTGCTTGAAAGGGTACAGCAGGCAAGAAAGGTTGCTGGTTCTTTGAAAGCAGTGATAAGAAACAGGGAAGTGAGCATGGAAGTGAAAAAGTTACTACATGACAGTATTGTGATACCAACACTAACGTACGGAAGTGAAGCGTGGACGTTGTTGGAAGGACACAAGTCAAGAGTGAGAGCCGTGGAAATGAGTTTTTTAAGAGGAGCCTGTGGAGTCACATGGAGAGACAGGCTGACGAATGAGGATATAAAGGAGCGTTGTGGTGTTGATGTGGATGTGATAGGAAGCGTTATGAGGAACACACTGAGGTGGTTTGGCCATGTGGAGAGGATGGAGGGTGAAAGACTGACGAAGAGAGTGTATGTGAGTGAGGTGGAGGGGGAAAGAGGGAGGGGGAGGCCGAGGATGAGATGGAGAGATGGGGTGGAGAGGTATATGAGAGAGGGGAGTGTGAGTTGGGAGCAGGGGAGTGAAATGGCGGGGGACAGGGCGACTTGGAGGCGATTTGTTTGTGGCCACCCCAAACGGGATTGAGGCGTCTGGCAATAGATAGATAGATAGATAGGTTTGACGATATTATTGTTGTCACAGTTAGTGATGTTATTTTTTTTCTTTCTTATGGTGATGGTGGTGATGATGATGATGATGCAGAGATAAACATGTGCATTGTGTTATATTACAGTGAGTGTGTGTATGTGTGTGTTTCAGTTTTCCAGTGGCTGTTATGGTTTCTATAAAATGATTCCAAAAACTGCAATAAAACCCGAATCAGAGGTAATGAGAATAGCCATGGAGCTGCAGTATGTGTAATTCAAAGTAATTGTGATCCTGACCATGACATCCATCAAACAGTCGCATCAAACACACAGCACAGGCCCATTCCATCTCTCTCTCTCTCTCTCTCTCTCTCTCTCTCTCTCTCTCTCTCTCTCTCTCTCACACACACACACACACACACACACACACACACACACACACACGAGTATATATCAACATACACAGATATTGCCCTTTCTCTCCCAATACCGTACATACGCACACACGCACAATAACTTACATGCAAACAAACGCATACATATTCACACCACTCTGCATCCCTCCACACCATACATAATCACATAAGGGAACAAACACACATACATGTTTGCATATTCACGCTGCCCTGTCCCTGTTCGCCCCAAATTCACATACGTACTTAAGCATGCTGGCACACACACACACACAGACACAGACACACACACACACACACACACACACACACACACACACACACACACACACACACACACACACACACACACACACACACACACACACACATTATTTAAAGGCATACACACACTTATTCAGCAAAAAGCATACACACATTCATCAACACATAATGCATGCACGTTGTTTCATCTTTACTACCTAGGGTCTCTCTCCGCGTGAGTAAAATTGTCTTGCTGCAGGACATCAAACAAAAAAAACGTCATCACGCTGAATGTAGTAGTGGAGGCCATTTTACCTCACTTTCCAATGAACAGTCTCTTCCATTATGAATTAAATCGCATGGTGATAGCCGTGACGTATGAAATTAAGTTATCGTGCAGAAGGGATCCATATAAACTTTCAAACAGCGTTGCTTTAATTTTGTGTAGGATAATATAACTTCTTTTCTTTTCTGTGTAGAATAAGAAGCATAACTACTTTTTTTACTTTGTGTTAAGTAGTACAAACGCATTTTTCGGGTGCAGAATAACAATCATAACTTTGTATTTTGTGTGGAGTGATATAAATTTTGTCTTGAGTAACCTAAACATAACTATTTTTTTTCTTTGCAGGTGAGTTGGCATAATGAGCAGGGGAGAGAAACTGAGGAGATAGTAAGTTGACCTCCAGTTCCAGATAAAGTCAGGTCAGGTCGAGGTAGGTCTGTTTAGGTCTAGTCAAGTGGGTTCAGGTTTTTGGAGGTTCTCTTAGACCACTCACGATCCACCCTGGCCGTGAATGTCCCCTAGAACTGGAAAGGAGTGGGAGGGATGGTTTGAGATGGTGATGAGTGATAGGGAAGGCGGGGGGAGTAAATCCTGTAAAGTTAAGTCAGATGGTATGAGCGAGGTGAAATTTTATCCCGTTTACTCTTCACTCGGATACAGTATTTTTTTAGTTTATTCTTGCAATCCTCAGACATGACTTTATTCAGCTTAGGAAGGATCTTTGCAACTGAAAGGGGTTAGATACAGTCATCCTTCACCTCTTCATTACATGAGGACTGGGCATGGCTGCATAAAATCGTCTGGAGTTAGCAGAAATTAACCGGCAAAACACGTATCCCAGTTGGAGGACTAGATTGAAAACTCTCGAACGTTAATAATAATAATAATAATTATAATGATAATAATAATAATAATAATTATAATGATGATGATAATAATAATAATAATTATTATTATAATGATGATGATGATAATAATAATAATAATAATAATAATAATAATAATAATAATAATAACAATAACAATAATTATAATAATTAGAAAGTACTCAAAGGACGTATACCTCAGTCAATACTATTGCAGGATCCGGATCCGTCCTAAAATTTAATCAATTCTTTCTTGGCCCATGACCTACACCTCCACAACATATCATTGAAATTTACTGAGAACTTTTGGAGATATCGTGTGGACAGAAAAAAAAATTCTGGATTCGGATGATGATCCGCATCACCTCCAAAATCTAACGGGTATTTCCTTAGGATATAACCTACTCCTCGAAAAAATTTCAGCAAAATCCTTTCATAACTTTTTGAGTAATAGTGCTAAACGACAAACAGACAAACCAACGCAGGCAAATATATAACCTACTTGGCACGGGCAATAAAGTAAGCACGAATCTCTCTCATTTGCCTGGTGCCTTTCGCAGGTAATAATAAACACGAAAGCATTAAAGTGCCATATGCCAACTATATTGCTGAGGCAGAGGTGCTTCGGCGCCTTCCAACACACACACACACACACACACACACACACACACACACACACACACACACACACACACACACACACACACACACACACACACACATTTGTTCAATAGGCTGACACATAATCATCGTCTCTCTCTCTCTCTCTCTCTCTCTCTCTCTCTCTCTCTCTCTCTCTCACACACACACACACACAAACAGGAAACACAAACAGAATAATGATTAATGGTCGTGACGTTAGCTGCCCAAACACACACACACGCACACAGACAGAAAACACAGACATATTAGCAGCCGTATAAAAATCCACACACACACACACACACACACACACACACACACACACACACACACACACACACACACACACATAATGGCTGAATCGTATAAAAATAAAATAAATAAGAGAATACAACAGATGCATCCATGACCCCACCAGCCGCCCGAAAAAATAAATAAATAAATAAATAAACGAAAAAGCGCAATCAGAAAAAAAGGCGAGCAGCCCAAACGAACATGAAAAATTAAGCAAACTGACAATTACATTCGGAACACACAAGTAATTACAACACAACAGGCACAGATTGGCTAGCGAACGTGTTTCCCAAATTTTTAAGAATTTTAGAATGGATAATAATGTTATGGGTGTGAGATTTGGAACAGCAGAGCCAATAAAAAAATAAAATAGGCTGAGATTAGATGTATGTACACAAAGAATTCACACAGACAGGGTGCCAAAGAAAGCCTTCAAAATGAAACTGAGGGTAATGCTGGAGGAGAAATACCGAATGTAATAGGAAAGAAAGAGAGGAATAATATAATGGATAAAGGTGGAGGAGGAGGAGGAGTAGTAACTGAGAGTGACGAGTGAGAGTGAAATGTACAGGACAGTTACGGTTTCACTACATGGCGGTAATTAACAAAACAGTGAACAATGACTTTTAGAACTTTATGTTGTGATGTTCGCCGTCCAACATTTTTTCAGAACAACAAGTAAGGGTTTCGTTATTTCTCGACTAATATCGCTGACCGCAATTGTACAAATGAGTAGAATAGAGCACGAAGGAAAACAAACAGTGCTATATCTATTGGTCTTATCGAGATCACTTACGAAATATCTCTGAGGCCGAGATAAGGATAGCAATGGAAGATGACCTCTCCCAAGTCACCAGTCTCCGTAGCCAAAGCCGGCAGGAAAAAGCGAGAAAGATGATCAAACAATGCAGAGGAACTGTCATGGGTAATGACAGAATGAAAAGTATGATATTTTACCTTCCTCAGCCATGAAAAGGAAAGAATAGGAAGTTAACAGTAAGTAGGATAAAAATACCTTAATGATAAGTGCATACCGATTTCCTTATCTGGGCTGGGAAAATATTAATTAGAATGTATTATTTAACAATGAACGTGCTTAGATGCTGAGTAAAAACAAAATACTTTTCCAGACGATTTTTAATTTATACTTGAGGGGTACCCGGTGCTGCCTGGGTTAAAACACTGTGAATTTGGTTACGACAGTAAAATTATTTTAAGTTCTCTCTCTCTCTCTCTCTCTCTCTGCGGTTAGAATAGAGAAGGGAACAGAACCATCCCGTGTCTGTAGTTCTCCAATAAATAAAAAGTCCAAATTACGACAGCGAATCAGTAGTAAATATATCAGAGAATTCCACCTCAAGACTGGACAAAATACCTTGAATGTGGATGTTTACAAGGAAAACATCGTTATTTGGGTTGGAATGATTTTTTCTGTGAATCCAATAATTTTGTTGACTCTGTGCAATGATGGTGCGGAGAAGGTTCTGCCACGGTCTGGTATCTCCTGACGGAAGTGGACGGAGTAATGACAGTAATAAGTCGATTATGATGATGATGATGATGATGATGATGAGAAGGAGGAGGAGGAGGAGGAAGATGGCAGCAAATATTTATAGATTTGAAGCAAAAGAAGAGTCGGTGATGATAAAAATGATTGATGATGATGATGATGATGATAGTAAACATGCTTAACTTCCAGGCAAAGAGTGGAGTCGATGATGATGATGATGATGATGATGATGATGATGATGAGCGGCAAAAATAAGCAGTGTAAGAGATATCAGTTACAAGGAAAAGACAAAAACACACACACACACACACACACACACACACACACACACACACACACACACACACACACACACGCACGCACGCACGCACGCACGCACATAGGGGCAAGGAATACTTTGAAGCTAAAACACGAAGAAAAAAAAGCACAAACTCGGGACGTAAAGATAACTGGCAAGCAAACCCAGGAGCCGGAATGCAAACAAGCAAAAGTAAAGGACCCATATTTACAAACCACCTTGAGCTCAACCCCTCCTGTCCGATTATATTTTCCTCCCTTTTTAGTTATTTATTTATTCATTTATTTATTGCTACCATCAGACGATTTTATTGACAACCTTTGACTCCGATGTCATCTTTACCTCCGCCAAGGAGGTTATATTGTACGCCGCGTTGGTTGGTTTGTCTGTTTGTCTGTCTGTTACCGGGATTATTCAGAAAGTTATGAACAGATTTTGATGAAATACTGTGGAAGGGTGGTCCATGGGCCAAGAAAGAAATAGTTAAATTTTGGGCCTGATCCGGATCAAGATTCGGAGTATCCCGCATAAATTATCCCCAAAGCTTCTAAATGAATTTAAACGAAACTTTGTGGAAAAGTGGGCCATAGACCAAGAAATAATTGTTTTAATTTGCGGCGGATCCAAATCCTGATCTGGATCCTATATCCATGGATCCGGTTCCGGGATTACTCAAAAAGTTATGAAGGGATTTTGATGAAATTTTGTAGAAGGGTGGGCCATGGGCCAAGGCAGAAATGGTTTAAATGTGGGTCGGATCCGGAGTAACTCACACAATATCTCCAAAAGTTCTCAATGAATTTTAATGAAATTTTGTGGAAAGGCGGGCCATGGACCAAGAAAGAATGCATTAAACTTTGGAGCGGATTCGGATCCAGATTTGGTTCCCATATCCACGGGTCCGGATCCAGATCCGTTTTAATGGCAATGGCATTGGCGGAGGTATGCTTTCTGTGAGCGCTTTCTACTTCTTATTATATTCCTGCAGCATGTGGGTATTTGTATGCTGCACAGGATAGACTTTTGAGACTGGAGATGAAAAAAAAAAAACTTAACCCCTCCACTCATAAATATCCTTCCCATAAAATTTTTGGCTTAGTGGGTGCTTTTTGTAAGAAGGGATAGATTAACCCATCTGTATTTTTTTTTTTTACTAACATATGTCTTTTCAATGTAGAAGTAAACACCATGGAAGTAGCAAGAATGATAATTTAAAAAATCTTTAGACTGAATGAACTAAATTTCGGACATATTTCTCGTAGTGAATGGGAAAATTATGCATCTGTTTGAAAAGCCCCTCCTACGCTGAGTGAAATTGCATGTTTTTTGCAAAAAAAAAAATATATATATATTTTGTTAGCTTCGATGCGGGATTCACGGGATTAGGGTGTGTTTATAAATGCGCCATTATTACCCGTCCCCTTGGGAACGGGTATTGTTTTCACTCGGTTTGTCTGTCCGTCTGTTTTTGTTTCTGTCTGTTTGTGTGTCTGTTCATAACTTTACATAAGAACTACTAGTGCGATTTTGGTTAAAATTACAGGGATGATGGGTTATGACCTTTTGATCACCTTATTGAAATTTGGGCCAAGGCTCAGGCTGTAGGACCCAAAAATGTTACCCCCCAAAAAAATATATATATACGAGTAAATTTTTTTTTTTCGCCACAACTCCATTCAAATTCGTAATATCGAAATGAAAACAAACCCTAAAGGTACATATTTCAAATCTGCATTATACAACATGCCTCTTTACAAGTGACCCGTAGCGGTAGGGTGGTTAATATCAAATGGGCATAGAATCGCCAATTTTCACCTGATTTACTCCAAATTTGATATATGACAGCTTTGAATAGATATCCCGTTGTGTTTATATGTCAGCACTAAAATGACTGCAGGGGACGGATTTGCTGTGTCTTGGCACCGCTTGTTGTTGTTATTATTATTATTATTATTATTATTATTATTACTATTATTATTACGAGTATTATTATTATTATTATTGTTATTATTATTATTTTTACTATTATTTTTATTATTATTATTACTACTACTACTACTAATATTGTTTATCTTCACTCAGCCTGTTTCACGTGAAAATCAAGTTAATTTTAACACAGTCATCTACGTATCTATCTATTGCCAGACGCCTTAATCTCGGAAGGGGTGGCCACAAAAAAATTGCCTTCATGTCACCCTGTCCCCCGCCATTTAACTGGCCCCTTCCCAGCTCACACACCCCTCTCTCATATACCTCTCCACTCCATTTGTCCATCTCATCCTCGGCCTCCCCCTCCCCCTCCCCCCTCCACCTCACTCACATACGCTCTCCTCGTTAGTCTCTCGCTCTCCATCCTCTCCACATGGCCAAACCACCTCAGTGTATTTTCTCCTAACGCATTCCATCACACCCACATCCACACCACAACGCTTCTCCACTTACTCATTTGTCAGTCTGTCTCTCCATGTAACTCTACGTGCTCCTCTAAATAACTCATTTCCACTGCTCTCACTCTTGACTTGTGCCCTTCCAACAAGGTCCAAGCTCCACATCCATACGTTAGAGTTAGTATCCCAATAGCCTACTGTCATGCAGCGACGTTTTTGCTTCCATGCTCACTTCCCCATTTCTTGTCACTGCTTTCAAAGAATCAGCAACCTTCCTTCCCTGCTGTACCCTTTCAAGCACTTCATCCTCTAAACTTTCATCCTTACTCATCAAAGTATCCAAGTACTTAAATGCGCTAAAATTTTCCATTTCCTCATCATCCAGCCTCACTGTACATTCAAAGACTTCATTTCTCTCGAGGACCATAATTTTTCCCTACATTTACATTTAGATTCCGTTTCTTACACACTCTCCCGAACTCATTCACCAAGCCCTGCAGTTCCCCTTCGTCTTCACTTAAATACAGTATCATCTGCAAACAACAGTACAAGAAGTTTCCAAACGCTGCCCTCTCTCATTAGGGCCGATCCAACATCCACTGCCCTACCTTTTGCAGTATCTCTTTTATAACCCCATCCATATACAGACTGAACAACCGTGGAACAGTCATGCTTTTGTTTATTTGTGCTGAATAAAATCTTCTTTTAGCCAGAATAAAATACGAGAGTTGTTCCGACCATGAGAGAGATACAGCGAAAGAGTACTTGGAGAAAAAAAATAATTCAGATAATAATAAATCGAAATGGAGACTGGCTTACCCTGAGAACTGGCTAAGAATCTTCATAAATAGGATTTGTGATGCTTGGCTGAGTTTGTGTGCAGGTAAGGGAGGCATAAGCAAGCATTATACACGCTGAGAGAGAGAGAGAGAGAGAGAGAGTTTAGTTTGTGTGTGTGTGTGTGTGTGTGTGTGTGTTCTTTATGTGTGTATATACATAAAATGACATTCGTGCCCGAAGGAAGGTGAATATAAGAGTGGGATCGTGTGCACATCTCCTGTACGTACTTGTAAATGTGCATGTACGTGTGAAAGCAACAGGGCAAAGCTATGGTTGGCATCTTCAAGCAGTAACAAATCCTTCGTCATATACGTCGAGCTGATATTTTCTTTTGTGTCTTTGTTTTGTGTGTGTCCGTTTCTGTGTCTTTCTGTGTTCGCTTGTAAGTCTGTCTGTCTGTCTATCTATCTATTTTTCTATATATTTGTCTATCAATATTTTGATCGATCGATCAATCTATCTTTCTGTCCATCTGTGTCTGTCATTGCCTCGGACTGTATCTACCTTTCTATTTTTTTTTTCTGTGCAGCTGTCTGTCGTATTGTGTATTAGTTTCTCTCTCTCTCTCTCTCTCTCTTTCTCTTTCTCTCTGTATATATATATATATATATATATATATATATATATATATATATATATCACACACACACACACACTCACATGCTTAATCAGAGTAAGGAATTTCGAGACGGCGCACATTACCAGATGAGGACCTACACTATCTTAGCTTTATGAGGCAGGTGAGCAGGCAGGCAGTGAGGCAAGGAGTTGGTGAGGAGGGAGGTGGTGAGGCAGGGAGACGAGGAGGTAGGAAGGCAAAGAGGCAGAGAGGCAGTATGACACAGAGGTGGCGAGGCAGGGTGGTGGAGAGGCAGGGTTGCGAGGCAGGGTGGTGGTGAGGCAAGAGATATTGAGGAAGGGGGTGGTGAGGCAGGAGGTAGTGAGGCAGGTGGTATAGGATAAGAACGATGCATGGGAGGCAGTGTGTTGATGGAGTAAAAACGGTAATGATGCGAGAGTAATGAGGGAGGGAGGGAGGTCGAAAGATAAAGAGAGAAAAAAGTAGACAAGGAGAAATGATTGGATGTGAATAGTAGTGAAGAAAAAATGAATGTGAGGTGCACAGGAGATAAGATAGACGGATTGATGAGATGGTGATGGATAATGAGGGGAAGAAAAAGATGGGGCAGTGATAGATAGGTGAGTAGATTGAGAATCGATTCGTGGACAGGTATATTGACCCACAGATAGTTATAGATAGATAGAAAGAACCTAGATAGAAGACAGAGATAGATAAAAGGTACACAGATAGAGAAACAGATTGAGACTTGTATGAATGGAATGAGACAAAAATTTAAGAAAAAGTATATCTCTCAACCAATATCTGTATATCCATCTATCTGTCTATCTACCTGTCTATCTATGCCTATCTGTCTGTCCGTCGATTGAGAGAGAGAGAGAGAGAGGGGGGGAGGAAGAGTTGATGAGATAATGATGAATAACGAGGGTAAATGGGACGGGACAGAGGTGTGTGAGGAGGCAACGAGGAGTCAAAGAGTTAATGGAGCGAGGGATGGTAAGGAAGGAAGGCAATGAAGGGCGTAATAGGAGGGAAGAAGGGAGACGGAAGAAGGAGGGAAGCGAACCGAAGGAATAAGGGGAACTGATGATTATATAAAACGGATTCTGAGATTCATTTAACCTCAGATTAAGTCCCAAGAACTTCATTACGACTGCAAATGTTCCGGGAAAGAATTAAGAGAGTTTGGTTCAGTTTATCTGTCTGTTAGTCTGTCTGTCCTCCTGTTTGTGTGAATTGGTGACATTATGGAGGAGTGTTGGATGGAATTGCACGAAATATGGAATAATGAATGAGGACCATCAGAGGGAGACGAAATTAAATTTGGGATTAATAAGGTCATAGGTCAGGTCAAGTTGACACGGAAAGGTTAACTCAGTTTTGATTTAATTTAATTTAATCCCTGTAGAATGGCTGAGTCAGGATAGGGTGATGTGATTCAGTTTTGAGAATGATCTTTCAGAGGTAAAGGTTACAGGGCAAGGTCAAAGTTCAGTCCTTTAACTCAGTTGGCTTTTATTATATTTGGACCTAACCTGGTGGAAGGAACCAAGGCCAGCCAATGATGGTGTGATGTTACTGAAACAAATAGGTCAAAGGAAGCGGGTAACTTAAATTCTTGTTATCAAATTTGCACCAAACTTCCTGGAAGGGAAGGTGACTGGGTACTGTCTAATGTTCGGCCTTAGACCAGTTACAGTGTGCAGGTGTTGCACTCTGAGTGCATCTGTTTTTGTGCTTGCGGAATATAGTATGAGAGTTTCTCAGTAGTGAAGGGGTTAATGAAAGCTATATCTAATCCCTTCCGTCTGAAAAATTCTCTTGATCTAAAGAAGTTTGATAATAAAGCATACCGCATCACCACTATGTCCTTAGTTTTTTTCTTTTTTTTTAGCGAAAATATTAATGTTAGGTTTACTGACCTTAGGATCAACAGATACACAACACAGTTTTAATCACGATCCTCTTAATGAAGTATCTATAATTGGAAGAACAGAGACCGCTGTGGTTTAAAACATAACGTCCATCCAGCTCTAGATTCAGTATTTATCAAAGATATTAAGCATTTCTAGGATAAATAAGTCTAGTGGTTAGAACACTTAGAGTAATGCACTTGCACCGAGTCGATCCCCAGTGTCATCAAGATAAGCACGCTAGTCAACTACTCTTACACGCATTGCCTTATGGTAGCCTATACCCTCGGGGCGCTATAACTCGACAGCAGTAACATTGGAACTGGCTGTCACCGTTTCCACTGCTGTGTTTTTCGAATTTTTTCGCTTTAATATTCACTCTTGTTTAGTAGTGAAGTGCCCGGAAGCTGTCTGAGTGAAACCGAAAGTGTACCCAATCACAGGCAACTTAACCTCAGCCAAATGTCTTTTTATTTTTTCTTTTAATCACACTACAAACAGACCATATTATTTACGATTTAGCTCATCTCTGGCAGTGAAGGAGATATCTAAAGGCCATATCTACTCCCCCCCCCCCATTTCACATTTCAAAAAACCCTCCCTTACGCAGAATAAATTGTCTGAGTGTTAAAAGAATAAAGTGTGAAATTTGGTCGTCGGGTTGAAGGGGTTAAGCTCCAGAAAGTTTGCAAATACGGAGGAGGTAATGCGATCACTGACCTCAATCCAAACCTCACTCGATCATGCAAAAATGTCCAATCGTATTTGTGTCCTGCAGGGAATAAGAGAGAGAGAGAGAGAGAGAGAGAGAGAGAGAGAGAGAGAGAGAGAGAGAGAGAGAGAAATATGCTTACCTATTTTCTTTCCCGTTTTTCTTACTTCATTTTCTTCCCCATCTGAACTCTAACTTATGTGTTTTCCTCCCTCAAACGGCATTCCTCACTATTCGCTCTCCTTTGGTGGTGAACGAAGGGAGGGGTCAGAAAGAGAGGAAGGAGAGTGGAAGAGAGGGAATAGAGAGGTTGAGGGAAAGAAGAAAATATGAAGATAAAGGAGAGGAAGAGAGAAAACAGAGAGACGAAAAAATGGGAGGAACGGATTGCTAAGTGAAAGGGAGTGAGGAAACAGAGAGGCAAAATAGAAAATGAAATAGTAGAGAGAGATGAGGGTTGAGATCACCGAGGGAAGAGAGAGAGAGGGGCAGGAAACTAATGCGAAAAGGGGGGAAAGGAACCATAAGCAATATAGATGAAGAAAGGAAACAGAGGCAACACAGAGTAACAGAAGTAAAAAAAAAAAAAAATGTAAATGTGAAGGGAAAGAGAACAGAGCATGTACCCTCTACCTCATGACCGCATACATAACGTTCAGAAATGCAGTAAACATGGAGAGATGAAGAGATGAGTGCACCGTGCCACTGCCTTATTACCTTACCATCACATTTTGCCCTTGAGTTCACAGCGTTAAAAGACCAGCGCAGATGTGGTCAGAAGAGAGCACACATACCGCTAAACAGAGTAGCATAAATGTGGAAGCCAAGATACTGTAGAGGGCACCGCACCACCACTACCTCACGACCTCTCCATCACATTTTCTCCTCGAGGTTACACTGAGCCCCGGCCACCTGAATCAAGTGACTCAGGTGCCACAGATAGCCCGGCTTGCGTCACTGCCCCACAGATCTAGATTAGCCTCCGCTGAACAGAGTCGTACAAATACTTACTGCAAATACCTCCTGCCTAACGATGGCGTAACTTTTAAATCCAACCACTTTCGTTTTTCTGTTATAATCATCATCTCGACTACTGTCTCACCTTAAATGTAGTGAGGTAGGTTCCGAACACAAGGAAAGAGAAGGTACGAAAATGAAAGCACAGTAATATGGGACACAATAATTCACAAGCCATTTAAGTGTCCGGAAACCTGAAAGGCCGAAGTATCTGCATTTATTTTTTGCGGTAATTTCCTTTATAAATGCGGTTTCCGTACACCTTCCAGATGAGTCAGTCTGTCAACTATTAAGCTGTGTAAGAGGTACCAAACCCTTGCTTGATGCTCCTCAGTACAATATTCAACCAACCCACTCGATCTCTTTCGGTTCTCTGGCCACATCAACTTCCATAGGTCGTTTCCTCACACATTCATTTACCATGTCCGTCTAATTTCTCAGTCAACCACATTTCTTCTCACCATTACACTCACATATCTTTTTTCTCCGTCCAGTCTACATCCCTGTTTCAACAAATGATGAAACGTTCAAGTGACTAACAAACACAGTCTCTCCTCGTACTCCCCCGTCAACACCCTTACCTTAGCCACCAAGTACTCATCTTAAACCCACCGCGAGGCCTTTCGCTCATCTTCCAGTACCGTACCAGGTCCCCCAATACATTACATGAATATGAAATAGGGGGAAGCTTTTAGTGCCTCAGAGTAAGCAGTTCCGATACTCCCTGGCCCGTAGCCTCGTATGCTAAGGAGGCTCCCCAGAACCACTTCCTTACCAGTTTATCTCTATACATGAATCGTTACTGCTCTCTTGTAGGTTATTTATGCAGAATGTAACCTTATTACAAAGATGTGAATAATAATGCAGGAAATACTGACGCCAAACAGACAAATCACTTAGGAAAAAGCACTTAGGAGTACATGCGAAGGCTTATTGGGCCATAACTGGGTTATCCGTTAGGAAGCGAGAGAGAGAGAGAGAGAGAGAGAGAAACTAATTCTACTAAGATCTAATCAAGTGCATAAAAGATCTAATCAAGTGAATAAGTGACCTGGGAAGAGGTCATAAAGTGTGGCTTCAGGGACGGGAGACTGAACAGGGAGGTTGCCTGAACTCGAGCAGCGTAGGGTACAGCCATTAAGTGACCAAGGCCGACTCATGCAAACATGTTGGAGCTTTTAGAAACGATACAACAATACGACCAAATCAACGTGTATGAGAAATGAATAGAAAAGAGGAAGGAATTAGAAGGCCTCCAAAACCCACAAGAGTACGTTCCCCTCTGCCCCGTCCGTGAGGCCCTACAAGGAGCTCCCCCCTTGAGCCATCCCAACCCTCACCTCATCATTAATGCTCGTCTCGGCCATTAGCAATGCTCCACTGACTACGCCACGTAATGTATTCCTCGAATGCCAAAGCCTTACTCCCCTCTTGAAACACCTCCCACTGCCAAAGCCATCAATCACTGTGTAGCCGATGTAGGATTTGTAGTTTGTGTTGGCTGGGTTGGCATCAATGGTTGTACAGATATGGAATGTAAAGTTATAAATCTGTCGTGGTTGCTTCATCTCAAGTATTTACTCTATCTAAAGCAATGCGATTATATTCTGCTGAGTGAGTCACAGAGAGACTGAGAGAATAATACTGTCACCATCATCTTTCCTACGACCAGGGCAATTTCAGTATATTATTTCAGTTAATGCCGGGCAATTTTGTTCATCCTAAAGTGAGTCATAGGAGTCTCTGAACTTTAGCATTATTACTTAGTTGATACATTCTCAACTGAAGCACATGCATGATTATCACGGATGGCATATTAATTTCTTCTCTTAAATGGAAAATTGTTTTCTTTAATTTTTTGGTGATGTTCATTTTTTCTTTCTTACTAATGCCTGTTTTCATGTCCTCACTTTGTATCTGGATCGAGTGGTCTGACACACGCAATGCATGTACACTACAAAGACCTGATATCCCCTAAGACCTGTCTCTGATTTTCAGTTTAGGCCCTGAAAGTATTTTTGGAGCCCCTAAAAAAAAAAAAAAAAAAGAGTTTGGGACCACCAAAGACTGACATGGAACCACCGAACGCCTAAACAACTGCCTGGTCTTACGACTTCAAATGCTGTTACGATACCTAGCAAATTAAGAGTGGAACGTGTACTGTATTCATCTCCTAAAGTAAACGGATTTTGTGTTAAGGTTACAAGGGGATAGTATGCCAGGAGCGAACTTTTAGAAATGTCAGACCAGTACATTTTCTCACAAATTATGCCTCTCTAATTCATTTTGTTCTTGTTATCTCCAGACGACTTTCTCGAACGAAAGAAAGAAGTCTTGTAGTGAAGTGTCATTGAAGGCTGTTTTTAACCCGTACCGTCTCAAATGTCTCCAACAGGCTGAATAAAATCGTCTGGAGATAGGCCGAGTCAAATGAAACCTAGGATATCGTAATGATGCGTTAAGGACGATTCTTAAGATACATCACATTTTTTTTTTTTCTAATCCCTTACAGCTCGTGCGCATATTTTTATGATTCATTCCTCTAACACACTATTTCTTAAAGCTAGAAGAGCGACCTAGTAGTGAAGCCTGTATTTAACCCATCCAGTAAAAAATATATATCTAAAGTAAATACAAACGTTAGGCGGTACCAAAAATGCAATATAAAGGCACAGGCTAATCACACTGAGGGGACAAACAGTTTCCCTTGAGAGTGGCACGAGTAGGAGCTCACTCGGATATCACCGTATGAACTATGAATATAATTTTGAGCCCGTATTCATGAAACATCTTATGCAATTCACATCATAATAGTTTTCTCGAGACTTTTAGTGTCAGATACTTATTATTTTTTTTTTAATTTTTCATGCTGTTATACAGTTTTGTCGGTTGTCGAAGAATTTGGTAAAACTACTGAGCTAAGAGCGTAAAAAACGATCACATATGTGGCTGCTCCATCGCACAAGCACCCACGCATGCACACCCAGTCCCCCACATGCAAATGCATACACAGACACAGGCTACACGTAAGAACAAAGAAATAAAGGCACATACACAAACATAAAAATGTACACACGGGCGCACACACAAGCAATTCAAAAGCTATATGTATGCACAGAGAACGCCATACACACTCTCACACAGTAAGGTCTTGATTTCAAAGGGCTTTCAGCTCTCAACTTAATTACAGCAAAATGCTTAAAACGCTTACCTTGTCGGCGTGTGTGTGTGTGTGTGGGTGTGGTGTGTGTGTGTGTGTGTGTGTGTGTGTGTGTGTGTGTGTGTGTGTGTGTGTGTGTGTGTGTGGGTGTGGGTGTGGGTGTGGGTGTGTGTGTGTGTGTGTGTGTGTGTGTGTGTGTGTGTGTGTGTGTGTGTGTGTGTGTGTGTGTGTGTGTGTGTGTGTGTGTGTGTGTGTGTGTGTGTGTGAGAGAGAGAGACCATAACTTAAATACTGCAGCAATACTCTGAGTTTTTTTTTTATATATTTCCAGTTAAGTTATGAACTTGTTTGACGATAAGTAAGAAATATTTCCTAAAATACTTACCGCCATACTTAATCTATTGGACCAACTTGGTCAGTCAGTCAGTCAGCCTCTCTCTCTCTCTCTCTCTCTCTCTCTCTCTCTCTCTCTCTCTCTCTCTCTCTCTCTTTCACACACACACACACACACACACCAGACATAGCAGCATCGTAGCAACACTGGTTTCTATCTATCTATCTATCTATCGCCAGACGCCTCAATCCCGTTTGGGGTGGCCACAAACAAATCGCCTCCAAGTCGCCCTGTCCCCCGCCATTTCACTACCCTGCTCCCAACTCACACCCCCCTCTCTCATATACCTCTCATCACCATCCCTCCTTCTCATGCTCGGTCTCCCTCCCTCTTCCACCCTCCACCTCGCTCACATACACTCTCTTCGTCAGTCTTTCACCCTCCATCCTCTCCACATGGCCAAACCACCTCAGTGTGTTCCTCACAACGCTTCCTATCACATCCACATCAACACCACAACGCTCCTTTATATCCTCATTCGTCAGCCTGTCTCTCCACGTGACTCCACAAGCTCCTCTTAAATAACTCATTTCCACTGCTCTCACTCTTGACTTGTGTCCTTCCAACAACGTCCAAGCTTCACTTCCGTACGTTAGAGTTGGTATCACAATACTGTCATGTAGTAACTTTTTTACTTCCATGCTCACTTCCCTGTTTCTTATCACTGCTTTCAAGGAACCAGCAACCTTTCTTCCCTGCTGTACCCTTTCAAGCACTTCACCCTCCAAACCTCCATCCTTACTCATCACACTACCCAAATACTTAAACGTACTCACATTTTCCAATTCCTCACCATCCAACCTCGCTATACATTCACTGACTTCACCTCTCTCAAAGACCATCACTTTACTCTTCCCTACATTCACCTTTAGGTTCCGTTTCTTACACACTCTCTCAAACTCATCCACCAAGCCTTGCAGCTCCCCTTCATCTTCACTCAACAACACAGTATCATCTGCAAACAACAGTACAGGGAGTTTCCAAACACTATCCTCTCTCACCAGGGCCACTCCAACATCCACTACCCTACCTTGTACCTCTTTTATTACCCCATCCATGTACAGATTGAACAACCATGGAGACATGACACATCCCTGTTTCAAACCAACTTTCAAAGAGAAAAATTCACTTAGTTCACCATCCACACGCACTGCAGCCTTAGCACCATCATACATACTCTTCACAGCATTCAACAACTTCCCATCTACTCCATATATTCTTAACACTTTCCACAATCCTTGTCTATCCACCCTGTCATATGCTTTTTCCAAATCCATGAAAGCCGCATACAACTTCTTTCCCTTCTCTAGAAACTTTTCCACTAAAGATCTAAGAATGAATATCTGATCTACACAACCTCTTCCCTTCCTAAAGCCTCCCTGTTCTTCTCCAACTAATTTCTCTGTTCTTTCTCTAACTCTGTCTATAAGTATCCTACCATACACTTTTCCTATTATACTAAGAAGACAAATGCCCCTATGATTACCACACACTTCTTTTTCCCCTTTTCCTTTGTACAAGGGAATAATTATACCTGACTTCCAATCCTCCGGGACTCTACCTTCCTCCCAGGCCAATCTGCACATCTTCCACATCCATTCTACTACTATCTCTCCCCCATGCTTCAGCATCTCACCACACACTCCATCAATTCCTGGGGCCTTTCCCCGATTTAACTTTCTTCATTGCTTCCACAACCTCTATCCTACTGATTTCTACCTGTCTTCTCACCTCCCTCCCTTCTCCCAGCCATTCCCCAGCCACTTATACTCGCATTACTTCCATCCTCTACGTTCAACAATTCCTTGAAGTGTTCTCTCCATCTGCTCACTTTTTCTCCCTTCTCCACTAATAATCTACCATGTTTATCTTTCACTCCCCTGCTAACTTCACTTCCACCCTGTCTTACTCTTTTCACTTCTCTCCAGAACATTTTCTTACAGTCCCTCCACTTTACACTCAAATTCCTTCCAAATTCCTGATCCACTCTCTTCTTACTCTCTCTTACTAATCTTTTCACCTCTCTCTTCCTTTCCACATATAACTCTCTCTTCTGCCTCTCAACTTCTTCCACGCCCCTATTTCTCATCCATTCATTGTATGCTTTCTTCTTTTGTGCCACAGCCTGTTTCACCTCTTCAGTCCACCACGCTGTTCCTTGCACCCCCTCCGTCTTCTCTTCCTTCCACACACCACATCACATGCTGCACATATTTCTTCTGTAAATATCTTACACACACCTTCCACGTCTCCCATCTGCTCCAATTCATATTTGCCCAATCGTTCCTCCACTTCTCTCTTATACTCTGCCTTTTTCTCATCCTCTTGTAACCTTTCCACTCTCCTTGCAACTACTCCTTCCTCTCGTCTTTCCCTTCTTCTATTCCTCCATCTTACTTGCATCCTAATTCTGGCCACCACCAAGTAGTGGTCAGAAAGGCCACTCCCCCAACCTCTATAAACTCTTGCATCCAATATACATCTTCGCATCCTTTCATCCACACACACATAATCAATCATTGCCTTCCTTTCATTCAGTTCACCACCCACCCTTCTCATCACTCGCCATGTATACCTGTGGATCATTTTATGCCTGAAGAGGGTATTGGCTATTACCAACCCCTCCCAGCACAGATGTCCACTAACGCACTCCCATTCTCATCTATCTCAGCAGGCACACCCCACTCACCAACTATTCCATCCACCTTCACATTACCAACTTTACCATTCATATCACCGATCAAAAACACTCTCTCATTCCTTCCAAACTTTTCCATGCACACTTCCACATTTGTCCAGAACTCTTCTCTCACTCTTCTAGCACGATCTTGCGTTGGCGCATACACACACACAATCGCCCACATTTGTATTCCAACTTTCAACTTTACCCACACAATCCTTGACCCAACTGATCCATACTGTCTTATGCTCTTCTTCCATCTTTTACTCACAACTATACACACTCCTTCCTTTGCCCTCTCATTCTCATCTACTCCTGCACATATACCCCATCCATACTCCCATTCTCTCACACTTTCTCCTCTCCATTTTGTTTCAGTTATTCCACATACATCCACTTTCGCATCCTCAAGCACCTGGACAATCTCTCTCTCTTTCACCTCATCATTCGCTCCTCTTACATTCCATGTACTCATTACCAAGTCCTTTGTCCGGTCCTGGGTCGTCAACGTTTGGTCAGTCCTTGTCCGAGGCTTCTTGTTTGTTTTTTTAGTTAGTTGTTTTCCGGGGAGGGGCACTAACCCTCCGCCAACCCTTTTAGTCGCCTTTTACGACTGGTTTCATTTCAATATATATGTTAGCTGGTCTGCAATGTGTTAGGACGGTGTGAGGTGAGGGCCTTAATGCCGAGTGGTCCACTGGGAGGAGGCCAGAGGGGCGAGGGGTGAGGAGGGGAAGGATGAGGAGATGAAAGGGTGAGGACTGTGGTGAGATGAGGGTGATGGATGTGGAGAGGAAATGGTGAGGGGTGTGGAGAGGAAAGGGTGAGGGACGTGGAGAGGAAATGGTGAGCGGTGTGGAGAGGAAATGGTGAGGGGTGATGAGAAGAAAGGGTGAGGGATGTGGAGAGGAAATGGTGAGTGGTGTGGAGAGGAAAGTATGAGGTATGAGGAAAAGAAAGGATGAGAGATGTGGAGAGGAAAGGGCGAGGGGAGAGCTTGGAATATGGGGGAGAGATGAGCGATGGCGCAAGGAGATAGTGAGACATGAGATGAAAAGTGAAGGGATGGCGGGAAATAAGAATGGGGATGAAAGGTGTGGGGTGTGGAAACTGTAAGAAGCATGAAGGGTGAGGACTGAGGGAAAGGATTGGGAAAGATGAGAGATGAGTGATGAGGAGATGGGTGGACGGGGGAAATGAGGGAGAGAAAGATGAGTAAGAGGATGCTGAGAAATGATAAGAGGTTTGGGATGAGAAGAGGAAAAGTGAGGGGGAGGAGAGAACCGGGGAATGGACGAGGGAAGAAGAAAAGAGAGGAGAGGTACAGGATCAGGAGAGGAGTGACGGGAAAATAGGGAAGGGAAGGGGCATTTGATGTGGGGAGGGAAGGATAAGGATCAGGGAAGGGGGGGGGGAAGAGAAGGGTGAGAACGTGGTGAGGGGTGTGGAGGGTAAGGGTGACTGGAATGAGGAGGGACGAGAAAAGAGGAGGGGTTATGTTAGGGGTAAGAAGGGTGAGATATGAAAAAAGAGGAAAAAGAGCACGGAATGAGTAGGGGAAATGCGAGGGGAAAGGAGAGGGCCTGAGGAAGGATGAGAAATGAGGAAAGGGGAGGAAGGGCATGGCTTGAGTGAGACGATGAGCAGTGTGGAGGGGTGATGGGTGAGGGGAGAAAAGGTAAGGAGGAGAAGGGCGAAGGAGTCGGCAGGGAAAGAGTGAGAGGAGGAAGAGTAATGGTAGTGGGGAGAAAAAGGTACACGCACATGGTAAAGTGAGGGTGGATGGGAAGGGAAGGTTTTAGGAAGAAGACAAGAGGGATGTGAAAAGGAAGAGAGCTGAGAAAAATGAGAGGAATGGAAAGATGAAATAAAGATGAGGAAAGGAGACAGAGGCAAAGGGAGGAAGAGGTACTGAGACGAGAATGATAAAATGTGAGGAAAATGAGTGCAGAATAGGAAGAGGTGAGGAAGGATTAGACACGAAAAAGAGACTTGAAGAGGGGAGAGTAAAGTAATATGCAGTAAAGGAATGTCAACTCCATCACACTAACACTTTTTTAATCCCTGTTATTACCAGCTGATTTTACACGGATTAAAGGATATTCTCGTTGTTCACAGGTAGGGAGATGAGAGAAAGACCAGGTGGGATGAAGAGACGTGTGATTTGAAATAAAGAAATGGTAAATATATAGATAGATAGATAGACGGACAGACAGACAGACTGACAGACAAACAGAAAGGCAGACAGACAGACAAATAGATAGATAGATAGATAGAAAGACAGATAGATAAATAGACAGACAGACAGACAGGCAGACAGACACAGACAAAAATAGATAAATATAGATAGATAGATAAACAGATAGATAGACAGACAGATAGATAGACAGACAGACAGAGAGACACAGATAGATAGATAGATAGATAGATAAGTAGATAGACAGACAGATTAGAGAGAGAGAGAGAGAGAGAGAGAGAGTCTAAAAACACCTTAAAGAAATATGAATAAAACACGATATGAATACAAACGGTGACCGGAATACAATGACACATGAGGGTACTAAAAGGAGTTTGAGAAAGTAAAAGTGACCGAAACACAGACAAAAAGTGTGAATAAGTAAGTGGTACGTAAATGCTCACAAAATTAGAGAAAAAACATTATCTTCACACTGCTGGGGAGGAAGGAGGGAGAGGAAAGGAGGGAGGAAGGGGATGGAGGGAGAGAAAAGAGGAGGAGAGAGGAGGAGAGGGAGGGAAAGCAGGGAGAATACGATGGAAGAGAGGGAAGGGAAGGAGTAAAGAAAGAAAAAGGAGAAGTAAGTGAGGAGGGAGATAGTGAAGGAAGGTAAGAGAGAGAGAGAGAGAGAGAGAGAGAGTAAGGAGGAGGAGAGGAAACGAGGAGGGAGGGAGGTAAGGAGAGGAAGGAAAATCAGATTAGTTCCTCTCACTTTCACTTACACCTGATGTCACAACCAGGGAGGAGGGGGAGAGATGGAGAGAAAACGAGGTAGGAGGAGGGAGGGAGGAGAGAAGGGAAAAAAACGGAGGAATAGGGAAAGGAGAAAGAAAGGGGAGGAGGGATGTGGGAGAGAGAGGAAGGCAGAAGAAGGAGGAAAGTCGAAACTGAGTGAAATATAAGGATGAAAAGACACTGCGAGGACTGGTGGGAAGAAGAGGAGGAAGGAGGAGGCAAGCAAGAGGAGGCATGGACGGAGAGGGAAGGAAAGGATATACAGTAAAAGATATAATAAGGAAGAATAATGCATGAACGAAAAAAATGCGAAAGTCAGAGTTAAACAGTGATTGATTTAACAGAAGAAAAACAAATCAAAACTAGAGAGGCGCTCACTGGGGCACATCACTTCGACAAGGGCAAAGAAATTTCCAAACCTCTCTTCATAATGGGTTAGGTTTTCCCGTCACTGATTAGGGTTTCGAAAAAGTGTATTCCGGATCCAGAATCTGTAATATGATTCGGAAAGGTTCCAAAAGTTAACAGACTGTTCCCTGGGACATTGGCTATCTACCCACCAAATTTGGTCAAAATCTCTATTTTGAGTAATCCTGCTAACAAACAAACTAACAAACATACGAACAGGTGTGAAAACATATTTTCCTTGCTGGAGAGAATGAAATCAGACAATAAAAAGATAATATAATTCATAATAAAGGTAAGAAGGAAATATGCAAACAAAAGGGATGAGAATTTTAGGAAACAGAGGGGAAAAAAGAGATAAAATAAAGCAAGGCATGAAGGAATGCTGTTTACCCTGTGTGTGAAGGACGCCCCCGCCTCCAGTCGTTTGTTTCTTAGAGAGAGAGAGAGAGAGAGAGAGAGAGAGAGAGAGAGAGATGCAAAAATACGTGAGAAAAGCCTCGCCATAAAGTCAAGGGCAAAAAGTCGTGTGTTAGAAATGTAGGTGAGGTTCTTTTGCTCGCCCCCTCCCCCCCCCATTCCTCTACCTCCTTTATCTGGCCCGTGTGTCTCCCTCCGTCTCTGTCTCACTCCATCTCCCTCCACTCTAATCTCATGGTCGTTATCAGAGAAATATATCTCCCCTTCTCTCTCTCCTGTCGCTTCTGATATAATGCCTTGTAAAAATAAAGTACATTCGTTTTATTTCCGCCCAAACTTTTTCTGTCCCCTCAGCATCGAAGAGGCCGGGGTTGGGTTACTCAGCCCCCGCTTTTACTGTGAAGGTAACCAGCCTCACTTGCCCCTGAGTAGCATTATGAGATCAGTAAAACTCAGCCTTCCGTTGGACGTAAACCCTAGCGGTCCCCATCCGGTTGGAGCGCCTTAACCCACTAAACCACCAACCGTCATTTGGCTGTATGTTTACCACCCAGCTTAGTAAATTGTTTCCTGGGTTGCAGTAAATCATATGGCTTGTTACTCAGTGTAGAGTAACCTGAAGGCAGTACTACAGGGAATCAATGGATGGTAGGTTTATGTTCGTCATCTCTACTAATTACAGTGCACAAACTCTCTCTCTCTCTCTCTCTCTCTCTCTCTCTCTCTCTCTCTCTCTCTCACACACACACACACACAAACACACTCACACACACACACACACACACACACACACACACACACACACACACACACACACACATCGCAAAAAAAGACTGTCCAAATAATCACATATTTACCAGCATCAAATATTTACCAGCCAACCTTCTTCAACCCGGCGACATTAGTTTCAGTTTAATCACGCTACCACTCGAGCATGTGTAACCCCTTCAGACCAACGACGCACTGAACTTCCTTTTGCCTCGGCCAGACGATTTTTTTCACGATGGGGGAGATTTTTCGAGTTGGGGGCTTTACATAGAGCCTTCATTAACCCCTTCAGTACGAAATTTCTCCCGTAGACGAAAGAAAAACTAAAAAAAGCATGAACAAAATATTAAGAAGTCCTCGTAGTGAAGGGATCCTAGTGACTGTGTAGGTTCTTCTCGTGTGTGTGTGTGTGTGTGTGTGTGTGTGTGTGTGTGTACATTCTGACGCACACGGCAAAATAGTAGCTGCAATAAAAACGTCATGAGTGTATAAACTTGGGCGGGAAAGTTTTATATTGTAGTTTTTGCCTGCGGACGTGTGACGGAGAGCTGTTTTCTCGCGGACTTAGGAGGCTCCCAGACACCATTTCCATGCCATTTAGTTCTGCATAAGGTACGGCAATCTATCTATCTACCTATTTCATTATCTGCCTATCTGTTTTTTTTATCTATGAATCTATTTATCAATCCATCTATATCTATATTAAAAGAAATACACGTAAAGGAACATCAGAACGTAATAAGTAAGAAAAAAACAAGAAAAGTCATCTTAGAATTGGAGTTCAGAATAATAGTTTGTCATCGTCTTAGCTGAAAAAAAAAAATCTAGTAAAAAAAATACTATACGTTGTGGTCGCGAAGAAAATGCAGCTTTACCACAAAAATTATCTTTCTTTTGAGGGTGAATAATTCTCTCTCTCTCTCTCTCTCTCTCTCTCTCTCTCTCTCTCTCTCTCTCTCTCTCTCTCTCTCTCCAATCTTTTCTTTCCATTGCCAGACGTTCGAAGTAAGTTTTAATTAAGACTGAAACAGGATCTTTACATTAGACCAAGTGAGCGAGACTGATGGAGAGTGAGAGGGAAGGAGGGGAAGAGAGAGGAAGAAGGAGGGGAAGAGAGAGGGGGAGAAGGAGGGAAGGAAAGATGGAGGCACTGGGAGGGAGTAGGCGAGGGAGGAGGAAAGTGTGTGAGGGAGAGACTGATTGAGAGAAAAAGTCAGTGAGAAAGAGTGAGTCCGCGAGAGAATGGAGGGGAGAGAATGAGAGTGAGTTACTGATTGAGGGATGGAGATTGCCAAGGGAGATGGAATGAGGAAGGAAGTGACGGAGTAAAATAAACGGCTGGTAGAGAGAGAGAGAGAGAGAGAGAGAGAGAGAGAGAGGAATGAAATTACTTTGGAAATCCTGTTAAAAAGAATAAGAGTATGAAAAGTATGGATAAAACAGCTACAGGGACACTGTATGCAAATCAAAGAATTAGATTAGAGGCGTCAGGGATAGAATAAATTAAACATGAACATGGAAACTGCAGAGAAGAAAGTAAGACCGAGGGAATATTGAATAAAGAAAGGAAGAAAAAAGTAGGAGCATTCAGGGTGCTCCTAAAAACTAAGCGTGGAGCTAAGGAACAGTACAGCAGTGAAAGTAGTATGCCAAGGTAAACAGTGTCAAACCGCTTGTTGCGGTACCAGCACTGAGAAAGTAGGCATATAAAGGCATAACCTGTCATTACTGCAAAACGATCATTTTCATTTAATTTTCCACTGTTTGGGGAAGAAGTTCATCATTTTGTTATAACAGACTCCTTGCTAACTGCAGTGTGTGATTATTAGTAAGGCATACACTTTGAATAACTTTCTACACACACACACACACACACACGCACACACACACACACACACGCGCGCGCACACACGCGCGCGCGCGCGCGCGCAAGCTCAAATACCCTCTATAAATACTCTCCATGCATGTGTATGTTTTTGTTATGAATGATAATAAAACCCATCGCTTCAGTGCTCTAAAGTCTTTTATCTCCCTTCCAAGCATCATCATCTCTTTCTATCCCATCCTCATACCCTCTTTTCCTCCTTCCTCCTTTCTCCCACCTCTCTCTCTCTCTCTTATTTTTCCTCCTCCCTAACCTAATCCTCTTACTTTCCATCCAGTATCACCTGTGTTGTTTATATCATCTTACATCTTCTTCCTCCCTTTTCCTCTTTCCTTCCCTCTCGTACCTCTCTCGCCTCTTGTATTTTTCCTCCTCTCTATCCTAATCGACTTCCCTTCCCTTCAGAATTACCTGCTTTGTTTATTTCCCCTTCCTACATCATTATTCCCACTCCTAAATGCCCTTCCAAACGATCAGGGGGCATCTGTGGTACTGGAGTTTGGTAATGAAAAATGCTTGGAAAATGATCGTGAAGACGTGATGACCTGAACCACCATCCCTGCTTCTGCTTTCTCATTCTCCTCTTTTCCTCTTTCCTATCCTCTCGCACCTCTTTCTCCTCCTGTAGTCGCCCTCCACCTTAGCCTTATCCTCTTACCATCCCTCCAGTACCACTTTTCTTATTTTTTTCCTCTTCTGATCTCCTCTCTCATCTCTTACCACTCCACACCTCTCCATTTTCCCTTGTTTTTCAGTCCATCTCTCTTTTTCCTGTCCTTATCACTTTTTACCTCAACCGCTCTTCATTTCTCTTCTTCTTCCTCTCTTTCTTCCCGTATCTTTCACTCCTCTTTTTCCTCTATCATTCTTACTTCTCATCAGAGTTATTCTTTTCACCCGCCCCCCTTTCCCTTCTTATCTTCATTCATTCTATTTTTTCTCTTATGCTCTGTCTTCAGCTCTACTTCTCTACAATCTCCCTCTTTTCCCCTCTTACTTCCTTATTCCTCATCTCTGCTCTTTATTCTTATCATTCCCTTTCCAATATATATCCATTTTTTTCAACCTTACTATATTTTACAGTCTCTTAATATTCTACCCTCTCCTTCCTCCCCCACTTTCTGTTCTTCTCTCCTCTCATTCCGTTAATAATAAAAAAAAAAATCCATTCCAGGTATAATTTAATCGTCTTGAATTGCAAGGAACCAGCGGCAAAAATAGCGAGAAAATAAAATAAAAACATTCAGCTCCTTTGATGGGATTAACGGAGTGCACTGAGGAGGATAGAAAACGGGGGGGTGGGGGTAGGGGATGGGGGGACTATAATCAACTTACATGTTGGGGCTGTTTTTTCGTGTTTGAGGGTGTGTTTTACTTGCATGGGAGTAGCGGTGCATTATGGATCCCGTGAAAGTGATGCTTTATTTTCTCCCCGGGAGCGATGTCAACAGCACTAATGGCGAGCAAATAAAAACAGCTCAGTTACAGGGTGAAATTTGTATAACTGTGTCATGAAGGAAATTATACTGCACTATGCTTATGATAAAAATAGAAGCAACAAAATTGCGGTAAAACGAAAACGTCGAAGTAACTCTGAATTACTGAATATATTGACAAAATGGGCACCTTCACGTAGTGGCACAGATATAGCCGAGCAGGTTCACCTTCTGTTTAAACAAACGTCCCTCACCCCCTCCCTATTCCCAGAAAGGAGGATGGTGAATTGTAGAAGTTCACAGGATTCATGTCCAGAAGACCTTAGAGAAAAAAACACAAGCAACAAGTATAAGTACTGAAGTAACAGTACTTGTCTTAGTAGCAATGATGGCAGACGTAAAATTCAGTGGCACTGTTAATCTAAGTCTTTCATTAATTATGACGTGGGATCTCTCTTAAGCCGCACAAACCCGTCTAATCGCTTCATGAGAAAAAAAAAAAAAACGTACTTATTCAGAATTAACTACTCCGCAAAGATGACGTGACAGTATATGGATGCTAACTCTAGATTTTATTCAACTTTAGAAGGACCTATGTACGAGTATCTGAAATGACTAATGAAGGCCACGCCCATCCTCTAAAGTTCGAAAATATCTCCTGAACAGAACTCAGCTTTTCCCCCATATATATATATATATATATATATATATATATATATATATATATATATATAGATAGATAGATAGATAGATAGATAGATATAAAAGCGTGGCAAACTAACACAGTACTAATGACACTAATCTTTTCATTCCAATCAACTCTGTTACTTCCATGTTTCTTCTTGCAAACTCCCATGGCAAACTAACACAGCAAACTATCATGACACACAAACAAATATGGCAACATGAAAAAAGGAATATTAACATAACTCCGCATCATTAAACACTAACCTTTCCACTCTACTCACCACGCCAACATAACACACTAGTTGACAAAAAAAAAAAAAAAAAAAAAAGAGAGCGAGAGAGAGAGAGAGGAAATTAACATGGCAACGAGTCAGCAAGCACTCATCCTATCCACTCCACTCTGGTACCGCTCTCCTCACTCTTGTTTACAGCGTGCCATGGGATTTAATAGAGCAATACAACACAGCAGACTAACATAGCAACGTGTCAGTAACCATTCATAGTTCCACTTCCTTACAAATTAACGTGGAAAATGAACACAGCAAACTAAACACAAACGATTAACATAGTAAACTAAAGCAGCAGTCTACACACAAAAAATAAAATCGTAAACCAGCACAGCGGTTTAAGCACACAAAATAGCACGATAAACTAACTGAGCAAGCTAAGCACACAGAAACAGCACAAATTATCACAGCAAATTACACACACAAACATAACATAATGAAATAACACAGTAATACACACACAAAATAACAATAAACTAACAGTGAACTAAACACAAAAAAAGGCACAGCAGACTAAGAAAGCAAACTAATCACACAAAAATAGCAAACTAAACACAAAACATAGCACAATACATTAACAAAGCAAATAAGCCACACAGAATTGCAGTAAATTAACACAGCAAGATAAACACACAAAACTTAACACGAAAAACACAGCCAACTAAGTACAAAAATTAACACAATAAGGCTAACACAGCAACTTAAAAAGGAAAAAAATTAACATGGCAACGTATCAGTAAATGCTCACCCTTCCACTCCACTCAGCCATCGCCTGTGCTTGCAAACTCGCCTGCTCACTATGTCATCAGCAGGACTCACTCTCGCATCATCTGAAGGGGAGGGGAAATGATGATGGTCTTGATGACAGGAGTCTACAGAAGGGAGAGGGACGGAGCGAGGAGGGACGAGGGGGAAGATATAAACGAAAGAGGAAGGTGAAAGAAGAGGGAGAGGGATGGAAGGGGTGAATATGAGGAGTCTGGGAGAAGGTTTAACTATGCTTATCAATTGCATTATTTATTAACACAGTCAGTTGGTGGTAGGTGGTGGCGACCATCATTCATTCACTTTTAGTGGTGCTGTGTTCTTTCTTCCATCACCTTTATTATTCTTTATCTGTGCTTGCCCTCCTCTCTTCCCATTTCTCTGATCCTTCTTGTCACTGCTTATTACTCTTCTTTCCATTTACACTGAATGACAAGCCTAATGGATTCCTGTTACCCAGGCAGCTATTTACATTGCAGGGTGGTAACCATATAACCAAAAAATGGGGCGATAGAACCTATAATGGAACCCCTGTTAACTGAGTGGAGAGACGCAAATGCGGCATCAGTCCTGGAACCAAACTTCCACACTGTTCCCTGCTCCTCGCTGTGGCGAATTGCTGTCTGCCGCAAGGGAATTTCAGTTCATTGCACGGGACAGCCCTTGAGGGTTGCTTGCCTGCGGTTGATGGGTCTGCTTGGCTACATAGACCAGGGTTACTCTACAACATTCACAAGGCTATATATTTTTGTTGTGTAACATCAGTCTTCACACAGAATGCCACTTGCATTTGTCGATTTTACATCTAAGTCCGTAATTATGCAGCTTGGTGAAAAAAGGCGGGAGGGACGGTGAGAAGCGAGAAAGAAGAGATGGAGGAAAGGTGAAGACAGAAAGGGGGGGAGGGGGAGGAGGGAGGGGAGAAGAAAGGGTGGGAAGGAGGAAGGTGAGGAGGGAGAGGGGGAGGAGAGAGGTAAGGAGGGAGGGGGAGGAAGGGGAACATGAGGGAGGGAGGGAGGGAGGGACACCGAGGAAAGGAGATGGGGAGGGATAGAGATGAGGGAGCGAGGCATGGAAAGAGTGACGAGTTTGTAATTCATGATCACAGATGGAATGATGAGCGACCTCCATCAAAATTAAGAGGACGTCATCTACTACAGCAGTGACGCCATCTGTTACTGGGAAGGTGCACTAATGGAGAGAAAACAGTGTGTGTGTGTGTGTGTGTGTGTGTGTGTGTGTGTGTGTGTGTGTGTGGAATCGGGGATATGGATGAGGGTGAATGACACTCATAATGGACGTCATACTGTGCTTTTACCAGCCAGATACTCTGAGTGCTCACTGAATAATGTATGAAGGCATAGAGCACTATATAAAAGCATTAATAACTGCAGTGAAGCCCAACTATTTAATGCAGGGCTTGTGATGGCTGCAAACCTCAGATATCAGGACGCTGGAGTGAAGTGACTAAGAGTGATAATTTGTGAGAGTTAGCAACACGGATCAGGCCACACACACACACACACACACACACACACACACACACACACACACACACACACACACACACACACACACACACACACACACACACACACACACACACACACACACACACACACACACACACACACACACACACACACACACACACACACACACACACACACACACACACACACACACACACACACACACACACACACACACACACACACACACACACACACACACACACACACACACACACACACACACACACACACACACACACACACACACACACACACACACACACACACACACACACACACACACACACACACACACACACACACACACACACACACACACACACACACACACACACACACACACACACACACACACACACACACACACACACACACACACACACACACACACACACACACACACACACACACACACACACACACACACACACACACACACACACACACACACACACACACACACACACACACACACACACACACACACACACACACACACACACACACACACACACACACACACACACACACACACACACACACACACACACACACACACACACACACACACACACACACACACACACACACACACACACACACACACACACACACACACACACACACACACACACACACACACACACACACACACACACACACACACACACACACACACACACACACACACACACACACACACACACACACACACACACACACACACACACACACACACACACACACACACACACACACACACACACACACACACACACACACACACACACACACACACACACACACACACACACACACACACACACACACACACACACACACACACACACACACACACACACACACACACACACACACACACACACACACACACACACACACACACACACACACACACACACACACACACACACACACACACACACACACACACACACACACACACACACACACACACACACACACACACACACACACAGTACTCCTATCCACTGAAAAAACACAAACTTCCTAACCTTTCCATTTCACACCCTGACGCGAATAAACCACAATTTTTATGCTGCCTAGAGTGAAGCCTGAGGGGCCCCACCCTTGAAGGGGCCCTCATTTAAAAAGAAAGTTAAAGTAAATAAATAAATGGATACATGGTGAAAATTACGGCAACAGGCATCATACAATATCAAAATAAAGATGGCCACTATAATCTTTATGTTGTAAGTTGTATCCAGCAATCTCTGACATGATTAAGGGACTCAGTGGGGAAAACTTTTATGAAAATCGGTCATTTTTCTATTTTCATTTATGCGTGCTAGTAAAATCTTCAGTACTTTGGCAACATCGTCTCAAAATTTTATGGCGATATATTTGTAAATCCAACGTAGGCTGTGACAACTTCGATGCGTCGTGCACTTAAGAGACAGAAAAATCAGAGAAAAAAAATAATGTAGTGCTTTAATCTTGTGCTGCGGGCAATGCATCTTCCTGTATGAAAATGGCAGGAATACACTTGTCAGAGCCGGAACTATGAGTGTGGAAACCTAGTGAGAACGAGTAACAATCATGTAAAGAGTATGAATGACGTAGGTTTGTGCAAAGTTCCATATGCAGATTGTGAAAAGGTAGTGTAGGAGAGACTTCTGGGGGTTAACCAGGGGGCTGAAAGAGCATAAATATGAAATGAGAGTATTTATTCTCAACAATGCCATTGTGAAACATAGACTAGATACTGGATATGGAGTTTTATGGTGTGAGGCAGTTTTTTTTTTTTTTTTAAATACAAAAATAATACAACTAAACGCAGGTGCCTTAAACCTGCCCGCATTGCAGTATGTAGCCTAAATATTGTGATAAGAATAGAGGATTATGTACACTGGACAAACCTTTAGCCTACTTCTTAACTAGAGGTAAACCTGGCGTCGTTACCACGGACTGTGGTGCTTAAATAAGGTGATGAATGTGCAAGTAAACATTATATGGCGTTCTTGAAAAAGATGAATTTGGTGAAATGTTGAAATAAACTGCGTCTCTGCCCTGCAGTTTTGTGTCTTCATCACCAGTGATTATATCTGACGATTCCTACGTTAACACTGTGAAGACTGAATAATCATTTACTGTCAACAATAAGTCAGCAGAAATTTGACTCTTGCTCCCATGGTAATGGAATGATTTACTGGAGTCTCAGTCTAGGTGACCTCATTGACAAGGTTGCTCTAAGAGCCGTATATTAAGTTTCTAAATCATTTTGTGAAATGCATAGTTATGAACTGTGTGTGTTTTATAAATATTAAATTTGATGTATCCTAGTGCTGAACCATAAAGATAATTTTTAAGTCGCTTATTGAGGTGCATAATGTTAATTTTTTATATTATATATGTTTTCTTTTGATGTATCCCACATCTTAAATAATGATAATTTTAGTTTATTTCTGCCATTTCGTCAACGTGAATTTTTAGCTTCAATAAAACCTAGCATTTCCATTTAAAAATGTTTTCTTTATGGGGTCGGGGGGCCCTGCTCACACTCCAAGCCGAGATTGAGCCAAGCATCCCCTAATCGTGCCAACACCGACACCCTCATATATGACATTCCCAGGCCTTAAATGTCGCGCCCTCAGTGTTGCCTGGGTGACGCTGCCCAATTTGATATTATCGTGGACAGCAAAGGTATATCGAGTTGGGATGGGTGGGAGAGGGAACGCGGTGGTGAGTTAGGGTTGATGGGGGTTAGGAGAGCGGAGGGGGACGAAGAAAGTAGGGGAGCCGGAGGAAATGGAGGAGGGTGATCTGAAGGGGGAGGGGAATGGGGAATTGTAAGAAACGAGAGGAGAGGAATAACTTAGGACGTGGAGAGAGGGAGTAACAGAAAGGATGTGGAGAGGGGAGTAACAGAAAGGAAGTGGAGCGGGGAGTAACAGAAAGGAAGTGGAGCGGGGAGTTACAGGAAGCAATGGAGGAAGAACTTAACTGGGAAGGAGGAATAGGAGGAGGAGGGGGATGGATGAAGTAAGAGAGGTAGAGACAATGAAAGGAGAAAACGTTGGAAGCGGGGAAGGGGAGATGAAAGAGGGGAGGGGAGTAGAACTTAGAAAGTTGGGTGATGAGGAGAATCGGACAGGTGAATGAGGGAGGGAGAGGCGTTGGAAGAGACTAGGGGAAAAGAAAGTATAGGGTGGGGAGGAGGGATCTGAAGGATGCAGGAAATTGGGGTGGGGCTGTGATGCGTGAAAATGCGTCGATTTTGTTTCGAATTTTTGCCTCGACTACAGACAGCGTGATGAGGCAACTGGTTCAATATTCACCAACATCCGTCATCAACGCTGAATACAAAACTGCTTGTATATACTTTTGACTTCACTCATTGGTGACAGGTGGTGTTCACCATCATCCACACACTTCATGCAGTGATGCATATTTCTTCCTTCTCATTCTCTGGGTCGGACCTTCACTCTTCCTACTTTTCTCTTTCCTTCCTGTCACTTTTTATTACTCTTGCATCATGTTCAGGTGGCTCTGCACTGAACGACAAGCCCAAAAGAGTGACGAAGCTGGGTTGTAACCCTATAATCAAATTACGGGGTTAAAAGGAGCAGGGCTGTGATGCCCCTGCCAACTGGCTGACAGACGCTAATGCGGCGCCCATCCAGGAGCCAAACAGCCACATTATTCTCCCCGTCTAACCACCACAAGGGAACATCAGTTCAGTGTACGGCACGGCCCTGCAGGGGCAGTTGCTTGCCTGTGGTTGATGGGTCTGTTCGACCAGGGAGAGTGAAGTTGATCAGCAATAGCAACAACCTTCACTCATACAGCCACCTAGCGCTTCTGAAACCAAACTACGATGTCGTATTTATGTCTTGTTCTTGCTAACTCTAGACGATTTTGCTGACCCTGGAGAATCTATTTGTTGTGACAGGGTAAAAAACTGACTCCATTAAGATCTTTACATTATCTTTTCCCTAATCCGGGCAAAATGGTTTAAGGACAGCAGTAATAAACCATTAGAATACATCATCTCACTTCAGGGGTTAAAGTGATAATTCAGGTAAAGCAAAACTCTGTGTAATAAATAGTGAATTAATATGGAAATTTCAGCATTGCGAAAAATTTTAAGATCATTGATAAAAACTGACTCTGGTATTGTGACTGCTCGGTGTGGTTACGTGAAAGACTAAAGCTCTGTTGAAACATCACTGTAGCAAAGTAATGACACTCATAGTGTGGATATTACCGGCATTTTAGATTCTTAAACATAGACAATGTTCAAGAAGACAGAATAGATTTTTTTTGTGTGTGTGTGTGTGATTTTCCCATTTCTCCGATAATTACCATATATATTTTATTCGTGCTGCTCCCGACCGATTGTATTCTGCTTAGGAGAGACTTTTTCAAACTGGAGAGGCCATATTCTTACAGACTTCACCGACTACTTCAGAAGATATAACACCGAAGTTAATAAAACTGTATGGAAGTAGTAAGAATAAACTAACAGGACGTCCTCGGGATCAAATAGTTAGGATGACCCCACACTTATCTTGCCAAAGGTCACCAGCCCTGGGGGGACATTTGACGTACTATGCATAATGTGGATGTTTGTGTTGTGGCTCAAGGCTCAATCGGACGCGAACTAAGGGATTGCTTGTTGAAGCTGTCCATCTACTGTGGTCCACCATCCTCCCCTCCGGGGCACTGAGTGACCTGAGGGACTTTTTATAACCGGACAGAAGAATCACCCGGCTAAATTGGTGCCACCCCATGAAGGAGTCCTTCTCCAGTACCTGCATGATGTTACACACAACTTTATAAACACTTTCATATAGAGAAATCATTTATGTATCTTGCCCTAGTGTCACAAATTATGATGCATTTTCGAACTGAAAGAGTTAGATGCAGCCTTCATAACCATTTGCCTGTGGGGTTCTCGTGAACTGAATAAAATCACTGGTGATAACATGATTAAAATGACAAAGACGTAACCGTAGCGAAGAAATCAATGTGTAATATCTAAGTCGGCCATTACAAGATCAAAAGCAATAGTGCCAATAGCATGGTAAAATCAGAAATACGTTTAGGACAACAACGACATCATCATCATAATATCAGAAGGTTACAACACAAACTGCAACGATAACATCACCAACAACAGTAATAACCATACCAAAAATATAATAATAGCAGGATTATTTAGTAAACAATACAACAACATACCTTTGGTGGAATTTACGACATCCCTCGGTGCTGGAAAGGGACACCTTCACTTGGTGGCACCGATAAAAATGAGAGACTTCACTGCCCGGTTAGATAAACTTCCCGCATCTCCTTCCTTATCTCCCGAAAGAAAGATGGCTGACTGCCGGAGCACAGCTTCAGTCTGTAGTCCATCGGGTTCACGTTTCATATGAGCCTTGGACCACAATAAGAGTCCTCTGATTTCTTCTTTCAACACAGTACGAAGAATATGACGCCACCAGGCATCTCCGTTCTCAATCTGTCCAAATACCAAACACCACCACCACACCTATACTCTCATCCCTCCACCCACCACTACAGCATCACCACCGCTACTACACTTCCTCGTGGGTCTCATTAACATCATTCTCTAATGGGCTTTTGAGGCTTCGTATCGCCTTCTCCCTAGCGATCCGTTTTGCATATAACACCTTAATATTCTCCTGTAAGTTATTTATAGTGTTTTAGTTTTAACACAATTGGCATTAGTAACATACAGGAGGATACTAAGGTGTAATGTGTGGAGTATATATCGGTATGAAAGAAATATTACGAAACTTACAATCATTTCGAAGGCGGGATTCGGACTGTCACCTGCATTCCGTTTTCAACACGTTTTCTCTAGATAAGTAAATCTCATAAAGAGTAGTGTGTTCAGGGTAAACCCATCGATGATACTTGCTTATCCCAGAACGGTATACGTGACTAACATTTTTCATAACTATCTAAATAAACTCTATTACTATTATCTTAAGAGTGATGGATTCCTCATTTAGCGAAATTAATATAGCGCCCAGGAAAATGTATCTACAGTATAGTACAAGACAGGTCGTCCCGGCATTATGTGAGCAATAAGAACCAACCAATCCTCTGATGTAAACCCTTGTAGGCCCCGTCCGATTCGAGCGCTTTAACTCACTAGACCATCAAGGGACTCGGACAAAAGCCCTTTCAGAGAAAAGCCCATAGAACAAAAACAATAAGGAAAGCAGCCCCCTAGGACAAAACCCACAAGAACATAAGGCCATAGGACAAAAACCCGTGCAAGATTAGGATAGGTTAAGTTAGGCAAAGTTAGGCTTAGCTACACTGTCAGATAAAGTTAGTCTAAGTTAGCTTAGGTTAGGTTACGTTACGTTAATTTAGGCTAGGCTGGGTTAGCTTAGGTTAGGTTACATCAGGTTAGGTAAAGTACAGTTAGGTTAGGTAAGGTTAGGTTAGGTTATGCTAGGTTAGGCTAGGTTAGGCTAGACTAGGTTTGGTAGGGTAAAGGTACATTTGATTACATGATGTGAGGTATATAGCGTTCGTTTCGATTAGATAAGGTAAGACAAGGTTAGGTTGGGTTAGGGACGGGTAGGTAAGGGAAGGTTAGGTTTAGTTAGCTTAGGTTGTGTTAGGTTAAGTTGGGTAAAGTTGGGTTAGGCTAGGTCAGGTCAGGCTAGGATAGCAAGGCTCTTGTCCTAAGGAGCTTTTGTCCCACGGGGATTTTGTCCTACACTCGACAACCAGGCCTCCGATGTATAAAGTATGTTAACTAATTCACAGGATGAAGGTCTCCATATCAATTCATTTTCCATATCACAGATCGTTTGGGTTTATGTAGTATGTAATTTTATTGTTCATTCTAATTTGATTATACTGTATTTGGCAGCTGTACGGATGAAGAGCATCTTTTGCGCAGCCGAAGCTTAGGAGGGTTTATAAATAGGGTCGATGATGCTGGGGTGGTGGGGTGGGGAAGGAGGATGACGTGGGGAGGAATGGTGGGTGGAGGATGGGTATGAGGGTGGGGGAGGGGGTAGGGTAGGGGTAAGGGGATGGAGTTGGGGAGAGAGGAGGCATGATGGTCCCTACGGGGAGGAAGGCACCTTAGGGCGGAAAGGGATCCCGTGCAATTTTAGCAGGACATGCTGCGCCTTCACCCCCAAGGGATGCCCCGGGTCAGCCCAAGGATATATACCTTTGCCACGGAGAAGGGAGCTCAGAAGCTAGTCATGCCTGTTGTACATCAAAGAAATCGTATCTCGCGGAAAGTTTTTTTTTTTTCTTTTTTTAATGTGTCCGACTTTGGGCATAGGCTTCATAACCTGCTCTCAAGGCCCAGTAGTCCTCCTACATATCATACATCTCTCTACATGTCACTACTTCGGCGCTAACGCCCACCCTCCATTTTGAATACATGCTAGGGCTGTGTAATACAGGACAGGTGTACTAGTATTAGCTGGGGTATTTTTTGTCGGCGGGTCTTCTGGTAGATCAGTAAAGTCTGATTTTATGAAATTCAAATCCTTAACCTGTTCCCTGCCCCAGCGGGGATTTGAACCTTGGTCTGGTAGGACTGCAGGCCACCTCTCTACCGACTGAGCCACCGCTTCCCCCAATTTTATCCGAAATGATCATCCTGTTTATCCTTTTCTATTTCATCATTTTCATCTTCAACAGAACTTTCAGTCATCCTCCGAGTCTTCATTTGTCTTACTATTTGTCTCCCTCCCTCCACCACTACCATCTATATCCTCTTCTATTTTACAGCGCCTCCACCTCTTCCCCTCCAGCCTCCTCCCGTTCCTCCCAGCATCCTATTACTTCCAGCTCCCTCCCGTGCATCGAAATCCTCTTCTCTCCCCTTGACAAGACCCCAAACCAAGAACAGACAAATGCAATACCAATAGTCAATTTATCCCTCCAGCCACTTCCTTCCCTCTCCCTTCTCCGTCTTTCCCTCCTCCCTCCCCTTTCCTTCCCATTCTTTCCTTCATCCCTTTATCCGTTTCTCCCCCTCCCCTTCCCTCTTCCTCCCTTCGCTTTCATCTTCTCACTCCCTCTCCCATCCCTCTTCCTTATTCATTCTCCTTCCTCCCTCCCGTCTCCCTTTCTCCTCCGCATCTCTTTCATCTCCCTCTCCTTAGCTTTTTCCCTCCCATCGTCCTCCTCCACTCTACTTTTCCCTGTCTCCCTCCCTCCCCCTTTCCTTTCCATACTCCTCTTCCCTTCACCCATTTCTCTTTTCCTGTCTTTTTCTTTACTCTGCCATATATCTCTTATCTGATTAGGTCAAACTGTGTGTCTCCCTAACCACATACGAGAGACAGCTTCGTTAGAGAATGTTCGTTCTTTGCGTCCTTGTCTTTGTGCAGTAACAGACGTAATTAATGACCGGGGAAGTGATGGCATTATGTTCACCAGATGGCCTGATTAGTATTTCTCTTTGTACTTAACCTCTTCGCCACGATGACGTTATTGTGATAGTATTTTAACCTTGCAATCTTGCGACGATTTTAATAAGCCTTTGAGAGACTTTTTGAACTGGATGGATTACCTGCAACCTTCATCAATATCTTTATCACAGCGGTAAAAAAAAAAATCTAAACTAAATAAAATTGCACGGTATGGGCAAATATAATCGCAGAATGACGTAACAGCACTAAAAGAGTTGACTTACAAATTGAGCCACAGTGTACCATTTGTACCAGAGTAAATACTGTTGCCCAAACAGGCGAGCACAGAAAA
Organism: Coenobita brevimanus; assembly: GCF_032717465.1. Classification (NCBI taxonomy): domain Eukaryota; kingdom Metazoa; phylum Arthropoda; class Malacostraca; order Decapoda; family Coenobitidae; genus Coenobita; species Coenobita brevimanus. The sequence goes on from NC_137054.1 coordinate 8,668,695, forward strand.
AAAAAAAAGCTGCTGAAATTCTCAGTATATGGCAGAGAGAGAGAGAGAGAGATGGCATGGGTGATAGGGTACAGGTATATTGTTCTTCACGTGTATACACAACATAATAGTATACACTGATCAACACTAAGTGAGGAGGCATCTTTGTTATCCTTAAAAACATAAACTTGGGTAACCTGATTTCAAGACAGTGTATTATGAACCGTCTTACGCCCACAGTGAATCAATGACTCTTGAGAATTTTAGGCCTGAGGAAATGTGATCTATTACCTGAATAAGATCCCAATTCAAGCCAGAGAGAGAGGCTTGAGAGGTTTACAGGCGGTGGCTCCCCATACCTGTTGAGCTTCACACACAACCCTATAGACATACTGCTGAAGGTGGTGGGAGAAAGGGGCTTGACGTCTTAGATCTCTTTGAGGACACAACTTCTTACAAGCTTTGGTGGCCTTGTAAAGGAAATGTTTCGCTCATCACCACTGCGGCACCTCGATATGTTCTCTGACCTTCTTCACCACACTTGAGTCTCCATAACACGTGATTCTTCGCTCTGGAAGGCTAGTTCAAGTGAGAGGTTGTTGTCAAAGTAGCACATTGTTAAGGCTGCCAGACGTGTTTGGTGCCACTCGTTGGCTCGATAGTGACTTTATCTGGAGGAGGAGGAGGATTTGTGTGTGTGTGTGTGTGTGTGTGTGTGTGTGTGTGTGTGTGTGTGTGTGTGTGTGTGTGTGTGTGTGTGTGTGTGTGTGTGTGTGTGTGTGTGAAGTAAAGTCTTGGCATTGAAACATGGTCATCCCCAACCCCACACACAAACTATACGTATATATCTATGTCCGTTCTTCTCTCTCTCTCTCTCTCTCTCTTAATTGCTTTCTTTAGCTTTCCAGATCTTCAGCTTCTCCATATTTCCTTCCTTCCTTTCCTGTGTCTCAATTCATCGTCTACACTTATATTTTCTTCCCCTCTCTTACTACCACACATTTTCTCTTCTCCCTGTCTCCCTCCTTCTTTCATTCATTCCCTCTTCATTTCCTTCCTCTCTCCTTCCCTTCCTTCCTTCCCACCGCCTTTTCTTCCTACACACCCTCCCACTTTCCTTCCTCCCTCCTCCCGTCCTCCCTTCCCACGTTCCTTCCTTCTTATACAACCTACGTCGTTTTTTCCTCCGTTTTCCTCCTTCCATTCTTCTCTCCTTCCATTCTTCCTTCCTTCTTTTCCTTTCTTCCTTCCTTCCTTCTTTTCCCTTATTCCTTCCTTTTCTCCTTCCCTTCCTCCTTCCTTCCTTCCTTTCTTTCTTCCTTCCTTCCTCCCTCCCTCCAATTTTCATTTACTCTGTCACGCCCACGCTCATCACACTCATGACTTCCCCCACATCTTCACCTAATTCCTTCCGTCCCTCCATGTCGTTTCCTCTCCTCCATTTCCATCTCCTCCCGTCCATTTATTTCTCCTTCCTTCCGTCCATCTTTCTCCTTAGTTTTCTCTCCTTGCCTTCCTTCTCTCCCTCCACTCTCTGCTTCCTCCCTCCATTATCCCTCCTCTTCTTTTCTACCTTTTCTCCCTCTTACAGATCTTTCCTCATCGATTAACCCTTTCATCCTCTTAAATCGTTTTTATTTTATTCTTCCTGCAGCTAAACCATTTTATCCAGCTTAGAATACCCGGTGGTAGTAGTAGTAGTAGTAGTTGTGGTGGTAGTAGTAGTAGTAGTAGTAGTAGTAGTAGTAGTAGTTGTTGTTGTTGTTGTTGTTGTTGTTGTTGTTGCTGTTATTGTTGTAGCCTAAGGTTCATCTGAAACGTGAACCAGGTGGATTGCTAGCTTAAGTTGCCCCTCTCAGGCGGTCAGTCATCCTTCTTTCAGAGGTAGGGAGGGAGCTGAGGGATGTTTATATAGCTAGGCAGAGAAGTTGCTCGGTTATAAGTGCCACCACGTGAAGGCGTCTCTCTCCAGCACCACACCCGGCAGTGAATGAATTAATGTTACATCTAACCCCTCCAGTTCGGAAAGAAAGTCTCCCCAAAGCTGAAGAAAATCGTCCAGTGGTGTTAATCTCTTCAGGCTAATGACTGTTTTCTTCTTGCTACCTCCAGACGATTTTGGTAAGCTTAGAAGAGACGTTTCCAGCTGATGGAGGTATATATAACCTTCATTAAACCTCTTTTTATTACTAGTGATCTTTTCTAAGCTGTAATCAATTGAAGGTAGTGAGATGAACTAGAAAATACAGTACGTCGCTGTAGTAAAGGGGTCAGAAAAGAAGGTAAGAAAAATCATTGGATGGAAATGGTCTGAATTTATTTTCTTCTATTTCACTCTTAGCCTGTCCATCCGTCCCTCTTTAACCCCTTCACCCCAGATGGTCTTTTGATTTATATTTTTTGCCAGCTCCAAACAATTTTACTAAGATTAGGATAGGCGTTTGGAACTAAAAAGGTCAAATACAACTTTCACCAACCCATCCACAACTAGGATACTCTCTGAAGCTGAATAAAATCGTCTGGTGAAAGCACGAGTGAAGTGAGTCCCATCCTCTGATTCAAGCGGTTTTCCTCATCTTTTCCTTCTGCCTCTCAACTCCACTCTACCCCAAGCACGTATTAACACTCTCAGGCTCCTATGACACATCCAGCTGAATAAAATCGTCTGCAACTAGCTTGAACTGAATGCTAGAGCTGTATCGACCTATTTCGTTTGTCCATCCCGGTTTTCCTTGTCCCTTTCAACGCCCCCTCTTTCTTTTTATCTCCCATTCCTTCACATCCATTCTCTATGCTTCCGTCCGTTCTCTCCCTTTTCCGGTCAAAGTATTCTAAATGTCTGTGTCTACCTGTCTGTCTGCCTCTGTCTCTGTCTGTCTGTCTGTCTGTCTGTCTCTCTCTCTCTCTCTCTCTCTCTCTCTCTCTCTCTCTCTCGCGTCCCACCTTCCCTTTAACTTCTCCCTCCTTCCTTCTTTCCAACCCCCCTTCTTTCCTTCTTCTCCCTAGCTCTCTGTCCTTCCAATTCTTTCTTCACCTTCTCCCTCCCAACCAACCCTTCCTCCTTCCCTCTAACTTCCCTCCAACTTCTCTCCCTCCCTCCCTCCGACACTCGATATTGGCCTCTCTATTCCCAAAATGCGGGTTTCAACAGCGGTGAGGTCGGAAAAATTTATTTGGTACCATTTTTCTCCTAGGACTCAAGGTGAAGAGAAGGAGAGAAGAAAGGAGGGAGGGAGGAGGGAGGCAAGAGAGTGGGCGGAGGGAAGGAAGAAAGGGAGAGGGGGTGGGGGGTAGAAGGTATGAAAGGAGGAGGCAGGGAGGGAGGAGGGGTGGAGGGAAGAGAAGGGAAGAAGGAGGAAGGGAGAGAAAACTGATAGGAGGCCCAGAGGGAATGAGAGAAGGAGAGAAGAGGGAAGGGTCTTTCATACGAGGTCATTATATATATTCTAATGAGAGTGAATGGATTAAAGAGAACTGTAAATAATCATGAATACTGGTGTGTGAGTGTGTGTGTGTGTTTGAGAGAGAGAGAGAGAGAGCGAGAGAGAGAGAGAGAGAGAGAGAGAGAGAGAAAGAGAGAGAGAGAGGCACGGCATGTCAAGCTTAATCGAATTTCAACACAAACATTTTTGCTATTTTTATTCCATTACTCTCTCTAGTTCCTTGTCCATTGTTTTCACCCTTTTTCCTATTCTTTGTTACATTCTCTTTCCCCTCACCCTGTTTCCTTATACTTAATTTATCTTCCCTCTCATCCTTTATCCTCTTCTTTCAAACCTTCTCATTCTCCTTATCCCATTATCCCGTTCTTTTTATTTTACGTTTTTCTTACTGTTTTGATCCATCGCTTATTATACTGGCCTTATGACGCCTGGATGTCTTTTATGTTTTATTATTGCTCGTAGGAGATTGTTTTATATTTAGTCCAGGGGGGATCTGTTGTCTTGAAAGTGTTAGGATATATGCCCATTTACCCTTGCATGTTACAGGACTTCAGTTATACATTATTCTTACTCCGGCCAGATGACTTTCTTCGGCAAAGGAAAGATCTCTGGCAGTGGAAGGATTAGAAACAGTCTTCATTAAGTCCTTCAGTACTTGGAAGTCCATTAAATTTTTGTTTTACTACCACGAGATGATTTCCTATTATTTTTAAAGAGATACCGAGGTAGTTAAAGGGCTGTAAGCAATCTTCATTAAATCCTCTTTGCCTGGACGTGTTATAGTATTACTCATTTTATTTTTGCTCAGAAGAGATTTTTGTTTTGTTTTTTAGAAGCCTCTGAATTTGAAAGGGGCCCATATATATCATACATACCTGGATAGTAAGATTTTTTCAGTTATTTGTGAACATTGACTCTCCGTTTCCTCTACCAGATCCACCATTGGGAGGAGTGACGGCGAACGCACGAACCACGAATATAAGCATTTTTATTGTGGCATTCCTATTCAGTTCCATTCATCCCCAAAGAGGCTTACCATGGGCATTATTAAGTTTCATACCTCCCCAGTGAAGCTTACTCTGGGGAGTCTTTTCTTTGAGATGGGAACAAATCCACCGTGGACATGGCCTTAATCCTCCTCCCTCCCTGTCATCTTATAAACAGATCTCTTCTTTCTACCAATTCTCCTCATTTTTTCCTGCCTTAATACTTTGCTCCCGTCTATCTCTCATTCTTCTTATTTCTTCTTCACCATTATTTAGTTTCCAAATTCTTTCCTTCTTTTGTCTACTTTCGAGTTTCTTTCTCACTCTTTTCATCTCCGGTACCTTTCATTCCCGTTCCTTCTTTTTTGCGACTTCTCCTCCACCTTTTTCGTTTAATCATCACACGAATTTCCTTCCATTTCCTTTCCATCCTCGTCGCTTTTCTAGTTCTTCTCAATTCACCTCTAGTATCTTTTATTCCTCTACTCTCCTTCCCTCTCTCTCCAGGCAAATTATTTCTTGCCCGTACTTCCCTGACCTTGCTTTCCCTGTCCATTCATCCCTTTCTACTGTATTGTTATATTTATTCAGTTTATATTCTTGGTCTCTCCTTTTGTCTCTCATTGTCCAAACATTTTCTCCTTCGCTTTATATTTTTCTTTCTCTACCTTACGCCTTATTTCTCTTTTATTTTCTCTGCTTTATCTCTTTCCTTTCTGTTCTACTCCGTTATCACTGTCTAGTGTTTATTTCCATAATTCCTACCTTCTTTTTATAAAATTGCAGTATCATTTCCGCCATCTTTCCCTTCCTCCTTCCTCTTCACTTTTCTTTTTCCCTTCTTCTTCTCCCCCTTTCCCCCGATTCCATAGCATTTTTTTTTTTTCCTTTTCTTTCTTCTCTTCCTTTCTCCCCTTCTTCTTCCATTTCTTTTCCCTGATTGCAGCTCTTTCTTTTTCATCATCTCCCCTTTTCATCTTCCTCTCTCCCTTTCACCTCCTCGTGTATCCTTGTCTTTCTCCCCTCTTGTTCTCCTCCCCATTTTCTCCCATGTTCACCTATCCCTTCTTCCTCACTTCTCTTCCTCCCCAGTTTTCCTCGTCCCCTCATCTTTCCTTTCGCTTTTTTCTTCTCTGACTTCCCTTTTTCCTCGCTCTCATTCACTCCCTTACGTCCCTGCCAGTTCTCATCATCGTTTCATCTTCCTTTTCCCTTTCTTTCTTCTCTCATATTCCTCCCGTCCTCTCTCCCAAACTCTCCTTCCCATCCACTCCAATTCTCCCTTTCCTCTCATCCTCCTTTTTCCTTTCTTCTCTCACATTCCTCGCCTCCTCTCTCCGATTCTCTCCTTCCCTTACTCTTTATTTCCTTTTCCTACTTTCTTCTCTCACTTTCCTCCTTTCCTCCCTCCCATTCTGTCCTTCCCTTCCCTTCCAGTTCTCCTCTTCCCCTCATCTTCATTTACCTCTCTTTCCTCTCTCATTTTCCTTCCTCTCTCCCTCCCATTCTGTCCCCTCTTTCCCTTCCATTTCTTATCCTCCTTTTCCCTTTCTTCTCGCAATTTACTTCATTCTTACGTCTCATTCTCTCCTCTTCCCTTCCATTTCCTCATTTTATCATATTCCTTTTCCCTTTCTTCCCTTCCTCCCTCTCATTCTCTCCTTTCCTTCCCTTCCCCTCCATTTCCTCATTTTATCTTAAATTCCTTTTCCCTTTCTTCCCTTCCACCCTCTCCTTCTTTCCTTCCCTTCCCCTCCATTTCCCCTCCTTTCGATCAGCGGTCAAGGAGAGACTGAGTGCCCCTGGAAATGAAGGTAACAGTCTAAAGAGTTGCTGCCTGATTGTGCCAAAGGGCCTTACTCTCTCTCTCTCTCTCTCTTTCTCTCTCTCTCTCTATCTCTCTCTCTCTCACACACACACACACACACACACACACACACACACACACACACACACACACACACACACACACACACGCACACACACACACAAGCCTAACGTCGGCCTGGGAATACTTAGGAATTCACTGGCTTCCCACTTAACTCCACAGTATATATTTATCTTTTTTCTCTTCTTCATTTCCTCTTACACTCATTTCCGTTCCTCTGTTTCATGGCTGTGTTACGACTTTCTTTTATCTATTATATGTAAAGGCATTATTGTCCTCTTATCATCCTGGGTTTTTACGTCATTATTCTGCTCTATATTTTTCTCTCATGCTTTTTTTTCTTTATTTATTGCTTTCTCATCTTTATTTTAGTCCTCATTTTCCTTCTGCCTTTTTCTTTCGTTCCTTGCTATTTTAAATACTTCTTCTTAATTAAGTTTTCAGTTATTTTTACCATCATTGACCTCATGTTATTACCTCCGCCAAGGATGTTATGCTTTGCCCCGCGTTTGATTGTTTGTCTGTCTGATTGTCTGCTGACAGGATTACTCAAAAAGTTATGGACGGATTTTTACGAAATTTCATGGAAGGGTGGGCAATGGGCCAAGGAGGAAACGATGAAATTTTGAGCCGGATTCAGAGTATCCTGCACAATATCTCCAATAGTTTTCAATGAATTTCAGTGAAATTTTGTGGAAAGGAGGGCCATGCACCAAGAGAGAATTGATTAATTTTGTGGACGGATCCGGATTCAGATCCTTTTTAATGATAATGGCATTGGCAAACTGAGCGTTTTTTAGTTTGAAGAATGTTTTTTATTAATAAGTTATTTTTTCCCTTCCTTATCTCTTTTTTTCCTCTAATCATGTTTTATTTTCTTGTTCACATTTTTTTCAAGCCTTTTATTGTTCATCTTCCTCCATCGTTTGTTTTTCATGTTCATTTTGCATCCATCGTTTGTAACGGTCTGTTTAAAAACTTTATCCTAAATTACTCTTTAACGCACTTCTGTCCTTCTCTCCATGGTATGTATTTTAAGATTTCTTCATCCATTATTTTCTTCACGTATTTCTATCCTGTTTCCTCCTGGCTGTGTTAAAATATTCTCTTTCATGATTTTTCTACTTTTTTCCGCCCTCCAAGTCTGATTATTTTCCTCTCAAGCATATTTCTCAAAAAATTTATCCTTTCATCTAGGCTCTTACGATTTTCTCATCTTTTTATTTCTGACCAGATATTTCCTCACACATTCCCAACCTTTTTTTTTTGTTATGGCTGTTTTGGGATTTTCTTCTTTTTTTTTCATATACCTAAAACGTCCTTTTTTTTTTTTTCAAACTATTTTAAGAATTTATTATCTGTTTTGCGTGTACAGACAGAGACTAAAGATCGATCACTGTACACTGCGGCTATTTCTCACGTGGGGTATGTCCGTCACCTTCCTCCCTGACACATCATATCAAGGAGAATTATCTATGCACAGAGAAACATACCAAGGGAAATAAAAGCTCCTAAACACCTTTCCCTGAGCGATTTATTTTGCTTAGTATACTTTATTGTCTTATTCTGTGTTATTTGAATCCTTCTAACATTGCTGTACTCAGCATAAAAAACATATAAAGGGATATTAACCAGCCATATCAAAAAAGTAAATCGCCAAGGAAGAGGAGCTAGGGAGCCTCCTAATACGACAAGAATACGGACCCAAGTCTCTCTTAGTTCGGGGACAGTAGGCCGCAGAGGAAGGTACAAAGATGTGGTGGAATAACTTTTGACTCCGACTGTGCCTTTATTGATTTTAGGGTTGACCGCTTAGGTACTGAGGATGAGAGAGAGAGAGAGAGAGAGAGAGAGAGAGAGAGAGAGAGAGAGAGAGACTTATTTTCAACCCTGTGGATGTGATCTCTCCTTTCTCTAACCAAATTACAGTCGCCTGATGGAAGTCACAAGAAAATGTATAATAAGAGGACACGGAAAGCGAAGGGTATTGTTGGAACGAATCTCCCAACCCGAAATAGACAATATACAGCTCCCTCTCGTGTGGCGGTGCGGAGGATGGCGATAATTGGACACACACTGCACGTATTATATGTTTCAGTGGCCCGATAATTGGCAGAAAGCACGGGAGTAATCGGATGCAAGGTTCAGAAAATAGGACGGGGTCGGTGAATGGTGCAGGAGTGTTCGGAATTATTGGGCAGGAGAGTTCTGTTAATCGGACGGGGATGCAGGCTACAGTACTGGGATAATCGAACAAGGTTTCTGTCTGTCTGAGTGGGTGAGAGAATAAAGGCTGTGGTGAATCTATAAATGGGCAAATAGTCGGGATTTGGGGGTAGAAGAAAAATACGAAACAAGTCCACAATTATAAGAATATGCAGAAAGAAAAATAATATACAGAGAGTTGCTGAAAAGAACACAATTATAGTAATATAATGAGAACAAACTGCTTCGCTGTAGAAATATGCTGACGGAACAATGGTACCTAACTAAAGAAAGATTTAAATATGTGAAAAATATCCAGAATTAAAAAGATCGACAAATTACGCTTATGGACGATCACGAACCCCAGACAGTGCAAAAATATCCAAAGACAGAACGATGTTAAGAAAAAGAGAAAGAAAATGCGGATAAAAGTTTATCTTACGCTGAAAAAAATAATCCAGGTATAGCAAGAACAGAAAAAGAAAGAAAGAAAGAGGAGGAGGAGGAGGAGGAGGAGGAGGAGGAGAAGAAGACGTTCCGGTAGTGAGGAGGTTAAGTGTGGGTGAGTGGCTTGGGCCAGCTTTGCTCACCGCTTATTTGTATTTTATGATCTGCCACGTCTTGGCTTGATTTCTTTATTGGTATATTTTTCCTTTGCTTACCTACTTCCAGTATATCAGTAATTAGCCGGGCAGCTCCCAGTCATTTACAATTTTCACTTTATAAGCACTCGAGGCAATGAATTTGGGTGATTTTATTTCAGCTGAAAGAAGTCATATCAATCGAAGGGCTTCCTGTTTTTGCATTATTTTAAATATTACCATTACAAACAGAAGTATGAGGAGCGCGACCTAAGCACCCTAATCACAAACTGATCTCAAACCAACAGCCATGCCTCTTAAACAAGGTGATATAGTGTGAGAAAAAAAAAAGATAAACTGAAACAAATCGATATACCTCTAAAATTAATTAATATATCTCTTACTCAAGCCAGGTCACATGACAGAATAAAAAGTAACCTCTTATACGGTAATTGTGCAAGAACAAGCACAGAGATAGGAAAGTTATATATATATATATATATATATATGTGCCCGACTTCTGGGCATAGGCTTCACAGCCTGCTCTCAAGGCCCAGTAGTCCTCCTACATACCATACACCTCTCTACATGTCACCATTTCGGCGCTAACACCCACCGTCCATATTGAATACATGCTAGGGCTGTCTCATACAGGACTGGTGTATTGGTATTAGCGGGGGTACTTTTATGACATGTCGGCGGGTTATCTGGTAGATCAGGAAAGTCTGCTTTTATGAAATTCAAATCCTTAAACTGTTCCTTGCCCCAGCCGGGATTCGAACCTGGGTCCATCAGGACTGCAGGCCGCCTCTCTACCGATTCAGCCACCGCCTTATGGAAGCAAAATGGCTAAATTCCCAGTCTCTTAAGATGCAGTCAGAGAAAGAAGGAGGCCAGAAGGACTGTGAGAGAGAGAGAGAGAGAGAGAGAGAGAGAGAGAGAGAGAGAGAGAGAATCGTTAGGAACAGTTAGGTTAGATAAGGTTAAGGTAGGTCAAAATTGGCTAATTCAGTATTTATTGGTTAGCTTTCTCTCCCTGATTAAGTAGCCTAATGATACAAATAAATACAGATAATATGCGGCTGGGTATGAAACTGGATCTGTTAGAGGAAATACTACTCAACTGTATTGCTGCAACCAACACGTCAAATTTTTTTCTACAATAATATCACTGCATATACAATTGTTGATAATAAATGCTTTTCCTCATGTTAATCGTATATTGTTTTTTCACAAGTGAGTTGCTTTCTTCTCTTGCCGTACTACAAATATGTAAGTATAAGAACGCGCTTACAGTAGTGGAGACACCAGTAATTATCTTCAAAGTAAGGTATTTAAGAAATTTATAACACAATAAATATGATCTATTTAAATAACCACTTACATCCTAACAAGGGAGGTAAGAAGCACGGTATCATTTCTAAAAGGGTACCGTGAGCGAACAAATCCCCTTCATAATTCTTCTTGCTGCCTCCAGACGATTATATTCAGGGCACAGGAGTCCCTAGTAGAGAGGTTAATGAAGGCTGTATCAAACCTATGCAGTTCGAAAAGTCTCCCCTGTGCTGAATAAAATCGCCGGGAGATAGCATGACTAAGGGTCGTATGCTTAAACCTGAAGTTGTAGAATAGGATGCAGACACAGCTTTTTTTTTTTAATTACGATTTAGAAGTATGTGATGATGATGGGACATATTTGGCCCTCCTGTGTGGTTGCTGACTTAGTTCTATATTGTGGCATGCAGGCTGACGTTACCAAATAACCACACGTGTTCCATAAATTACCTTCATTCATTAGGGGTTTGCACTCCACATTGCGATATAAGGTTTAAGTATACGACCTTCAGTGACGCGCACGGGCATAGGTGTTGCAGGTATTGGGAGTGTAAGGTGCACGGTTCATGCAGATATTAACCCGTTCACTCCGATAGCGTATAATACTTTTTATTCCTGCCAACACCAGATAGTATAATTCAACTTGAAAATGGACCTCTAGTAATAAAAGGGGTTCACGAAGGTTATATTTAAAACCTTCATTTCGAAAAGTCTGTCTTGAGCTGAGGAAAAATCGTATGAAAGTACAGTAGCAAGAATCAGTTAAAAAGTACATCATCGGCCAGAAGGGGTTGATTTTGTTCTTGTATGAGTGGTAGTGTTTTTCAAGAGTGTGCATACATCACAGGGGCAACCTCGGCAGTGCTAGTATGTGCTAGGGGTGCAAATATCTGAGAATATATGTCAAAACCGATTCCAGCACTCTTTAACAGCATCCTTCCCAGGGTGAGATCGAACCCAAATCTGGTTGACTGGCAGATGCAAGCGTTACCGACCCGACCACCGGAGGCTTGAGCAGAGGAAGATGCAAACTGGGGGGTAATTGGAAAGATGAGAAACAGATGAGTAAAATAGTGGAAGATAAAAAGGGACGGAGGAAGGGAAGGAGAATGTTTATAGAAGGGGAAGACGGGAGTGGCAGAGAGACAGGGAGTAATCGACTAGGAGAGGAGCTGGACCGGAGAATAGGAGTTGGAGAAAGCGAGGAGAGAAGTAAATTTACAAGGAAGGTAAAGGTGGATACAGGGAACGAGGTATGAAGGCCGAGACTTAAGGAATAAAAGCGGTGTGTGGAGCCGGGAATAAGGGCCAGGAGGATGAAAGGCAAGAAGTAGCGGACCCAGGGAGCGCAGACGGAGGGGGGCGAGGCAGTGAGAAAGCAAGACAGTAAGGCACAGAGCTAGAGGAGAGAGGCATAGGGAGGACGTGTGAGAAGGTGGCAGGGGAATGGGGAGGCAAAGGGAGAAAGAGGAAGGTAAGGGGTGAGTGGGGGAGAAAGGAGGACGGAGGAGGAGGGAGAGGCAGGGGTCAGGAGGAGGCAGAAAAGTAGAGGGGAGAGGGGTGAGAGACAAGGGGAGAGGGGCGGAAAGAAAGGCAGGGAAAGAGGGAGAAAGGCAAGGGAAAAGGGAGAGAGAGGAGTGAGAAAGATGGGCAGGTGAAAGAGGGAGAAGGCAACAAGAAGGAGAGAGAGAGAGAGAGAGAGATTAGCTGGGGGAAGGAGGGAGGGAGGGAGGAAACAGGAAGGAAGGGGGTAAGAGTGAGAGAGGAACATGAGGAAAGTTACCAGGAAAAATAATAGTTTTAGTAGAAGTGAGTTAATGTGTGTGTGTGTGTGTGAGAGAGAGAGAGAGAGAGAGAGAGAGAGAGAGAGAGAGAGAGAAAGTGAGTTAGAGTGAGTGAGCAAGTGAATGTGTGTGTGTGTGTGTGTGTGTGTGTGTGTGTGTGTGTGTGTGTGTGTGTGTGTGAGCGAGTCGGGAAGTGAGAGAGTGAGCGAGTGAGTGCCACCTCTAAGCCCCGTTAAGCTCGGGACAGCTGGCTTTGCTGGGCTTTAGTGTGAATGAGAAGGTGTGAGGGAGAGAGACCTGACACTCGCACACCATTGCTCACTCGACTCTCACACCACCACTAACACATCACAGTTCATCCACCACCACTCGCACGTCATCATTCGCACACTACCACTCGCAAGCCATCACTCATACCACAATTCGCACATCATTAGTCTCACTCCACCAGCCACACAACTCACACCACTACTCGCACAGCACCACTAACACTACCACTCACATCACAGCTCACACATCGCCACTCACACATCGCCACTGTGGAGACACCACTCTTACACCACCACTCGCACACCATCACCACTCGCACACCACCACCACTCTCATCATTCGCACACCAACACTCGCACGCCATCCCTCACCACCAAGTCTCACGCCACCACATGCACACCACCACTCGCACACCACCAGACTCTCACATGCATTCCGTTTTCATTCCGTTTGTTAGTGGGTTTGCTTAACTGTTTGTTCATTTGATGTCTTCGATAATTTTCAAGACAGGGTTTTGAAATTTTGAAGAAACAGCTTTTATTCTACTGGTGGTGCTGATTTTTAAATATTATTTTATATATTTAATACTACTGTCCCTTTACCCCTCCTCAAAACAAACCTTACTGAACATTTAGTCCTCTCGAAAAATTAATGCAGGAGAGGGGCACCTTCATGTGGTGGCGCCGATGTAGTCGGACGGCTCTCTGCCTCGGTATACAAACATCCCTCAGCTGGCTTCATGTCGCCCGAAAGATTTGGACTGCAAGAGAAGGACAACTTCAACTCGTAGTCCGCTGGATTCATGGTCAGGGCCTTGGACCACCACCACCACCACCACCACTACCACCACCACAACAACAACATCACCAACAACGACAGCAGCAATAAAAACAACAGAGTTTTAAGATCTGTTTACGAGTTTGCTGATAGTGCCATTAGTTTTGCTTGTCTCCTGTCATGTACTAGGATTCATCTTGTCAGTCGCCTCCCTGACAGACACGCAAGTCCTCATAAACAAATGAACAGTTAAATTCCTTCCACTGCAATGACGTCCTTTTTACTTTACTTTTGCTATCACTGGCAATATTTTTCAGCTTGAAATTGGAAGGGTCAGATATGGCCTTCATTAACCTCTTTCCTATTAATGGTACTTGTTAACTTTAAGGAAATCGTGTGGTGTCAGCCTGAGTAAAGTGGAAAATGTGTCATGTTTTTGATATTATTGAAGTATTTGGTTAAATTTCAGACGCTTTTGTTACCGTGTGTGTGTGTGTGTGTGTGTGTGTGTGTGTGTGTGTGTGTGTGTGTGTGTGTGTGTGTGTGTGTGTGTATGTGTGTGAGTGTAAAATGCATAAGTCAGTAAGTAAAACGAGCTACGAAGCCTACAGTGCCACTCTGAATACACGAGTTAAACAGAAATATATTTATTCCCTGTTGCCGCCTCCCCTCCCCACCCCCCTCCCTATTCCTCTAATGACCTTGACACAAATAAACACATATACTTCAGAAATCAGCCAGTTTTGCTATGATAAATACTAATCACTTACCAATTACCGGGGAAATACGTAGGCTAATAAGGTTAATTATCAAGGTCACTGGCTAAGGTGTTGCTGACATTTAATTACAGTGTTTTGTGAGGTGCAGAAACTAATCTGATGTCATTTATTAGCCCCTTCAACTCGAGCACTTTTTAAAATTATTCTTGCTGCTCTCACGTAATTATAAACACCTGTGGAAGACAGTGTGGCATGGAGGCGATTTGTTTGTGGTCATCCCTACGCGATTATGGCGTCGGGAGATAGATAGATAGATAGATATAGGTATAGACAGACAAACAGATGGATAGATAAATAGACAGACAGACAGGTTAACATATAGTTAGATAGAGAGACTGACACAGATAGATAGATAGACAGAAAGACTGATAGACAGACAGAAAGACACAGACGGTGACAGACAGACAGATAGAGATAGATACAGATAGATAGATAGACAGAGGTTGTTAGACCTTCATGAGTTAGCTGATACGTCTCCATTAATCCCTCAGGCACTAGGATGATCTCCTGTGTTGGGTGATACTGCTTGCAAACTGCAAGAATAGATTATACATGACGTCCTTAGGCACAAGGAGTAAGAGAACGAATTATGGTGAGAGTTCGTAAGGAAGGCCAGTGTGCCATAAACAGAGGGGCTGTTCTGAATTAGCAATGAAATGCATGTTTTTTTTTTTTTCGAAGTCACCCCCCCCTTAGAATGCAGCGTCAGGCAAGAGATAGACAGAGAGATCTGAGTAGATAGACAGACAGTTAGCCAGCTAGGTAGACTGATTACTTGTGATAAGTATGTACGAAAGTTCAAAAATAAAAACCCCTTCAGCCTAAGTACGCAGCATATTTCATGCTGGTATCAAAGAATAATATTTAGCTTAGGAAAGCCTCCTAATATTATTGTAGTAGTAGTAGTAGTAGTAGTAGCAACCCTAGACTCATCTGAATGTGAACCGAAATGGACTGCAGGCTGAAGATGCCCCTTTAATGCAGTCCATCCTCCTTTGAGGGGACAGACAGGGAGCTCCGGGTTCGGGTTCGGTTCCTGTAACAGTATGTCGGTTCCGAAATCGGTTCCAGAACCGGTTCCTAAACAGGGGAAACTCAGCTAGAAATATTCAATAAGGGGATATTTTGTGCTACCAAATAATTTATTTCTTAATAAATTAAGATAAAGTGCCTGAAAGTTTAAACAACAACAACAAAAAAAGGAAAACAGCAAGTAGCAGCAGTTTTGCTCAACCTGTAGCTAGAGGGGAACTGGCTCAACCATTCGATGTGTGGAGTCACGAGTGGGCTATTGAGATGAGCAGAATGATTCACATTCGCGTATGATACACGTCTAGGACAGTACAAGGAGGGTAATATCATATGTGGTCGACTTTGTCACTCTACCCATCCTCAATTCATTGTCAGCGATTGATGTATGGTGAGAGAGAGAGAGAGAGAGAGAGAGAGAGAGAGAAATCAAAACCGTCAAAAATCTACCGATTCCGGTTCCGGGTTCAGCTCCTCTAAAATATACCGGTTCCAGCGGTTCCGTGTTCAGGTTCAGGTTCAATTCCATATCACTGAGTTAAGCTGAGGGACATTTGCATAAGCAAGGAACTGCACTGCCCGGCTATATCGGTGCCACCCCGTGAAGGCGCCCCTCTCCAGAAGCAGACAAGAAGAAAATGAAGGGATCATGAAGCTCTCCACATCAAAAAGCGTCTCTCCTGAGCTGAATGAAATCGTCAGGAGGCAGCAGAACGAAATACAGAATACGTTTGTCATTGTCGAGTACAAGAAGCCAGATCCCAAAAATAGTGGGTGTAGTAGGAGGAAATGCTTTAACCTGTAAAACAGAGTTAGTGCGTGGGGTTAGGTTTAGCTTTTCCACGCACCAAATGCAGTAATTACTTTTGGGGGGTCTGTGTGGGTGGTGGTGTGGAGTGAATGACTCTCTCTCTCTTTCTCCCTCCCTCTCTCTCTCTCTCTCTCTCTCTCTCTCTCCCCCCGAGTCTTTGTCTGTCTGTCAGTTAGCCTCTATCTATATGTGTGTCTGCCTATCTCTCTACCCATTCATCCATTTAACCATTTTTTTTTTTGTCATTTCAATCGTCACCTGTGCTATTCATTTATATTCAGATTTATCCCACGATACTCCATTCTCATTCATTTATTCTGTCAGGTATTTCAGTCCTCATCATCTACACTTTTCAATCGTCAACCTGCATCTGTTCTTCATTTGGTTTGCATTCTCGTGTAATATACTTATTTTTTTGCGTTATTCACCAGGTCACTCAAGCCTCATTCGTATTTCATCCTAATTAACTCATTTCTTACGATATTCACTCACTCACTCACGCTCATATTAACTCAGTCACCCACTCATTCGGATTTCACCTACTCCCACTCACTCCTCGCTCATTTTTCATATTATATCACACAGTTCTTACATTATTAAACCATTAACTCATTCGCTCACTCAGTCACACTCACTTTACCAATATTTCACACTAATTCTCTCAGTTCTTGTATTATTTTCTCATTCACTTACTCACTAATTCACTACTTACCTTTTACTCATTTTATTTCATTTCTTACGGTATTTACCCATTCTCTCGCATACTCACACCTGACTCACGTTTTCTCATCAGCTTATATTTACGTTATTTACTCGCTAACTCGCTGACTCATATCTTACTCTTATTCATCAGCTGGTACTCACATCCCCCTCGCTCCTATTTCAGTTCCTTCATCTGGGTGCTGTCTTTCATTTTCTTTCTCGCACTAATCCTTTCGCTCAGATTCATAATTCTAGCATACCTGAGGGAGAGACGGAGGTGTGTGTGTGTGTGTGTGTGTGTGTGTGTGTGTGTGTGTGTGTGTGTGTGTGTGTGCGAAGGTATTTCCATGTATTTGTGTATCAGTATATGTGTATGTTTGCATGTACTGGGTGTATATCTAAGGCTACTTATAAATTATGTTTGTATTGATTATTTTTACACCTTCCAGAGGACACCAATGAGCTATTTCCCCCTTTTCAATCACCTCCGACACCCACACATCAGCCCCCCCACAAAAAAAAAAAGAGAGAGAGAGAGAGAGAGAAACAAAACGCAGTCCAGCTGAGACGAAGTTATGGCTCAAGGTCGGGGTAAAAATAAAAATGATGCTTAAAGAACTTTGTGTGTGTGTGTGTGTGTGTGTGTGTGTGTGTGTAGGCAAGAGTGACTGTGCTTAATTCTGGAGTGTATGTGTGTCTGTCCACTGTATAATCTCGCAGTGCTGTCGTGCAATTAATTCACTTCAGCACAGCAAAAACTCTCTCTCTCTCTCTCTCTCTCTCTAGTGGTGTAGGGAAGCCTTATCAAAGGTCGTAACACTAACACATATACTTACAAGTGGCTGGCCTTACCACTGATACCTACACCAAGAGGCTTCCAGGCGCGTGAGAGAGAGAGAGAGAGAGAGAGAGAGATAGATAGATAGATAGAGAGAGAGAGAGAGCGGTTCTTTCAAAAGATGTTTATTTTAATGAGAGTGAATAGGATTGAAGAGAACTGAATAAATAATCATGAATACTGAGGAATGAGTGCAGCTGTGGATGCATTCATGTAAGATAAGTGTGTGTTTGTGTGTGTGTGTCTGTGTCTGTGTGTGTGTGTGTGTGTGTGTGTGTGTGTGTGTGTGTGTGTGTGTGTGTGTGAGAGAGAGAGAGAGAGAGAGAGAGAGAGAGAGTGTGTGTGTGTGTGTGTGTGTGTGTGTGTATGCAAGGTGGGAGGGTGGGTGGTTTGGGGTTTTCAGGTAAATTACTGGACTAGATTAAGCGTGTTCTCGCGAGACATTAAGGTCAACAGTTGCTCTTGACTTTCACTTAAACTACCCCAGTTTGAGTTTCACAATCTCCGTCCTCATCTTCCTCCTCATTATCGTCCTCC
>NC_137054.1:8691638-8724138 GCF_032717465.1 Coenobita brevimanus
GAGGGAGAGAGGGGACAAGGAGGGAGAGAGGGGGAGGGAAAGGGTAATAAAGGGAGAGAAGGGAGGAATGGGTATAATAAAAGAAAAAAGGGAGGGAAAAGTAAAAACTGGAGAGAAAGGAGAGACATAACTGAGAAGGAGGGGAGGGAGTGAGAGGAGAGAAGAGGGAGAGAAAGAAGGGAAGAAGGAGAGAAGAGAGGAAGGGAAGGAAAAGGGTAACAAAGAAGATAAAATAAAGGATGGAAGAGAATGAGGAGGATGAAGGAGAAAGAAAGGGAGGAAGAGGGAAGCAGAAAAAGGGACGGAAATAGGCAAGGGTCAAAAAAGATGAAGGGGCAGGGAGAAAGGAAAAGAGTTAATGAGAAAAAAGAAAGAGAAATAAAGAGAAGAAAGAGGGAAGGAAAGAGGAAGAGGTAAAGGAACAAGAAACAGAAAAGTTGTAACAAAAGAGAAAAAGAAAAAGGGGGAGGGGCAGAAAGCTGAGAGGAAGGAAAAATGAAAGGAAAGGGAAAATGAGGGTGAGGCAAAGGAGAAGGAAGGAGAGGAAAGTATGGGAGAAAAGGGAGGAAGAAGGGAGACAGGAGGAAGAGATGGAAGTAAAGAAGGAAGGAAGGAAAATGAAAGGCAGAGAATGAAGCGTGGGAAGAAATAAAAAGGGAGTGGGAGGAAGAGCGGGCAAAGGGAGAGAAAAGGAAGGAAGGAAGGAAGAGGAAAAAAGGTAGGGAGAGAAAGAAACGAAAGACAGGAGGAAAATGAGAGAACAGAGTGAACGTAGGTAGGAAGAAAGGGTAAGGAAGGGAGGGAAGAATAAGGAAGGGAAAAAAGGGAGGGAGAAGACGATAATGAAAGACGATAAGGAGAAAAGACGACAGAGAGAAGGAAAACAGGAAGGGAGTGAAATGAGAGAATAAAGTGAGAGTGGAAGGATGAGGAATGTGTGAAATGGCAAAAAGAAACTGAAAAAAGGTGGAGGGAAATATAAAGAGAGAGAGAGAGAGAGTAGTAAAGGATAGAAGAGAGAATAGGGATAGGTTGGAGGAAGGAGGGACAGAGAGTGAGAGAGAGAAAGTAAACAGTGCTAATCTCCTTACATTCAGTCACCCATTGAGCCAGCCCACCTCTCTTTCCTCCTCCATCATTCCCTCCCTTCCTTCCATTCTCCCATCCTCTCTTCTCCAGTTCTCTTCCTTTCCTTCCATTTTTCCATTCCTTTACCTCCCATTACCTTCCTTTCCTTCCATCTTCCTATCTCTCCGTCTATTACCTCTCTTCCTTCCATACTTCCATGTCTTTCATTCCTCTACCATCCTTCCATTCTTCCATCCATGTTTACATCCTTTCTGTAGCACTTCATCGTGACTAGCATCATATCCTAGCGTTAATCTCTTGCTATAACTCAGCATTCAGGATGGAGGGATGGCAGTTTTAGGCCAGGATAAAGTGAACGGAGTGTAGTGAGAATGAGTCAACCGAGTCAGAGTCGGTGGGGATAGTGTGTTAAGAGCAGTAAAAATGATGGACTGTTCTCTAAGCATTTTGAATCGAACCCACAACCTGACAATTCTCTGTTTTATCCACCTCACCATCACCTCCACTGGCTGGTAAAGTCGTGTCCGGAAAACAGGGTAATACGTTTTTTTTTTTTTTCTTCCTACTGACAGACGATTTTACTTAGCACAAGAGAGGCCTTTCGTGGTGGAGGGGTTAATTAAGGCTTCATCTACCATATACCTTGCGCCTGACTCATCCTCACCCCAAAAAAAAATAAAATGAATAAATAAATAAAATAGAAGAGAATGCGAGAGTTGTCCCGACCGTGAGAAGGTTAATGGAAGCTAAAGGGCCATGGTCAAGGTCAAAAAAAAAACTGCGAGGTCGAGTGAGTTTACATTTCGTTCCAGGCTCAACCCTTTAATCGTGTTTCTTTTTTTTTCTTTTTTTTTCTTTTTTCTTTTTTACCCTGCTGTGAAAAATTTCGTTTGTTCAACTAAGCCACTCTAACCTTTCAGCCGTAATTCATTTCGTGCCGCCCGCCCCAATTTTGTCAGACGGAATCGTGCCCTGTTACCTGTTCGAATTTTGTGGGGGATTCGTTACGTATTGCCTTGCCTTTGTGACGCGGATACATTTGCGTGTTACTGAGACTGATATTTTTCGTGTAATCTGAGTTTTTTTTTTTTTTTTTCGTGTTACCTGGGTCTTTTTAATTTTGTTTTATCTGAGACTTAGTAATTTCGTGTTACATGAGTCTTATCAATTTCGTGTTTCTTGAGACATTAATTCCTTGTTAGTTCAAACTCTTTTCGTGCTAGGTCGGACTGATTCATTTCACATTATTTCAGACTGATTTATTTCTTATGAGTTCAGACTGATTTATTTCTTATTAATTCAGGCTGATTTATTTCTTATTACTTCAGACTGATTTATATCGTGTTAGTTCATTCTGACTAAATTCGTATTAGTTCAGATCAATTTTGCTTTAAGACGTACTCATTTCGTGTTAGTTCAGAATGGTTTATTTCGCATTACTTGGGAATCATAAATTTCATGTTTCTTTGATTCACTTCCTGTCAATTTCGTGTTACCTGAGACTAATTCTGTGTTTCGTGAGAGTGATTCATATCGTGTTAGTTCATACTGATTTATTTCCTGTTACGTGATGCCGATTGATTTCTTGTTAAGCCTTCTCCTGTTATGGGGTTAATTTGCTGATAGCTGGCTTTAGCGATTAATACTTTCAGTACGATGACGTCTTATTCATTCCATCCTTGTTACTGCCAGACGATTTTCTTCTGGTTCGGGGAGCCTCGTGGAACTGGATGGGTTGGATAAGCCTTAATGAATACCTTTTTTTCTATCAAACACCCATTCCAGGATAAATAAAACTAATGTGCTGGTTACCTGATATCGCTGAAAAAAATAGTGAAGGGTAAGAGTTGGCGATCTCTGACGCTTGTGAGAGTGGTGCGTCACTGGCCGATATTCTCACGTTTTCATTCAGTCAGACACACTACATAAATATTCCACTGATCACTTCCTGGTAGTTATTCGCACTTTTTAACGCAGTCCAGTATATTACATAAATTCCCGTGATCCGCTGATGGCAGTTATTGGCACTTTTTCACTCGGTCAGACACAGTTCATAAAATCCACTGATCCGTCCCTGGCTGTTATTCACCCTATTTTCACAGCTGAACGCCGTGCATGAATGTAACTGATCCATCTCCGGCAGTTGTTCGCACTTTGTCGCTCAGTCACATACCGTACAGTCCATAAACACCAGTGATTATTCTCACATTCTTCGCATCTCTCTCTCTCTCTCTCTCTCTCTCTCTCTCTCTCTCTCTCTCTCTCTCACATTTTTCATATTCCTTTCTCTGCCTTCCTTTCTCCTTGACGCTCGTTCACCGTCCCCCTCTATTTCTCCCATCTTTTATTCCTTATATTTCTAACTCTCGTTCACTTTAATCTCTTTCCTCTTCCTCCATACATCTGTGGCCGCATTCTCGTGAATATAGGAGGCCAGAATTTAACACCTCTCCCTTAGCGATTTAATATTTGTAATACCCTTTAGCAATTCTTTTGTTATTTTTGCCTTTTGAGTGTATATGTAGTTGTGGGTGTGAACGTCTTCGATTCAGAGACATCCATCGCTTCTTTTTCATCTACAGGTGTTCATATTCATCTCTGGAAAGACAGTGGAGAGATAAAATATAGCTATTTGTCACTAATAAGATGCTGTTCAGAGATTAATAAGATCGTCTAGTAGCAGTGGTGAAAATAAAGAAAATAACGTCCTTGGTTTAACGTGTCATATGTAGATTGCACTGGTAAGCGGAGCCTGCAAAAGAGCCTCATAAGCCCCCTCTTTCGTTCCCTTTATCTTACCCTTTATCGCTTCCTCCCTTCTACTTTATTCTTTCCGACAAGGAGAGTATGTTTTCACCCCTGTTTGTTAGTTTGTGGGTTTGTTTGTCTGTTAGTAGGGTTTCTCAAAAACTAAAAGAGAGATATGAACCAAATTTGGTCGGTAGGTAGGCCATGTCCGAGGGAAAAATCGATTAACTTTTGGGACCGATCCGGATAGTATTACAGATTCTGGATCCGGAAAACACTTTCTGTGAAACCCTAATCAGTAATGAGAAAACCTAACCCACTGTGAAGAATGGTTTGGAAATTACTTTGCCCTTGTCGGTGAGATGCGCTCCACTGAGTGCTCCTCTAGTTATCTCTTACTTTTCCTCTTTCTTCTCCTGCACCTCCTTTTTCCAACCTCAATCTTGCATCCTCTCCACTCCCTTCTCATTATCTAATCTTCTCTTCCCTTCCTCTAAACTTCCTTGTTTTCTTCGTCAACATTTTTCTTTCAATACTCCCTTCTGCTCTTTTCTGTTCCTCTTTTCTTCTTACTCTTCTCCTTTACTGCTTCTTCTTTTCATTCTATAATCTTTCTTTCCCTACCTTCCTTCGTCATCCCCCTATACCTCTCTTCTCCTCTTCTCTCTCTCTTTTTCTGTTTCTCCTTCTCTCCCTTAAGCACTTCCTCATTTCCCCTGTCTACTCATCTCTTCCTACTTCCTCTCCCTTCTTTCTCACTTCTTTTGTCATTCCTCCTTTCTCTTCCTCTATTCTTTCCCTCCATAGCTCCCTTTTCTAGCTTCTCTTCAATTCGTTTCATTCTTCTCTTTTGCTCTCAACACTTCCCCCCCTTCTCTCTAAATTCACACTATCCCTTTCATCTCTTTTTTTATATATTCTCCTTCTTCATATCTTCTTTCCATCTATATCTTCTTTCCCTTTCCCCTTCCTTCCGTTCCTCTTTCTCTCTCTTTTCACCTCCCTTGCTCTCTCTCGCTCCACTTCGCTTCTCGATAACCCATCAAATTATCACAGGCTCAGCTCATATCATTCTCAAGTTGACCATTTATTTTTATTACTTCTAATTCCTTACTTCACTTCCTTCCTTCTTTCTACATTTCCTGTTTTTCGTTCCTCTTCCTTCTACGTCTTCTTTTCTTTATATCCACCCTTCCTTCTTTTTTTTTCTTTCTTTTTTTTTCTTCCTTCCTTCCGTTTTACCAATGCATGTAATATTCAGAGTGACCATTTGCCTGTGCTGCTTCTCCTCTGTTCCTTCCTTCACTTTCCTCTTTCTTTTCTTCCTTTCCATTTTCGATTAACCCATATCTTCCCCAAGGTGATTTTTTCCCTGCACTGCTTTCCCCTTCCTTCCTTCGTTCCCTTCTCTTCTTTCCTCCTTTCTCTATCCTTCCTCCTGTTTTCTCTCCTTCCCTCCACTTAACCCCTCCATGACCCAGCAAAGGTTATCATAGACCCATCCACATCGTTTTCAGTTTGATCATTTACCTTCACTGCTTCTCTGTCTTTCCATCCTTCTTGCCTTCCCTCCTTCCTTCTTTCCCTTCCCCCTCCCTTCCTTCCTTCCATCTCCTTTTCCTTCCTTCTTTCTTTCCTTTTCTTCCTCCTTCCTGCCCACCTTCCGTCCTTCCTTTCAGTCTATATCATACTTAAGTTGACTTTCCCTTCACTGTTTTCTCCCATCCTCCCTCTTTCACTTTTTTTTCTCCCTCCTTCACTGCTCCCTTCTTTCCTTCCTTTCATCTCTTTTCTTCTCCCTTCCCTCCTCCCTCTCTCCCTTCTTCCCTCCTCCTATCGCTTCCTCTCACTTGACGTTATGACTCAGCATATTATCACAAACTCAACTCATTTCATTCTCAAGTTGATCATTGACTTTCACTGCCTTCCTCTCCTCCCCTTCCTTCCTCCTTCCATCCTTCCTTCCTTCCTTCCTTCCTTCCTCTCTCCCTTCCTTCCCTCTTTTCTTTTCATTCATCCATCCTTGCCTCCTTCCTTCCTTCTTTTTTTCTTTTCTTCCTTCCATCCTCCCTTCCTACCTTCCTTCTCTCGTTTCTGGCATTTGACCTCTCCATCCTTCCATTCTTCCTCCTTCCCCTTCCTTCTTCCTTCTTTCCTTTCTTCTCTCTCTCTCTCTCTCTGCTTTCTTCTTTTCAACCCATGTCATTTTCAGGCTGACCATTTTCCTTCATTATTTCTCTTCATCCCTTTCTTTTTCCTTCCTTCCCCCTTCCTTCGTTTTTGCATTTCTTCCTTTCGCCCTGCTTTCATACCTTCCTTCTTTTCTTTCTTCCTTCTGTTCAACCAATGTCATTTTCACTTTGACTATTACTCTTCACTTGTCTCTCTCATTCCTTATAGTACTTTTTTGTTTACTTCCTTCTCTTCCTTCCTCCTTCCTTTAAACGACTATGTAACTTCCTCAGACTGACCATTGGCCTTCACAATTTTCCCCTCCTTCCTTCCTTTTCTTCTTCTCTTTTATTCCTCTCTTTCTCTTCTCCTTCTCTCCCTCTCTCCTTCCCTCCACTCGACCTCTCCATGACCCGCCCGAGATTATCACAGATTCAACTCATGTCATTCTCAAGTTGACCATTTGCCTTCACTGCTTCTCCCTCGCCTTCCTTCACTTCCCTTCGTCCTCCCTTCCTTCCTTCCCTCTTCCTTCCTTTCTCCCACCCCGTTTGTCCTTTCCTCCCTCTTTCCTTCCTTCCTCCCACCCTCCTTTTCCCTCCCTCCCTCCTTCCTTCCTTCCTCCCACTCACCCTTTCCCCCCTCCCTCTTTCCTTCCCTCCTTCCTTTCTTCCTCCCACATACCTTTTCCCTCCCTCCCTCCTTCTTTCCTTCCTTCCTTCCTTCCAGTTCCTCTTCCTTCCTTCCCTCCTTCTTTCAAGTTCCCATTCCTTTTGCCTTCCTTCTTTCCAATCCATGTCATACCCAAACTGACCATTTTCCTTTACTGCACGTCCTCTCCATCCTTTCTACTTTTCATTCCTCCTTCTTTCCTTCTCTTCTTCCTTTCAATCTCATTTTCGACTACCTGTCATCTTGTCTTCCTTCTTCTTTTTCTGCTGCTTTCCTACCTTTCTATCTCCATTTTTTCTGTCTTCCTCTTCTTCTTCTCTTCTCCTTTCTTCCGTTTCTGTTTTCTTTCTTCTACCCTCCTGCCTTCCTCTCCTTCATTCTCCTCAATGTCCATTTTCTTATTTTTTCCTTCCTGTTTACCTCTCCTCCTGCCATCTTTTATTTCTAGATTCCTACCTATCCATCTTTTTCCTGTTTTTAATTTCGTTTCTTTTCTTTCTTTCATTTCTATCCTTTTTTTTTTCTTTCACTTCTTCTTTCTTCTCTTCAACCATCCATCCCCTGTCTTCTTGCACAATTTTTTCTGTACTTTTTCTGTCTTCCTTTGTTTTTCTCCCTGTCCTCTTTCTACTTCTTCCTTCCTTCTTTCGTTTCCTTCTTTCATTTCGCTGTCTTTTATTTTACTTTCTAACTCCACTCGGTTTCTCTCATCCTCTCTTCTTTTTTCCATATTCCCTCTCGCATACTGTCTTTTATGCTTTTATTCTCTCTCTCTCTCTCTCTCTCTCTCTCTCTCTCTCTCTCTCTCTCTCTCTGTCATATCTCCTTCCTTCACTCATTTTCATTTCACTAATCTCGCCCTATGTTTCTTCTCTCTATCTATCTATTGCCAGACGCCATAATCCCGTAAGGGGTGGTCATTTGACTTTGAGTTATTTATTTTACGGGGAGGGGCACTAACCCTCCACCAACCCACTTGCTGACACGTAGGGAGCACGTATGATCTGGTTATATGGTTACCACCCAGCGTTTTAAATAGTTTCTTGGCTTACATGAAACCATTTGGCTTGTCACTCGATGTAAAGCCACCTGTAACGGAAAGAAAAGCAATAAGAAGTGACAGGAAAGATGTTTCTTGTTTTCTTTAATTCTCTCCTCGTTCCTTCGTCTCATTCATCGTGTTCTTTTCTTTCTTCCTTATCATTCTTCCTCCTTCTCTTCTTCCAATCCTCTCTTCTTTCCATCTTTATTTTCTCTTTCAAGCACTTCCGTTTTTCTACTTTTCATCTCTTCCTTCCCTCCTCACATCTCTTACTGTTCTTCCCACGTACCTTTTTCCCTTCATCTTTTCCTTTCTTCCTCCCTTATATCCTCCCCTCTTCCCTTCTTCATTCCCTCCCTTCACCTCTTCCTCCATTCCTCTTTTCCTCTTTCCTCTCCATTTTTCACACTCGTTGGTTAGATCGTTAGTGTACTTAGTTGCACCCCAAACATATTACCTCGTTATAGGCTAATGGACCTCCTGTTATTTGTGCTTCTTTCTCGTATATATTACTGTGTTACTTCCTTCCGTCCTCTCTCCTCCCTTGCTCCCTTCATCTCTTCCTTCTTATTTTCCTATGTTCCTCCCTTAATCTGTTTCCTCTCATCCTTTTCTCTCTTCCTCCCTCCTTCAAAGCCTTCCTCCACCTCTTCATTTCCTTTTTCGTTTAAACAGGCATCATACCTCTCAACTGAGCAAAATCGTTACGTGAAGTTTAGATATGCTACAAAAAAAAAGTCCAGTGAAATAACGTCTCTTTGTATTATTCTTGCTACCTCCAGACGATTTTATTCAGCACAGGGAGAGCATCTCAGACTGAATGCGTTAAGACAAAACAGGAATGATGAAGTTAGTTTACAGATATTTAGGCATCCACAAAAGAGGCTGCGATGGAGAATAAGGCCCTTACTCCTACAGCATCTTTGCCAGTTTCGACAACAAGCGAGTATTCATGGAAGCCTCATATTGCCAGGAATGTGAGTGCCTTGGTTGTATTTATTCGCTTTAATATTAATTCTAGCTTGTTGCGAAATGTTTGGTAGCTGTATGCATGGAGACAGATATATAAACTATAGTTCTTTCACCATTACTTGGCCCAGATTATTGTCCTTTACCCGCTTATTTCGTGTAGTTCACTGACATAAGATAAGGCTACGGCTCTACATTCTTTCTTGACAGCACTACTTCGTGACTAGCATCATATTCAAGTGTTACTCCATTGCTACAACTATGGAAAACGTAGACACAGCAATTTTAGACCATGTTAAAGTGCAATTTGTACAACGTCCTGGCACACACACAGCACCGGATGAAGGGAGTTTATGAATGGCGGTCCAATTCTGCAATCTAGGTATGAGCCCCACCTCAGTGAAGGGATATTGTGCTCTGTAAATGGCTCTGTGCTCCAAGCCTCTTAACTCATGCTTTACCTTCCTCCCTCCCACTTCCTGGTCTCCCTTTCTGTCTTTATTCTTCTTATTCTTGTTTTTGTTCTTCTCTCGCACGCACGCGCGCGCGCGCGCGCACACACACACACACACACACACACACACACACACACACACACACACACACACACACACACACACACACACACACACAGCCTTACCACTCCTCCAGACTTCCCCTTGGAAGCAGCGAAGCCTCCTTTTTCAGGTAATCCTCGTATCCACTTTTTTTCACCTCGATATCTTTCTTCCTTCGTCCTTTTCTCACATTCCTCATTTCTCTCCCTTTCCTCTCCTCTCCCCTTCCTCCCATTCTATCCTCAATCTCCACTCCTCCCACTCAACCTTTCTTCCTTCCCTCTATGCCATCATCTTTCTGTCATGCTCTCTCCTTCTCCCTCTCCTCCTTCTCCCTTCACTCTTATTTTCTCCTCTTTCTCCCCGTTTTCCTCTCAGTCTCTCCTGCACCTCTCAGTTGGTCTCTTCTTCTCCCTTCACTCTTATTTTCTCCTCTTTCTCTCCCTTTTCCTTTCATTCTCTTCTCCTCCTCCTCTCCGGTCCCCCCTCTCCTATTCCTCTCTTCCTCCCTGCTATGTCCTCATTCCCCTCTTCTTCTCACCCTCTGACCTACCCCCCCTCCCCGGCATCTTACCTTCTCCTATGCTTCTCCTCCTCCTCCTCCTCCTCCTCCTCTCCCTTTCTCAATGTCTCTTCTGTCATTTCTTATTTACACTCTTTCTTCACTGCTTTCTCTAACTCCTATCCTTTGTTTTTCATGTCTTTATTAACTCACTCTGACATTTTTTTTTTATTTCACCTGTATTTTAAAGATCTTGTTTACGTATCTCCCAAGACTTTATTTCTCTTCTTGTTTGCTTGTTTTCTTTACTTCTTTTTCTGCACTACTGTCTCAGATGTCATTTTCTTCCCTCTCATTTCCTTCTGATCTTTCAGCATTTCTTCTCTTATACATTTCGTCTCGTTTTCTCAGTTTTCTCTGCTTCAATTTCCTACTTTTTACTCTCTGTCTGTTTGTCTGCCTGTCTCTGTCTCTGTCTGTCTATCTGTCTCTGTCTCTGTCTGTCTGTCTGTCTGTCTGTCTCTCTCTCTCTCTCTCTCTCTCTCTCTCTCTCTGTATATACCGTATATAAATAAATAAATAATTATATGGATGTAATGTATATATATATATATATATATATATATATATGTGTGTGTGTGTGTGTGTGTGTGTGTGTGTGTGTGTGTGTGTGTGTGTGTGTGTGTGTGTCTGTCTGTCTGTCTGTCTGTGTGTAAATTATATTCACTTCTTCCATTTTCCATTCCATAATTTCTGCCTCTATTGATGTTCTTTCCTCCTTTCCTCTCTTCTTACCTCCTTTGTTCTCTCTTCCTTCTTTCCATCCTTCCTTCCTTCCTTCCTCCCTCATGGCTTCTCTTCTCGTCCTCTACGCCCCCTCAGCATTCTAATAATATCCTTCTCGTTTTCTGTATGTCTTCTCTCTTTCTTTTCTCTCTTCTTTTCCCTCTTTGTTTTCTTTTTTCCTGGACTTTCTGCAATTTCCTCCGTTATTCCTTCACTCTTTCTTTCCATCCCTTTGCTCTGGCTTTTACTTATCTTCAGAACTTTTTTGAAATTCCATCCTTCCTTCTTTCTTTCCTTCCTTCACTTTCTTTCGTTTCTCTCTCTAAGGCTTGAAGAAGTATTTGCCATTCTTTATTTCCTTCCCTCCTTCTTCACTCCTTCCTACTTCCTTCCTATCTTTCAGTTCCTTTTCTTCAGCACTTCCTCTCGATACTTCCTCCTTCTTCCTAACCTTTCCTTTATTCCTTCTTCTTCTCCCCTTCCTCCAACGCCTTCTCTCTTCTCTTCTCCTTCCCCATCCTCTTCCTACCTCTCTTGACCATCCACCAGTAACCTTTTCAGCTTCTGTATTTCGCCTTTTCTTCTTCTTCTTCTTCTCCTCCTCCTTCTCCTTCTCCTCCTCCTCCTCCTCCTCCTCCTCCTCCTCCCCCTCTCAACACCCCAATAACCTCCTCCTCACTCCCTGAAGGACCCGGCTACTTTACTTGATTTACTTCACGCCATTCTCCTTCCTTCTCTCCATGTCTCCCTCCTCCCTCCTCCCTACTCTCCCTCCCTCGGTATCTCCCTCCTTCCTCTTGTCTCTCTCACTCCTTTCATAATTCCTGCTATCTCTCTCTCTCTCTCTCTCTCTCTCTCTCTCTCTCTCTCTCTCTCTCTCTCTCTCTAATAATAATGATAATAATAATAATAGTAATAGATAAATAAATGAAAATAAAATGCTTGCTCTGAGGCAGGATCGAACCCATGCCGCTCTTGTGTTTGAGGAAGACGACGGCCATCACACCAGTGGCTAGATTAAAGACGAGTCCCTCTAGTGGAGCGGAAAGAGGGACATTTTCTGCTTCATCAAGGCACTGAACAGCCTCGTCCTCCCTTACCTCAACTCGCTCTCGTACTCTTGGTTTTTCCCTTCTCTCAGCAGGTCTTGAGTATCTCCCTTGCTAAGCTTCTCTAGGGGCAAAGGGTTTGAGAGAGAGAGAGAGAGAGAGAGAGAGAGAGAGAGCTGGTCATATACCCGGAAGGTCACATGCTCTCCTTTCTGAACCCTTGAGAACCCCTGCACTCGCTACCCCTCCCGTGATGCTGCAGTTTTATGCCACGAACGCCACTCCTTGAGGAGCTGAGGCGTTGGCTCTGCTTAGGTGGTTTGTTGAGACCTATAGAATTCTGCTGACCCCTTTGGCAGATTGTGTACGCAGTAATGCCCTAAACCACGGCAGCTATTTGCTGCCATTTAAATAGCTGTTTACATTGAGAGAAAGAGTGCTGCAGCGATCTTTCTCCTGTTCATCCTCTTCTATCCCTTCTCCTCCTGCTTTTTCCTATTCATTTCCCAATGGTCATTCTCTCATGCCTAGAGACTGTGTGTTGCTTCCTTCCTCCTTCTCCTCTTCTTCCTCCTTCACCTCTTCTTCTTCTTCCTCTTCCTCTTGGTTCTACAATGCTCATGTCTGAGGAGAATTTATTTACCCTAAAGGTTCAGAGGTCCTCTTCCCTGACTCTGTGTAAAAACCCTTTGCTCTGCATGCCACACTTCTACTGTGTCATTTGTATCCTCAGTCAGTGGAGGGTTACAATCAGTGCCCACTACTCCACGAAGTCTGCATTACACTTAAGCCATGTCCATCACTCTCCTCCCTCACACATCTTAAATAAGAGCATTATCATTGGGCAGAGAAACATACCAACCCTCTCTCAGCTTAGGAATATTAAGCAACAGACATAAATGCGAAGTAGAAAAGGTGAAATATTAAGCGGACGTTTTTGGCGACTGTACAGTAATGTGTAGCCACACTGACTCTAACCCCCCCACCGACCAAGGATATCATTCACTGTTCTGTACATTTTCTCTCTCTCTCTCTCTCTCTCTCTCTCTCTCTCTCTCTCTCTCTCTCTCTCTTTTTCTCTGTAAAGCTGCACATACAGAACATAAATATTTCAGACAAATAACTTCAGAAACTTTTTATGTCTGATTCCTGGCACTCACTGGAAATTCGATTTCCAGAGACCCAGCATCCCTTGTGCTTACCACACTTCACTTATCACCATTGCAGCGTTAATACTAGTCGATCATATTGAATACTCATATATACTTAACATTCAAGATTGATGTATCGATTTTTGCAAGGGTGTGTTCGTGATGTGTCCGTGGATCTTGTGGAAGGTAAGTAAGTCCGTAAAAAAAAATATATATATATCATTAAACGGTTCCTGCTCCAGCTTGGGATTGGGGTCACGATTCCTTAACCATTTGGCCACAAAAGAATAGCAACGGAAACGGCAGGTGAGCAAAAACAAATAATAATCTTCCTAATGAAAAAACAAGTCATCGTTTATTTCTCCTTGTCTTTTCATTGACAGTGATGCCAATGGTGGTTCTGGTTGTGTTTATATTTTCACCATTTAAGTGTTTTCTTCTTTTCTGTGTACCTGACAGTGCTGGTTATGCAGTCCATTATATGAATACAAACTCAAACAAATGATAAAACTGATGAATAACCCAGACCAAAATGATGGAAGGCTAATTAAAACTTTGGACTCGAAAGTAAATAGGACTCCTTTTCTATATCTTTCCCAGTGGTCAGCCCCCAACAGAACCCCTCCCCCCCTCCTCCTTCCTTGCCACACTCTTCCCTTCCCCCGCCTATGGCCCTCCTCCCCGCACCATCCTCCTCCTTTCCCTCATTTCGCCCCTCCCTACAACCCCCCTACCCTAGCCCCAGCCACTTGCTCCCTTTTTTTCTTTTTCTTTTCTTTTTCTTTTCTTCTTTTTTTTTGTCAGTCACCCCGCCGCACAACTTCTTCCTCCAGCTGCCAATCACTGGGTATTTGCTCACTTTCTCTCACTCACTTTCTCACTTTCTTTTGCTTTCGCTGGGGGTTGTTTTCTTTGGTTGCTGTGGTGGAATGAATTTTTGTGGCTTTCGTTTTCTTGTATATTTTTATACTTGTTTCTCTGTTTCCGCCTCTCTCTCTCTCTCTCTCTCTGACATTCAATCACTCGCCTAATCACTCTCTCCCACTCTGTCGCCATTGACTCCGTTCCTTACTGCCTCCCACCTCTCTCTCTCTCTCTCTCTCTCTCTCTCTCTCTCTCTCTCTCTCTCTCTCATACTCCCTCCCAGCTAATCTCACTGGCTTTCTCTAATCTCGTATTTTAATCCGCCTTTTTCATTTCCCTGATCCTCATCCCTCGCTTCAACCCTCCTCTTCCACCATCTTTCTTCTTCCTTCCCAATTTTACGTCCACACCTTTCGTTCATATTTTCTTTTATCTTCCTTCTTGTTCGTTGCATCCCATCGCCGCAGTGGCTTAGTGGTTAGTACTGCTTGCTATAAAAGTACAATTTGTTAA
This sequence comes from Coenobita brevimanus, assembly GCF_032717465.1. Classification (NCBI taxonomy): domain Eukaryota; kingdom Metazoa; phylum Arthropoda; class Malacostraca; order Decapoda; family Coenobitidae; genus Coenobita; species Coenobita brevimanus. The sequence continues at coordinate 8,705,753 of NC_137054.1, forward strand.
CGCCAGGGGTCAAATCCTAGCGTGGGTAGCTGTCGTAACTCGATTCAGTTGTCCATGAATGCATTGTATATTCGCGTATTAAATGGATACTTAGGGTAACACTGAGGAGAGGTAATTGTGGCAGCCCAGTTGACGCAGCGACCTTTTAACGCATGAAATCAGGTACATAATCCACCACAGGCTCAAAGGTTTAAGCTACGGAGATAAGCAACCCGTCTAAGTGCCTCATGGTGTCTGCTCCCACCTTTTTGTTTACCTGGCTTCACCTTTTATACCACCTTTCCATATCTCATTATTTCGTCTTCTGTTACTAGTTCCTTTTCCTATTATCCTTCCTTTTCACACCCTTTATCCTTATTTCAGTTTTCTTTTCATTTCATTATCTCACCATTTTCCCTCCATTTCTGGCGTTGTTCTCTTCTCCATCTGTTTCTTAATCCTTTAATCTTTCTTTCCCAATCCCCTCCTTTCTTCGCTCCCATCCCCTCTATCTCTTTTTCATGGTCTTCTCCCTCTTCGTTCAGTCGTCTTTCTTCTCTCTCTCTCTCTCTCTCTCTCTCTCTCTCTCTCTCTCTCTCTCTCTCTCTCTCTCTCTCTCTCTCTCTCTCTCTCTCTCTCTCTCTCTCTCTCATTCCGTGTATTTCCTCGTTCACTACTCCTTCTCTCATTCCTTCCCCGCCTTTCCATTTCCCATCCTACTTTCAGTCATTCCCTCCATTCTCTCCTTTCCTCCACCTTTCCTGCCTTCCTTACTTGCCCTCTCATCTAATTTTTTCCATCATTAATACTTCCCCTCTAGTTTCTATTCTCCTCATTTACCTCCTTCATGTGGTGCCACCGATATGACTGCCCGGTAGACCTGCCCGGCTATACAAACGTCCCTCATCCCCCTCTCCCTATTCCACGAAAGGAGGATAGTGGACTGTGGAAGTAAGGTAATTTCGGCGTGTAGTTAGCCGTGTTCACGTTCAGAAGAGTTTGGGATTGCATTTATTACTATTATCCTCCATCATCCACCCACCTGACGTAGTGCGCCGACTTCTTCCTTCACCTTTATCATTCTTTTTCTGTCTGCCCTCCTCTCTTCCTGTTTCTCCCATTTTTCCTGTCACTTTGTATTGCTTTTCTTTCCTTTTGAGATGCCTTTACATGAAGTGTAGGGATCATTATTTTATTCATTTATTTTTACTTCCTTGGTTCTGTCATTGTAACAGAAGAAGTGACAAGCCAAATGGTTTCTGTAAGCCAGGGAACTATTTACAAAGCTGGGTGGTAAGCATACAGTATAACCAACCCATACGTGCCTTCGTGTCAACAAGTGGGTTGGCGGAGGGTTAGTCTCCCCCCCTACCCGTTAAACAACGAACTCAAAGACAAACGGCCACCCTTTACGGGATCATGGCTTCTGGCTATAGATAGAAAGATCCTCTCCAGTCTTTTCTTTTTCACTCTGTCTCTTTCTTTCCCTTTCCAGCCACGTTCTGTTGCTCCGTTTCCCACCATACACCCATATATTTCAAGAAGAGAGAGAGAGAGAGAGAGAGAGAGAGAGAGAGAGAGAGAGAGAGAGAGAGAGAGAGAGAGAGAGAGAGAGAGAGAGAGAGAGAGCATAAATGGGAGATAAAAATAGTCAACCAAGGAGGGTTAAAAAGGAAAAAAGGGAAGGATGAAAAAAATGAAGAAAAATGGCTAATGAAGTGAGGGAGAGAGAGAGAGAGAAGTGAGAAAACAGCAATAAAGGTGGAGAGAGGTGAAGCAGAGGAGAGAGAAATGAGAGATTACTTGGGAGAAACGCGAAAGGGGGAAGAAAGATTACGAAAAAGAGAGACGAAGATTGGAAAAGGAAGAAAAAAAAGGAAGGAAGGCAAGGAGGAAAGAATGTGTCAGAATGGAAAGTAAAGTAAGGAGGAGAGACTGGAAGTAAAGGAAGTAGAATAAGAAGGAATGATGAACAAAACCTAAGTGAAGGAAACAAAGTAAGGAAAGAGTCAGACGAGGAGTAAAGATGAATAAGAGCAAAATGTGGGAGAGAGAGAGAGAGAGAGAGAGAGAGAGAGTCCAAGTTTCTTAAGATGCTTTACTTGAGCCTTCGTTTCCTGTGTGTGATTAGAGTCGGATGGAGGATTAAGACATGGTGAAAGACAGAGAGCAAATAGAGCACACACACACACACACACACACACACACACACACACACACACACACAGAGCCATATTCCTTTGTGTATAGAAAACTCCTCCTACCGTTTCTTCACCAAATTACTGTATATTTTATTATCCTTCTTTCCTTTATATATTTTTTTTTGTCTTAACTGACTGTCACTACAAAAGAAAATATTAATATATCATATGAAGAAATACGCTTGAAAGGAGGTATGTTAAAATGGTACCTATACTCTCTCTCTCTCTCTCTCTCTCTCTCTCTCTCTCTCTCTCTCTCTCAATTCTTCAGAACTCTCCTTCACCTCACTCCTCCCTCTTTTTCTCCATTACTCTCCCAGTCTCCCCCTTCAGTTTTAAATCATCCTTTCTCTCTCTCTCTCTCTCCCAGTTTTTATTTCTTTCCTCCCTGTCAGTCCCTCCCTCCTTCCCTCTTGCTTCCTTCCAACCTTCCCTCCATCTAGAGCACTCCATTTTAATCCTACCTTCCTCTCTTCATCTCACTCTTTCAGTGTCCGCTCACCCTGCCTCCTTCCCTTCCTCCTCTTTCTCTCTCTCTCTCTCTCTCTCTTCCTTCACTACCCCCTCCATCTCTCTCTCTTTCCCTCCCTTTCACTGCCTATGTTGCCCTTCTTTCTTCTTCTTCGTTCCCATTCTTTATTTCTCCTCCCCTCCTTCCTTCTCTCCTCGTCTTCACCTTCCTTTTTATTATTCCTCTTTCTCTCCATTTGTCCCTCCATTCATCCCTCTCTCTTCTCTCCCTCCCTCTCACCTCCTGTTTCAATATTCCATCACTTCTCCCTCGCCCCTCTCTTCTCTCCCTCATTCCCCACTCCCATCTTTACTCCTTATATCTTCCTTTCTTTCTCCTTAACCCCATCCTACCTTTATCAGTCCACCTCTCCTTCTCTCTTTCCCTCTATCCAGGACTCTCCCTCTATCTTCCTCCCTCCCTCCTTCTCACACGGTTTCTCTCTCTCTCTCTCTCCTCTTCATTCTTCCCCTATCATTCATCTCTCTACCTCTTCCTTTCTTCCATCTCTTCTGCCCTCCCTTTCTTTATCTCCTCCCCTATTTCCCCCCCTTCATGTTTCCGCCTTTCCTCCTTTTTCCCTTCTCTCTCGCACTCTCTCTCTCCCTTCATTCTCTCCTGCGCATCATTTCTCCTCTCTCTCATCCTCTCTTCCTCCTTCCTTCTCTCCTTCCTCCCTCCCGCCCTCCCTCCGTGTCTCTCTGACGGAAAAGTTTAGGATCAGGGGTAATTTCTTCCCAGGAGTATATGAGGGCGTCTCGAGCGACCTGGAAAAAGAATAAGAGAGGAGAGAGAGAGAGAGAGAGAGAGAGAGAGTTTGCATGAATGATTCAGAGAAAAAAAAAAGTTAATTCAGGATGAACACTCTCTCTCTCTCTCTCTCTCTCTCTCTCTCTCTCTCTCTCTCTCTCTCGGCATCATTTTCCTCTTCCTTACTACATCGTTGTCTCATGTCAAATCCGTTCTTTTTTCTTCCATGTCTTCCTCTCGCTTCTTCCTTCAACTTCTTATTTACTCTCACTGTTTATCGCTCATGTATTTTTTTTTGTATTTTTCATTTCAGGTTAGCGTACTCTAGAATACGTTTGCCTTTCTTCCTCTCCTCTAAACTTTCCAAGACAGTCTCTGGTTCTACACATAGTCATCATTCTTACTTTTTCCTGCCACCTTTGACTGGAGGGCTTGGTGGCTGGGAGGTGGCACTGCTGTCCTGTTTTCGACTGATACCGGTACAATATAATTTTTCTAACAACCTACCTGATAGTAAAAGCCTCTAAAGTGCTGATATTTATGCTATTACATGATTAGCTTTATACTCTTCTACCTTCCTCTCCTTTCTTCCCCACTCTGTTCCTCTCCACTCACCTATTTCTCACTCCCCCTTCCTCCCATTCCCTCTCTCAGTTTCTCTACTCTCTCCTACGTCTTCCTTCTCTTCCTCGCTGTTGCCCCTCTTCTGACCACACATCATCCCTTTCATCTTCCTCTTCCTTCATCCTCTTGCCTCTTCCTCCTCCTCATAAAACTGTGGTGTGAGGAGGCTAGAGAGGAACGTAGAAGGGGTTTATCCCTCTACCTACCTCCTCCTCCTCTTCCTCCTCCTCCTTCTTCCCCTCCCAGGCTTTCTGGTCTTATCCAGCACTCACGCACACACACACACACACACACACACACACACACACACACACACACACACACACACACACACACACACACACACACACACACTCTCTCTCTCTCTCTCTCTCTCTCTCTCTCTCAGCTTACGTACTATGGATGAAAAAGGTGGATGAGAGAGAGAGTTGGGTGTGAAAGAGAGCGGATTTGAGTGGATGAGGGAGAGTGCGGAAGAACGTGATTGGGTGAGGGAGAGTGAGGGAGAATGAGGGAAAATGTGAGTGGGTGCGAGAGAGTGAGGGAGAATAAGGGAGAATGTGAGTGCAGAAGAGTGAGGGAGAATATAAGTGAGTGAGGGCATGTAAGTGGGTGAGGGAGAGTGTGAGTTGATAAGTGAGTGTGGGAGGGTGAAAACTTGAAGCAGGGTGAGACAGAGTGTGGATGTGTGTGGATGCGGGAGGATGTAAGTGGGTGAGGGAGTGAGTGTGGGAAAACGAGAGAGTGTGTGTGTGGGTGAGGGAAAGTATAAGTGAGTGAGGGAGTGAGTGCGGGAAGGTAAGGACTAAGGGAGGATGTGGGTGGGTGAGAAATAGTGTCAGCGAGTAAGGTAAGGTGAGGCAGGGTGTTAAAAAGTGTGACAGCGAGGGAAATTAAGAGAGCCAGGGGTAAAAAAGTATGATGAAAAAGTTAATGGAAAACACGTGAGAGAAGGGGAAATGTAAGGAGCATAATTAAGCTGGAAGGGAAGAAAGTGACCGTCGCCAGGTGTTAGGAGAAGAGTAAGTGAGAGTTTGCAAAGACTCTCAGAGGTTAATTTGTAATATACGTAGTTACAGAAATCATCTAATTCAGTGGCAGAATAAATATCACTTTCAAATGCCTTTCTACCTTATTGTTAATTGCTTGATGTAAAATGGAATAGAGTCAAACAATCTTCCCTAATCACAGGTGGGTTAAAAATTTAAAAATAGTACATTTGGGGTTTACCTGCACCTTTGCGTACTCATTTCTAATGACATGGTGGCTTAATGTCGGTGAGAAGGACATTTTTTTTTTCTGCTCTAGGGCATCACTTCTTTCAAGTATATATTAAAATGAAGTCTGTAGTCATTCTTTTGTTCAGCATCAGTCTGTTCGCTTCCATCTGACAGAACTGGGCCACTCCTACAAGCGGACTACTTAGCCGTGGTAGCAGTCTGAGCTGAAATGGGTTAGAGATCTTTGTCAGGCTTGAACAAACGCGCTATAATTTGTCTCATACTACCTGCCAGCTTAGACTGGAGGGAGTGAAGGATGGAGCAGAGGCTGCTGCTTTACCATCCTTATCTAGTTCTCATAGAATAAATACCACAGACATAGTTCACCTTTACACAGCTTTCGATGACAAGATAGTGTTTTGTAAGCTTCTGTTCGTAATTTCTCTCTCTCTCTCTCTCTCTCTCTCTCTCTCTCTCATTATGGCCACCTACAAAACCTCTTACTCTACCTTATTCTCATTTACTTTTCCTCACTTTAACTTACCCTCCCTCCTGTTCTCCCATCATCCCTTTCTCTCCCTCAACCTCCCCCATTCTCCCTCACCTTGTCTCTCCCTCACTGGATCTATCATTCTCACCCTTCCAGTCATTCCTTCACCCTTCCTCACTCTCCCTCACCCTATCATTTGTCTTTCCTTCACCCTCCCTCCCGCTCCCTCACTCTCCCTCACCTCTCTCCACCCTGAACTTTAATTCGTGAGTGACGCTGGTGGAGCATAACTCCGGAATCCCCTAAAAAGTATATGAGAGAGAGAGAGAGAGAGAGAGAGAGAGAGAGAGAGAGAGAGAGAGAGTGTTTCCAGTGATTAGAAAAAAACATTATGAAATTAACCCTTCCACCAAGACAACCAACTTTTTTCCTGTGTTATTGCTACCACCAGACGATTTTGTTCAGCTGAAGCGAGTCCTCATTTAGTAAGAGGGTTGATGGAGACTATAATTAACCCGGACCGATCGAAAAATATAAAAAAAAAAATCTGAGTAAAAAAATCGTTTGGCTGTAGCAAGAATAAACTTTTAAGAACTTCATCACAGAGAACAGCCGAGAACAATATGAATAACAATTTAGAGAACAGTGGATGAGGAGGAATAATAAAAATAATAAGGAATGACAACGAAGGTAAAACACTTACTAGGTGAGAACGGAAGAGGAAAATAAATAAAGGAAATAAAGACAGATGAAGAAAGCTCTGAGTCCTGGTCGTTATGAGATGAAAGCAAGTCAGAGAGAGAGAGAGAGAATTTAGCTCACGACTATCATTCCGCTTTCTGATATTAATCTCTCTCTCTCTCTCTCTCTCTCTCTCTCTCTCTCTCTCTCTCTCTCAGGCGGCGAAAGGAGGACGAGGATAAACTAAGAATAAGAGCAGTCCGTGATTTTATATTCTTTCATCTCATTTTCCAGGCCGTCTCTCTCTCTCTCTCTCTCTCTCTCACACACACACACACACACACACACACACACACACACACACACACACACACACACACACACACACACACACACACACACAATGGCGCTCTCAATCAAGGTTTCGCTTTCTGTGCCGCGGAACTGGCTTTGTCTCATAATATTTCAGCACTAAGCCCCGCACGGTTGTCATTATTCTTCTCTTTTTATTTCTCTGTCTTGGAGTGAACTGTTTTTCTTCACTTTCTTTTATCTTTTGCCTTCAAATGTCATCGTCTGCACCTTTCTTTCACTCATCTCTTTATCTTCCTCTTCAATCCCTCCCACTTGTCTGTCTGTCTGTCTGTCTGTCTCTCTCTCTCTCTCTCTCTCTCTCTCTCTCTCTCTCTCTCGTTATATATTTAGGAAACAGGAAATATGCAAGGGGCGAGGGTGGTGTGTGAGAGAGGAAAGACGGGATGAGACGAAGGGATCAAGAAGTAGAGGAGAAGAAGGAAAGAAGATGATGAGTGGAAGGAAAGAAAAAGAGGATGAAAGGAAAAAAGATAAGATCTATAATGGAAGATGGCGAAAGCAAGGAATGAAGAAGAGGATGAGAGCAGGATAGAAGAGGATGAAGGAAAGAAAGACGAGAATAAAAAGAAGTGGGTAGGGAAATGATTAGAAGGGAAGAAGAAATGAGAGGATGGGAGAAAATAAGAGAAAGGGAGGAAGGAAGGAAGGAAGGAAGAAGGGAGGTGGACGGAAGGAAGGAAGAAGGGAGGTGGACGGAAGGAAGGGAAGAAAGAGAGAGAGGAAGGGAGGAGGAAGAGGATGAGAGTAAGGGAGTAGAGAGAGGATGGGGGGAGAAGGATAAGAGGATGGAAGGAAGGAGATGACGATAAGAAGCGTGGTGTTAAAGGAGAAGGGAGAGGGTAAGAATTTGGAAAGGGATTAGAGGATGATAGGAAGGGGGAAGGGAGAGGATGAGAGGATGGAAGGGAGGAAAGGATGATAGGAAGGGATGAGGAAGGAAAGAGTGAGATGGAAGGATGGATAGAAGAAAGGAGGGAGGTGAGATGAAAGAAGGAAAGAAGGAAGGAAGGGAAGAGGGAGATGGAAAGGAGGAGGGAAGGAAGGAAGGAATGTGGTCGAGGATGAGAGGAAGGAAGGGTGGAAGGTAGGGATGAGAGGCAGTGGGTTTGGACAGGTCAATAGAATAATTACATATGGATGAACCCGAGGCAAGACAATCACAGCCTGACTGGGCCCTTGACACAACCCCAAGCATGTGTGAAATTAAGCTGGGGAAGGACGCAGGAAGGGAGTGGCGAAGAGGGAGAGGGTGACGAGGCTCTAATGCGGTACTTACAGTTCTGAGGCTGACAATATTGAAGAAGTTTGGCTAGTTCCTCATTTTCATCAGCTAAGGAGACGCTTATCGTGTAGGAGGGGTTAGATTAGCCTTCATTGGATCCTTCATCACAGCGATCTTTCCTAATGTGAATAAAGTCGAGTTGAAATAGCAAGAAAGACCGAAGCAAGTCGTCCTGGGGGTGAAGTAAAGACGTGTGCTACAATATGGACCATCAGAGTAAAGAGGGAGGGGTAACGATGTACAGGCGTGAAAAATCTTCGCTTGGTTCAGTAGCAATAAAGATAATTTTGTAGTTTTTCGTCGGCCAGAAGAATCGATTGGTAGTATTCAGAATAAAACTCCCGAGTGATGACCTGTCCAATAAAAAACATATATATATATATATATATATATATATATATATATATATATATATATATATATATATATATATATATATATATATATATATATATATATATATATATCTGCAAATAGATGCGCGTAAAGCAGATTCAGCTGAAACAGTGTTGGGTCTGCACACGGGTCCGGAGTGGCAGCAGAGGGACGAAGAATGGGTGTAACAGCAGCAGAGATCAGCAGAAAGCACCCACAGCAGAGGAACATTCAGGCTTACATACACGGAGAGTGGTCAAGCCAGTATTAAATGTTACTTGGCTGGAGGTTAGAGCATGGCTGGTAGGTTGAGAATATTGTGGGGGGGTGTATATATATATACGTGTGTGTGTGTGTGTGTGTGTGTGTGTAGCTTTAGAATTTACTGATCGTATAATTTATCTGCGTCTGATGTACACTCCCTCCAAAAAGTATAGGCACCTTTGGGTACGATGGTTGTTGAAATGAGCAACCTCCGCAGACACACATGAGTCTATAAATGTGGTGTCCCAAAACATATACCACCCAGAAAGTGAATCTTTTTGCAGTTTTGAGTTCTAATAATTACCAAAGATAATATTTGCACTTATGATTACAGGATGACCCATTTATCACAATGCTTCATCCATGAATGATACGTGCTGTAAGAGTGCCAATAATTTTTTGAGAGAGTGTACTTTGCCAGCATTTATATAACCATTAACTCACACACGCATGTTTGCACGCACACACACACATCGATACGCTATGGCTTCCAACGACGTGATTTGCTGACACACGCAAAAGATTTATTGATGCGTCCTTGCTAGTCTAGGCTCCCTGCAGAAATAATGCAGATAAATCTGAACTCCAGTGGGCTTGGTGGTGGTGGAAGTATTAATATAATGATGATTTTAAGTAGTAGGAGTAGTGGTTGTAGTAGTAGTAGTAGTAGTAGTAGTAAACTGGAATGCGACTTGTATGAGTTCCCGTCTCGGTGCAAGGATGTAACTTACACAGATTCCTGAATAATTCCATCACGCAAATTCTTCTTCTTCCGCCTCTCTCCCCAGGCTCAGACAGATGATTCCCTCTTCACTGCGCCACTTCCTTCCTCTTCATATTTTCCACTCTTGCTCCTCTTGAATTATTCTTGTCCTCTCTCTCTCTCTCTCTCTCTCTCTCTCTCTCTAATCTAGAATTCTTCCCCCTCAATGCTCCTCTCTCACATTTTCTCACCTTTGTCCTCTGGGTTCTATTTCCATTACTTTCTTTGCTCCATCCTTCTTCTTTCTGTCATCCTCCTTTCCTCTTCTCCCATTTCTTTTCATATTTCTCTTCCTACCTCTTTAACCCTCTTTCTCACGGACATTTTATTTCTATTCCAGTCCTGAGTCCTTCCCCTCTTCTCTCTCGTCTTCCACCGCCTTCCTCCCTCTTCACCCCTCGTCCATCCCTGCCCTTCCTCCCTCCTTCCTTCCATTGTCTCTCCGGTGTTCTTCTGTTTTCCTCCCTTCTTCGTTTCTCCTGCGCTACTTTCCTTACCATTCCATCCCTCCCTCTTCCCATTTCCTGTCTTTGCCTTTCTTCCCCCGTGTTTCTCACTATCTCTTTAATCTTTGTCCCATATCATCCCCTATTTTTCCTTCCAGTATATACATGTTCTCTCCTACCCCTTTCTCCTTTCTCTCCAAGTCGTTCTCCAATCTTCCCTCCTATCTCTCCACCTTAACAAGTCTCCTTTCCCATCACCTAGCCTCCTCTCCATTGTCTCCATGCCTTCCCCTACCTCTCTCTCCCATCTCTCCATGTCGTCTTTCAGGTTTCCCTCCCTTCCCTCCACGCTAATGTCATTCTTCTCCCTCCGTCTGTATCTTTTCATTCTTCCCTACCTTTTCCCTACATCTTTCCTCCCTTCCCTTTACTCTTTCGTATCTCCTACGTTCCCTATCTCTTTTTCTTCATTCTTCTCTCTCTCTCTCTCTCTCTCTCTCTCTCTACTTCTCTCCTTCCCTCCAATCCACCATCTATCTTCCTATCCCTCTAGCATTCCCTCCATCTCTCTCCCTTTCCTCCAGTTGAATTCAGTTTTCTTACTTCTGTCTGCTTGCTTCTCCCTCTATCTCTCCCCCACCCTTCCTTCTCTCTCTCTCTCTCTCTCTCTCTCTCTCTCACCTGCCGTCAATTACCTCCATGCATCTTAGCTGAGGGTTGTTGACTGCCCCCCCCTCTGAGAAAGCGGATTTTTTTTTTTTTTTTTTCATTCTTGTCGGTCATGTCTTGCCATTCCTCTTACAGGCTGAGGCAGGGAGGGAGGAAAACAAGTGGGGGAGGGAAAAATGGTGAAGCAGGGAGAGGAGGAAAGGGAGGAAAGAGGATAGAAGAAGATTATGGGGAATGAGAATCAGGTATGAATTGGTGAGAAGGAAAGAAAGAGGAAAGAAAAGCAATGATATAAGGAAGAAGGGAGGTGAAGGAGGTAACAGGAAGAGATGAAGAGAAAGAAGAGGGAGAGGAGAGGAGAGGAGAGACTGGGAAAAGCCGACTGAATGTGGGGAGAAAAGAGAGAGAAGAAGAGACGAAGAAAATGGGGAAAAAAAAAAGGAAGGGAAAAAATTAAACCATTAGAGGAGCCCTGAACAAATAACATTGCCTTGAAAACTTTGCCACACCAAGTTTCAAGCACGTTCACACAATGCTCTTTCGGTAAAAAAATAGTAAAAAAAAATAAGAAAATCAACACGTTTGGTTTGGTCTCCCTCTCCCCCTGCAGTCCCACTCCCATCACCACCCATTTTTCCACCTCCACCCCCCAGCCTTCCCCCTTCCTCTCCTACCCTTCCCCCTGCCTTCTTCCGCCTCTCCCACCCCCCTCCCCTTGCCTTCTTCCCCCTCTCCCACCCCCTCTTCCTTCCTCCTCCCCCCTCTCCCATCCCCGTCCCCTTTCCTCCTCCTCCCCTCTCCCCTCCCCCTCCCCTTTCTTTCTCCCGCCTCTCGCATCACTCCCCTTCCCCTCACCTCGGCTGTCCTCATCCAGATCTGAATAAAGTAGGCTTAACCCCTTCATTCACAGGACCTACCTGTTCCTACCTCCCTCTTATTTGATTCTACGTATTCATTAACGCATTTATTTTATTACTTTTATTTATTTTTCTTCTTATTACTTTTATTTACTTTTCTTCTTGGGGGAGGCCTCTTGCAATGAACAGGCTTTTAAGGCTATGTCTAATCCCTCTAGATTGGAAGTGTAACATCTGGAGGCAGTAAGAATATAATGAAACACACACACACACACACACACACACACACACACACACACACACACACACACACACACACACACACACACGAAACGCCATGGTAGTGAACGGACTAAGAACCAGGTAAGCATGTGTGTGTGTGTGTGTGTGTGTGTGTGTGTGTGTGTGTGTGTGTGTGTGTGTGTGTGTGTGTGTGTGTGTGTGTGTGTGTGTGTGTGTGTGTGTAAGCCTAGCCAATAGAGCGATCGTGCCTGGTCATATGTCACAGTAATCAGCTTTACTCGCTAAGTCAGGTCACGGTCAGCTGCACCCACTTGTTTTACCTTTGTATTTGTGACAGGGAATTATTCGGTAGTCAGGTGTTTGCCAATCCACGCTGATGTGTAGTTCAGCGTAGTCTGCATTTCCTTCCCACTAATTACATTTCATATATTCAGCTTCTTTTCTACGCATTTCCTTTCACTCCATGCATTTTAGGCCTTGAAGTTGTGCTCTGTATTCGTTTGGAGACTCTAACCACCTCTTCCTTTGCGATTTACTCCGCACATAACAGCTCATTATCCTCGTGAATGTTATTGATGCAAAGTATGTTGATATTTAAGCGATTCAAAACGTGTAGTAGAATATTAGAGTGTAAAATGATAATAAAAAAATAAATCGTTAAGAAAGAGGTGCTACGAAGCCTCTCAGAACACTTAGAATACGGTCTTTGAGTGTTCAAATGGAAAAAAGATACCCACATATTAAAAGTACTTAAGGAGGGTCCAAGTGGGGCCGAGACTGTTTTAACTTAGCAATAAACATTTTCAAGTATTTAGGTATAGTAACTTTTAATGCTCTTTAACCCGTCAACGCGAGGACATCTTTTTGTAGCTTTCTCTTACAGCAACTGGGCGATTTTATTTTCCTAAGGAGAGCACCGTGATTGTGATATGGTCAATGAAGGCTGTAACCATACTTGTACGAAATGTCTCACAGACGATTGGCAACACTGTCTGGTGATGGCAAGAATACACCGTAAATTATGTGCTTATATTAAAGAGGTTTATCGAGAGGAACTTGTTCAACAGCTGCTGTATTCAGACACTTCCAAATACTCACGGGCACACTTATTACGCATGCGGAGCTAGAGAGGCCTCAGAGAGCGCATACCTCTGCCGGAGTCAGTAAAATTTATGATGTACTTCGAAAATTTCTCTTTCCTACATGAAGGATATTTTCTTCCCTCTCGCATAGTCAGTTAATTCTTTGGTCTTTGCCATGCTAAACTATCTCAGATAGCGCATACCTCAGCAAACGCTATTAAAATTATTATTTATTACTGCATTTGGATCCAGATCCGCCTCAAAACCTAATCAACTGTTCCTCGACCCACTGCCCAACTGTCCACCAGATTTTCATTATAATCTGATTAAAACATATTGAGATAATCTTCTCCATAAAGAGACAAACACACAAACAAACAAACACTATGACCTGCGTCCAGCTTGGTTGGAAGAGGTAATAACGAACACACACACACACACACACACACACACACACACACACACACACACACAAACAAACAAACAAACAAACAAACAAATAAACACCTTCCCCCATACACAAAGGCCACTCATACAAGCATAACCCTCCACACACACACACACACAAACACACACACACACACACACACACACACACACACACACACACACACACACACACACACACACACACACACACACACAAAGTAGCAAAACATGTATGGTTTAGCGTGTTCTAATAAGCAAAGCGAGCATGTCAGGAACAGCTGTTAACTTTTTTTTCTCTCTCTCCGTGTGGTTGCAGGTGTGGTTGCGGGGGAAGCTCTCTACCTCTCGCACTTCCCACCCCCTGACGACCACCACCACAGCCACGACCCCCAACCACAGTTACCACCCACCCCACCACCCAAGCACGATGCGGACGTCAAGTTGCCAGGTGAGTGGATTAATGGTTACTTGACTGCCTTAAATTTTCTGTCATTCTCTTTGTCTCGCTAATTTTCATTCTATCTTTCTGTCTTTTCTGCCTATCTACGAAGTTATTTACCTGTCTCCCTACTTTATTGTCTTGCTCTTTTGTTCCACTCTTTTTCTCTCCACGTTTCCTTCTGTTTGTCTTTTTTCTGTCTCTGTCTAACTCTTTACCTGTCCACCAATTTACCTATCTAATGTATTAATCTCTGGGCACACAATATTTTTCCCCCTCTGTACATCCATCAGTCTATCTCTGTGCTTGCCTGCTGCTCAATCCCTCACGCTTTCCTTCCTCAAACAACCCCTTCAGCCACGACTTCCACCTCTTCCCCCCACCACCTTTCCCAAACCCCACCACATCCACGACTCCCCCTCCAAGCCTTCTCCCCAACGCAGTGCTGACGTCAGGCTGCCAGGTTCGTGGATTTATGCTTCCTTTACGGCTCATCTATACATCACACAACTTTTCCTTAAATCTAAATATTTAACTATCTGTCTATTAACCTTTACAGCTTTTGCGTGTCTGTCTGTCTACCGTATGACAAGACCTATCTATCTACCTGTCTGTCTACCTGTCTGTGTATCTGTTTATCTGTGTATTCACACACACACACACACACACACACACACACACACACACACACACACACACACACACACACACACACACACACACACACACACACACACACACACACACACACACACACACACACACACACACACACACACACACACACACACACACACACACACACACACACACACACACACACACACACACACACACACACACACACACACACACACACACACACACACACACACACACACACACACACACACACACACACACACACACACACACACACACACACACACACACACACACACACACACACACACACACACACACACACACACACACACACACACACACACACACACACACACACACACACACACACACACACACACACACACACACACACACACACACACACACACACACACACACACACACACACACACACACACACACACACACACACACACACACACACACACACACACACACACACACACACACACACACACACACACACACACACACACACACACACACACACACACACACACACACACACACACACACACACACACACACACACACACACACACACACACACACACACACACACACACACACACACACACACACACACACACACACACACACACACACACACACACACACACACACACACACACACACACACACACACACACACACACACACACACACACACACACACACACACACACACACACACACACACACACACATCCACTTCTATTGTTCCATAGGTAGCCTTATCACCCTATGTTCCTCCTCTGCTCTTCTGTATTTTCCCTGTCTACTTTTCTCCTCTACTTTTTCTTCCTCTCCCTCCCCCGCCTCCTCGTCTCTACTTTTCTTCTGGCATTCAGCTAACCTCGTATTTTTTGTCCATAACGACTCCATTCCTTCACGCTTTGTGAGGGAGCGGGAAGTCATGTGGCAATGGAGAAGGAGAACCGCCGCTTAAGGAAGAGTGAGTGAGAGAGGGAGGTGAGCTGGAAGCGTGAGTGAGAGAGGGAGGTGAGCTGGAAGCGTGAGTGAGAGAGGGAGGTGAGCTGGAAGCGTGAGTGAGAGAGGGAGGTGAGCTGGATGATTATCACACGAGCCCCGGTTGTGTGGGTGGAATAAGAAATAATCTCAGTACTCGTTCAAGGCGTGTTTTTTGTGTTTTAGTTTAATATCACCATTATTATCATTATTATTATTATTATTATTATTATTATTATTATTATCCATCCATCCATCCATCATCCAATCCTACATTGCCCCATGAGGAGCGTAGGAGCCCGGGGCTAGGCAGTTGGTCCCCACATTTAAGATGGGAGTGAATTATTATTATTATTATTATTATTATTATTATTATTATTATTTCACTCTCATCTTAAATGTCGGGACCGACTGTCTAGTCCCGGGCTCCTACGCTCCTCATGGAGCAATGTAGGATTGGATGATGGATGGATGGATGAATTATTATTATTATTATTATTAGTCGTAGCAGTAGTAGTAGTAGTACCAGTAGTAGTAATGGTAGTAGTATCATCATCACCATCATCATCATCATCAATACTGTTATCATATAGTTGCTTTTAACTCTCTCATAGTCGAGCCGTCTCTAGTAAAATAAATCGACAAATGCCAGACGATTTTAGTCAGCTGAGGGTGAGTGAAGGGAGACTGAGAGAGTTAATATTGGCACCATTAACCTTCTCATGATAGCGAAAACTGTAGAATTGTAATCCAAATAACGCCTGACGATTTTATGCAGCTACGAGCCTAATTTGCAGAACGAGGTCAAGTTGTGCTGGTGGGTGTGTAAAGGGGGCGAGAAATAGTCCCTGCCCTTAGCCTCCGTGTTATAATTATGTTCGGTGAGCGATGGAAAGGGTTAGACTGCATCTCACTTTACGCAACAGAAATAGAAATAAAGTAAAAAAGGTTACACTTCATGTAATTCACGTTGACAGGATATTTTTCAATAATGTGGCTAAAATAAATATGTTACCTTACCATTTGAGGTGGTCTGAAGCAGAAAATCCAGCAGAGAGAAGGTATTTAAGATGTGCGCCTTTCACCCAGATCTGGAAGTAGCATTGGCCGGGGCAGGTTTCGATACAAGACAGCTGCACTTACTATTGATGCCCCAAGCGCACTCTGAGCTCTTTGATCCGAGGTGAGGTCGCCGCAGGGGAATATTCTTTGCCATCTCTTTTCTTATAAATTTCTCACAAGCATCCCAGAAGTATTCAGGCCACGGAATACTAACCCTCAAAGACCAAGGTTCACTTAGCTCTGGTACAGAAGGCAGTAAATCCGTAAATAAAACTACCGTACTTTGCAAATGAACCGTTTCTGATGAAAGCACACACGGACAGCAACTGTGACTCCCAGAGGCAAGTAAATAGATATATTTATCAAGTCACTGAGACATAATATATCTCTCCTGAAATGAACCACACTCCTACATGAATTGGATGATGATTACCAATAAATACGAAGAAGGAAGAACGTGTGGCACTTGAACTCAAAGACAGACCAGATTTCAAAGTGGCAATTGTTATATTACTCTAAGGAAGTCAGCGACACACAAGACACGTCTTGTTTTCACGTAGTATGATAGTTTTCTAGCAATTAGGCATCGTGTTTCACTTGTATGTAACCTTAACAAAATGTATTTACAGCCTGAATAACATATTACAACAGCTCGGGATTAGGTGCCCTTTTATTCGATCATGCAAACCTACTAGAATAACCGTGCGTAAATGAAGAATACTTCGAAAAACTGAAGAAAAACTACTTTATTCACAGCACAATACAACCTCCTTCACAAAGATTTCAGTGCCAGTTATCTCCTTCCGTGTCATAATCCACATTTTAGGGTGCCATCAATTCAGCTTAGTGTGTCTCGTTCTCACGACGCCTTTTTGTGCTTCATCTCCTTAGCACCTACGAGGGGTTATCATATTTTTTTTTTATCTTATTGAGCTTTTCTACGCAACTGTCTTCATTTTTTCAGCTTAGGCTATGCATCTATACACCTTTTAAAAATCTTATTGTGCTTTACTGAGCAACTGTTTATATTTTTTTATATTTTCCACTTAGGCTATCCATCAGTTCACTTTTCAGGAACAACTGTCTCTGGAAAAATTTTGTTGAAAACCTAATTCTTCTCTCTAGAGTTTGTTTTTCATCATTTTTGTGTTATTCATTCATTTCTTCTTTATTAATTTTGCTTAGCTTAAATATTCCTTTGGTTCAGGATTTCTTTCGTGCCTCACTTTCACTCACAATTTCATACTATCTTCCTTCTCTCACTCAATCATTTACTTTTTTTTCATTTATATTCCTTCTCTGTTGAATCATTTTTCGTAATTTCTCATCATTTTCTTCTCTCTCCATTTCTCTTCCTTCAATATCTGTTCTCTCTGTTTCTCCTCTTCTTTTGTATGTTTCCACCCTATTCTCTTCCTTATTTTATTTTTTTCCTCTCTCCTCCTACTTTTTCTCTCCACTTCTCCTCTCTTCTACCCAGTTTTCTTTCCCACCTCACCTGTCGTCCCTTTCTCATTCCTGCTCTTTTCTCTCTTTTCTCCCACATTGTATTTCATTTTCTTTTCTCCTACCACATCTCTTCCTTCTCTATTCCTTCCCATCCTTCCTCTCCCTTTCCCCTCTTTCATGTTGCATTCTTTCTTTAAATCTCCTTCATTCTCTTTTTTTTTCCTTTTCCTTCCTTCTCTTTCTCCTTTCCCTTTTACTCAGTTTCTTTCCTCTCCTACTTTCCTCATCCCTCCACTCCTCCCTCCTCCACTGCTGCTACTCCCAAACTCTCTAACAGTGTTGACTCCAGGACGCTTCCACCCTTTAAGGCTAACTTTCTTGCTGATCCACCCACTTCTACTCTTCCTCCTCCTCCTCCGCTTTCTTCATTTTTATGCCCTATCCCACCTGCAAATTTAGATTATTTCCATTTAATGTCATTTTTCCTTTGACCCTTTATGCCCATAATTTATATCACTTACTCCTGTGACGGTCCTCAT
>NC_137054.1:8734138-8741638 GCF_032717465.1 Coenobita brevimanus
AGAGAGAGAGAGAGAGAGAGAGAGAGAGAGAGAGAACCAGTTGTGTACAGTACATAAAGGGCTGGTAATACCTATTAATTCCCGCACTAGAGTTAGAAATGTTGTTGAGTGTGCAGCGAAACTGGTGCTGAGTTCCTTCCATGACTGGGCAAGGGGACAGTTCAGAGAAGCAGTGGGCGCGCGCACGCACGCACACACACACACACACACACACACACACACACACACACACACACACACACACACACACACACACACACACACACACACACACACACACACACACACACACACACACACACACACACACACACACACACACACACACACACACACACACACACACACACACACACACACACACACACACACACACACACACACACACACACACACACACACACACACACACACACATGAGAGCCAAACTGGGGAGTAATAAAGTTCATGTACAGAGTCAGCAACTTCATCTTTCCTTCCGCCGTTCCTCTCCCCTTCCGATTTTTTTTTCTTTCCACTTCTCTTCTCCTTTGCCATATCCTCTCCTTCCCCGCCCCTTCTTTCTTTCCCTCCTCCTCTTCTCTTCTCTCCCTCATAACCCTTCCCTTCTTCTCTCCTCCATTTCTGTCCATTTTTCCTCCCTCTCTCGTCTCCTTTCCTCCGTTCTCCACTTTTCCCTCCTCTCCTTTCCTCTTCCGTCCATTCCTGTCTACTCTTCTTTCCTTCTTCCTCTCCTCCTTCCTCCTTTCCTCTCCTCTCCTCCTTCCTCCACTCCTTCATCTTTTCCTCTCCTTTCCTTTTCCCTTCACTTCTCCCTCTTCTCATTTCCTCCTCCCGTCTCTCCTTTCCTCCTCCCTCCAGTTCTTGCCCATCTCCTTTTTTCATCCCCGTTTTCTCTTCTTCCTCAACTCCTCCCTCTTTCTCCTCCTCTCCTTTCTTCCTACCTCCTCTTCTCCCTCTTCTCTTTTCTTCCTTCCCTCCTCTCCTTTCCTCTTTCCTCCACTCATCCCTCCACTTCTCCCTCCCTCGTCACGGACAGGAGGAAGAAATTCAGCGTGAGATTCGAGGCGATTGTCGAGAGAGAGAGAGAGAGAGAGAGAGAGAAGGGGAAGGAAGGAAGAGCAAAAGAATGATGCAGGAAAAGGAAAGGAAAACAGGGAGAATGAAATGGAGAAAGCCTAGAGGAAGAGGGAAGAGGAGAGAAAGAGAAAGGAAAGAGAGAGCGTATGAGTTGAAAGCTAGAGAAAAGGGAAAGAGTATTGAAGCGTAACTGATGAAAGGAGGAGGAGGAGGAGGGAAGCAGGAGGAGGAGGAGGGGGAGGAGGAGGAAGAGGAAGAAGAGGAGAAAAAGGAAAAGGAAGAGAAGGGTTGAAAGTGTGGGGATATGGAATATGAAAGAGAAAATAAGAATAAGAGAAATAATAAAGAGGATGGAAAGAGGTAACAGCGCTCAAGAAGAGGGAAGAAAGACGATGATGATGATGATGATGATGATGGAGGAGGAGGAGGAGGAGGAGAAAATGAGAGAGAGAACACAAAGGATATGATAGATATGATGAAATGAAGGAATAGGAAAGAATGAATGATAAGGAAAACCAAAGCAAGGTGAGAATAGGAAAACAGACTTGAAAGAGAAATATAATGGGGGATGAGAAAGGAAAGGATCGAATTGGGTGTAGGGAATATGAAGAAGAAGGGAAGGAGGAAAGAGGAAAGGAGGAAGAAGGAAAGAAGGATAAGGAGGAAATACAGAAAGGAGGAGGGAAGCGAGAGAGGAAAGGAAAGGAAAGAGGGATAAGGGAGGGAGGAGAGAAAGAAGAAGAGAGATAAAATAGGAGGGGAGGAATATTGGAAAGGAAGAGGAAAAGGGACACAAAAATGCGGAGGAGAAGGGGAGAGGTATGAAGATGGGAGAGAGAGAGAGAGAGAGAGAGAAACAGGAAGACAAAGGACGACAACACATTCGATGACTAATTGAAGACCAGCTGAGAGAGAGAGAGAGAGAGAGAGAGAGAGAGAGAGAGAGAGAGAGAGGACGATAACACACACATCTGATGGCTAACTGAAGACCAGCTGAGAGAGAGAGAGAGAGAGAGAGAGAGAGAGAGAGAGAGAGAGAGAGGGGTTGGGGGAGGAATAAGATGCTGGACGTAAAAATGAGGCAAGAACGAAAAGGAGGAAAGAAAGAGAAAGCAGAGAAAGAATGTAAGACCCTAAGTTTATGTTAAAAAATAAAAGAAATACGAAGAATAAAAAAATAAGTCAATATAGAATCAGAAAGAGGAAGAAAACACTAAAGAATACGAAGAGAGAGAGAGAGAGAGAGAGAGAGAGAGAGGGGGGGGAAAAAAACTCAAGCCTGTGAAAAAAAAAAAAAAAAAAAAAGAGAGAGAGAAAGAAAGAGAGAGCGAGGAGAGTATTGTACCTTATTATGCTTAATTAATTCCCTGACATTCTTCCCTTTGACGTCAGACGGAGCGGAAGAAAAATACCAGAAAGGAAAATGGCCAAGGGGAGTGTTTGGACGAAAAATATATAATGAGATGAAAATGAAAGACAAAAATATGAAATGGATATAGACAGGAGGTGGACAGATGTATGTAGGTAGACACATATATATATTCATACATACACATACATTCCTATCCAACATCCACACGTACAAACATACACACACACACATAAATACATACATAAATGAATTTGCAAAGAGATTATGGAGATGAAATTGAGGGAGAAATGAAATGTCGGTAATATAAACACGTAGGTAGATAGGTAAGCAGACTGGGAGGTATGCAGTAAAACGAAACATACTCGTTCATGATTTATTTGCGTTTAGATGAAAATAGTATAATTAGATCAAAATGAGGGAAAAAACGTTTTACGAATATAGATATGAAATGAGAGAGAAAGAGAGAGAGAGAGAGAGAGAGAGAGAGGAATACGTAGACAGATGGACAACATATTTTTGATAAAGAAGGTAATAATGACGCTAATAAAGTAACACAGGTAATAATGACAGTGTAGGGAAAGAGTAAAAGACAGAGTGGAGAAAGTCCCACCTTGCCATTACCTGCATAAGACTGGTTGCGAGATACGAAAACGCTTTATTACACAGAAATTTATTAACTCATGGAAACTGCGGACTCTTTTTCTTCTTTCTTGCCATTTTCTGACGATTTTATTCAGCTTACGATAGACTTTTCGAACTGGAGGGGTGAGATATAGCCATGATAAGCCCCTTCAATACGAGTGGCCTTTCTCAAATTAAAAAAAAACAAGAACGCCAGGCAGCAGCAAAAATTAACTAAAAAGAAGAGACGTCACCCGCCATTACGTTATTCATCATCATCATCATCATCATTGTTATTATTATTATTATTATTATTATTGTCGCTGTTGTTGCTCTGAGACTATCTTATTATGCTCCTTCAGAATGAAAGGTCTGTCTTAAGCTGAAAAAAAAAAATCGTAAGATGGTCGCAAGAATAGAATTTAAATAACACCGTAGTTCTGAAAGGGTTAATTAAAACACCTGTAACAAAAGAATAAAAATGCAAGTCAGGAATTGAGGGAAAACAGTAGCGTGAATACGGGAGTGGGAACTGATGAAACAACAGACTCGCTCGTAAAGTTTTGCTCTCGTTGATGTGCTCTCTCTCTCTCTCTCTCTCTCTCTCTCTCTCTCTCTCTCTCTCTCTCTCTCTCACATTCTGAATTTTTTACTTTTCCTCCTCTTTCTCTCTTCCCTTCTCTCGTTTCTTTCTCCATGGTTTCCCCTCCCCCCCCTCTGTGTGTGTGTGTGTGTGTGTGTGTGTGTGTGTGTGTGTGTGTGTGTGTGTGTGTGTGTGTGTGTGTGTGTGTGTTTCCCCTCCACTTCTTTTCCTTCCCTCCTTTTCCTCCTACATTCACACTCACTCTCTTTTCCCCCTTTCATTGCGGCCTCCATTTCTGTCTGTTTGTCTTAATGTGTCTGTCTGTCTGATTGTCTGCCTGTCTGTCTGCGTGTCTGTCGGTCTATTATCTGCCTTTCCATTAGCTTTCTATGTATTTGTCTAACCATCACTCACGTATTCTCCCTTTATTCCACAGGTCGTTACTTCCCCAAACTACCGTACTTACGACCTTACCTGGAACGACCTGAGGACTACCACTACAACTACCACCATCGTGACGACCCCACCAAGCCTTACTATCACCGCCACCACATCCCACAACACCCACACCAGCACGACACCAACCACCATCAACAACAACAACAACCATTCCACCACCATCACCAACTACAATCACAACACAGTCACAACTATCACCACCGACAACCATCCCTCAGTCACCACAATCACCATCAGGAACAGTACAAAGACAGGGAAGGAGATTACTACAATCACGACTACAGTCACCACCATCTCCACCAACTGGAAGAGGAAGAAGAGGAGGAAGAAGAGGAAGAGGAGGACGAGAGGATGGGAGAACCCCTACTACTACCATCGCAGGAAAACCACCATCACCATCACCACAATCACCACAACAACCACCACCACAAAAATCCTGGAGCCTATGATAAAAAGGGAACGTCGAACAGTGAGTATAAAAGAAGAGGTGGGGGAGTAAGAAGAACTGAAGACGAAGAACAAGAAGAGGAACCTGAGAAAGGAGGTTATCTCTTTAAAGTAAGTGAGGACGATGGTGGAAGGAGACAAATAATCGCCATAAAGGGAGGACGACTGAGTGACGATTACCAAGGCTCCGAACACTCCAGCCAAAATTCTGACCATGAGGAACACCAAAATCCGGAACACCACTACCAAAACCCCGAAAGCCAAGACCAAAATCACTACAAAGGCCACCATCCCGACGGTCGAAATCCTCCGCGGCTCAACCCTCCCTACCCGACTCCCCAAGTGAACCGGGATTCGAACCCTGATCCGGGGAGCGAGGAACTACCCGCTCAGGACGCCGCAGCCAATGTAGGACCTCCCATGGGCCCTTCGTTTGACCGCAACCTGCCCAGAAATATTACCGTCCAGGCGGGGAAGACGGCCGTTCTGTCGTGCAGGGTGTTCAATCTCAACGACAAATCGGTAAGTGCGTTGTTTATATAGTTTCCTTCCTTACCCTCTTTTCTTTCTTCTAACCTCTGTTATTTTCTTCCACTTTTATCCTATTTCTACCTACCTTCTGTCCTTTTCCCCTCGCCCTTATTTCTTCCACGTATACCCTGTTTTTTCCCTGCCTTCTCTCCTTCCTCCTCGTTCCTTCTCATTTCTACCCAATTTGTCTCCCTACTTCCCTCCTTTCTTTCCTGTAGTCTCTTGTCCTATATTTCTATGCAGTTGCTATCCCTATTTTCTCTGTTTTCCTCCTTCCAATCTTTTCTCCTCCATTTCTAGTCATTTTCCCTCGTCTTCCCTGAGCCTCAACGACAGATCAGTAATTGCGTTTCTACACAGCTTCCCCCACTCCCTTCTCTCCTTTCCTCTCTTCAGTCTTTCCTTTCCATGTATGCCCAGTTTCCCTCCGTCCCTTCTCTCTTCTTCCTTCACTTCCCTCCCCACCCCACTCCATATCTACCCATTTTCCCTCTTTCCTTCCCATCATCATCAACGACAAGATCAGTAAGTGTATTTTCCTTTTCACTACCGAACACTTATAGCGATGCCAATATCTCTTTGGTACTCATTTGTTTACGTTACACCTTAGCCGAGCAAATCGTTCGGAGACAGCAAGAAGAAAATACAGATAGATACCCTCGTATAGCGGTGATTAAACTTTCATATATATATATATATATATATATATATATATATATATATATATATATAAAATCTTAACTGATTGCATTTATTCTTGCTTAGGTTTGTGGAGTTGTGGTGAAGTTACATCAGTTACAGTAGGGTTACCCATAATGATTGCATTACTTTTGATATATTAATTGTGAGTTTCTCGTTCTGTGGGGCCTTAGTCATTTCTGCTTATGCTTTTCCTGCACACTAATGTCTCTGGTCGATCTGTCTGTCCTTAGGATGAAGGCAGAATGATAGTAAGGTGAGGACAGGGTGAAGACGAGGACACGGTGAGGGCAATGTGAGGGCAGGGTGAAGGTCAGAATGAGGTGAGATGAGGACGGGGTGAGAGCAATGTGAGGGCAGTGTGAGGGTGAAGGAGGGCAGGGGTAGGACGGCGTGAGGGAAGGCAGGGATAGGGCAGAGTGAAAGAAAGCAGGGTTAGGGCTAGGGCAGGGAGTTCTGGAAATGGTGCAATATTTGGGTTTTACTGGTGCTTCTCTGAACGGATTTTAACAGCACTTTGCATGAATATCAGCATGAGGGCAGGGCAATAGCAGGGTGAGGGCGGAGTTAGGGGGAGGGTAGAGTCAGGGTGAGGGCAGGGTGATTATGAGAGCAGGGTCAGGGCACAATGAGGGTAGGGTAAGGGTAGGATAGAGGTGAGAGCAAAGGTCATGGAGGATGTGGGCAGGGTGATGGGCAGGGTGAGAGCATAGTGAGGGCAAGGAGTGAAGAAAGGTGAAGAGTAGGTTGAGGGACAAGGTGAAGGGCAAGGTAAGAAACAGGACGATGGCAGGGTAATGGTGACCGCTGAACTCAGGGAGGATGAGGATGATGGCAGGGTGAAAGCAGAGAAAGGGGGCGACGGTAGGGTGAGGCAGGGTGATTGCAGGATGAGGGGTAGGGTGATGGTAGTGTTGAGGCAGGGTTAGTGGAAAGGTGAAGGGCAGGGTGAAATGCAAAGCAAGCGCACGGCTAGGGAATGATTGAGGGCAGGGCAAGGGTAGGGTGAGAGGTAAGGTGCAGGGCAGGGCGAGGGACAGGATGAACGGTACTATGAAGGGCAGGGCGAGGGGCAAGGTGAACGGTAGGGAGAGGGGTAAAGTGGGAACGGGCAAGGTGAAGAGCAGGGTGAGAGCAGAGTGAGGGGCAAGGTGAAGGGCAGGGTGAGGGTAGGGTGTGGTAATGGTGCAATACTTGGGTTGTACTGGTGTGTCTCTGAACGGATTTTAATGGCACTTTGCATAAATGCGCCCTCCACCATTACCCTAACAACCACATGCACTCCAGCTCTCCTCATTTCTTTACACTGGTTTTCTGTTTTTCTGTTTTTCTTACTTTTTCTAGTTTCTTTTTCTTGCCAATTTCTTTCTCATCTTATCTGACTCCTTTTCCTGCATTTTTTTTCTTTCGTCTTAGTTCTCTTTTCTTCGCCTCTGCCCTTGCTTTATCCATATTTTTTTCTTCATGTAACATCCACTTATAATCTTATTTATCTTTCACATGGTAGGGTAATGCACTGCCATCTGAAAGGACGCTAGATCAATCCCAGACTAGGAAGGGGAATAGTGTAGTGATATTAATTTTGCTGAAACATTCCTTACAGATATTGCACAAGACCCACCAACATGTCATCCCACTAATGAAACAACTCTTGCATGTATTCAGTGTCGACGATTGTTATTGACGCCTATGCAGTGATATGTGAGGG
>NC_137054.1:8744138-8984138 GCF_032717465.1 Coenobita brevimanus
CGCCGCTTTCCATCTTCCTTCCTTCCTTCTTTCCTATATTTACCCTGTTTCATTCTTGACCTTCCTTCTTCTTCCTTCCCTCTTCGCTCTTTCCACCATTACTGTTCTATTTATTCCTCTTTCTTTGACCTGCCTTCATTATTCCCTCCGTCTCCTCCATTCTCTCTAGTATATTTAATTGCCTTCTCACAGTTCTGCCTCCTTAATCCTTTTCTCTTTTCACTCCCTGTCCATTCGAACTTTTGTTTCTCTGAGTTAGTTTCTGCTCTCTCTCTCTCTCTCTCTCTCTCTCTCTCTCTCTCTCTCTCTCTCTCTCTCCCACGTTCATCGTCCCCTTTGTTTCCTCTTTCTAGTCTTCCTCTTTATTCCACTAATTTCCCTTCGTCTTTAATCCATTTTTCGTCTCCCCTTTTGTCCATTTCTATTACTAGTTCGATCTCATTCTGACTTTTTTCATTATCCTATTTTTTTTCTTTTCCAGTTTCTTGATTCTTCCTCATCGCTTTTCCTCCAATTTCCCTCGTCTCTCTCTCTCTCTCTCTCTCTCTCTCTCTCTCTCTCTGCATATTTTTCACCCTTTCTCCCTTCCCTCCTTCACATCCTTCCCTGATGAGTGGCTATTTTTCTCTCTTCCTACTTTCTCTGTATCTTTATTCTCCTCCTCTTCCCTGACCTCCATTCTGCCCTCTCTCACACACTTTCTCTTCCTAACTTTGTTCATTGCATCCCCTTGTTTCTTTTCTTCTCTTTACCTCCTTCCAAGTTTCCCTCCGTGCCTACCTCCATTTCTTGCCTTGCTTCGAGAGGTGTAAGACTCCATCGTGTTTAACCCCTTGCATCCGATGACTCTTCTTTGTTCATTTCTTTATTCATGGTTAAGTCTTGCTCTCTACTGACGATTTTATTCAGTTTAGGGTAGATTCTTGTAGTGAAGGGGTTAATGAAAGCTCTAT
This sequence comes from Coenobita brevimanus, assembly GCF_032717465.1. Taxonomy (NCBI): domain Eukaryota; kingdom Metazoa; phylum Arthropoda; class Malacostraca; order Decapoda; family Coenobitidae; genus Coenobita; species Coenobita brevimanus. The sequence goes on from NC_137054.1 coordinate 8,745,092, forward strand.
CTTACGCCTTCAGTTAAAAAAAAGTCTCCCTGAAGCTGAATAAAATCGTCTGAGAGCAAAAATAAAGTTGAACCGACGTCACAGGACTGAAAGCGTTAAGGAATAAAAAAAATAAAAAAATAAAGTGCGATTATACTGAAAAGCTAATGATGACTGTACACGACCCCTTCACGACGAGTTTTCATTTCTTAGCTAAATTCAGTCATACAAAGATAGTAAGAAACAAAAAAGTAGAAGTCGCTTTACTAATCAAGCAAATGATCTTCACCTTCTCCCTATATCTCTACTTTCTCCTTTTTTTCTGTGTCCTCTCTCCTCTCTTCGTTCCTCGTTCCTCTGATTTAATCCATTCACTACGACTACGCCTAATTCTCGTTTTGTTCACATTTCCACTAGGCGATTTATTTCAATTATTTATGTTCAATTCTATTTATTGAAAGGGGTGATTAAGGGTATGACACATCCCTCCAGTTCGCAAAATCTCCCCTAAAATAAAATTGCCTAGAGATAGCAAGAATAAACGACAAAACACGTCACCGGGCTAAAGGGGTTAATGATTCTCTCTCTCTCTCTCTCTCTCTCTCTCTCTCTCTCTCCTTGTCCGGCCCCGATTTTAGCCTCCTATTTCTCTTCATTTACGTCATTCCTCCTTACCTCTGCGCTCCAGTTTCCTCTTCCTCCCTCCGTACTCCTTTTCCCTCTATCTTCTCCTCCTACACCTTGGCTCTTCCTCCTCTTCTGTCTCTCCTTTTCTTTTTCAGCCTTACAATTATTTTTTCTTCCTTCCATTCTATCATATTTTTTTATGTCTATCGATTTTTTTTTTTTCGTTTCTGAATTAGGTCTTCATTTCTTTCGAATTCCCCCATCTCTCCTTTCTCAGCCTCCTCTTTCTTTCATTTTTTGCTTTTCATCCTTCTGTCTGTCTGTCTGTCTGTCTCTGTCTGTCTGTCTGTCTGTCTGTCTGTCTGTCTCTCTCTCTCTCTCTCTCTCCTTATTTATTCTTGTCATGTTTCCCCGCCTTATTTGCGTTTTATTTTTTCCTGTTCCTTATTCCGCCGTGCCTCTCCTCCATTTTCCCTTTTCTGTCTGTTTGTCTTTCCTTCTCCCCTTCTGTTCTCTTACTTTTCCTTCTTCTTTCTCGCATGTCTTCCACTATCGTTCTTTTTTCTGTTTTTCTTCTCTTCCTTCATTACTTCCTGTTTACCTGTCTGCCTATTTCCATTTACTTTCCGTTCGTTTCTTCATGCCTCCGTTTCTTTCTCTTCTTCTTGTCTCTTTGGCTGGCTGGCTGGTTGGCTGGCTGCCTGCCTGCCTGCCTTCCTGCCTTGCCTGCCTGCCTGCCGTTTTGCCCGGCTGCCCCTGTGCCTACCTACCTACCTTCCTCCCTGCCCGCCAACCTGCTTGCATGCTTGCCTATCATCTTGCACTCATACCTACCTGTCTGTCACTGTGCTTGCCTATTTTTGTGTCTGCCTTCTTGTTTTCCTGCCTGTCAAATGCCCCCGTGCCTCCCTTCCCCTGTGCCTGCCTGCCTTCCTTTCCTTGTGCCTACCTACCTTCCTGCTTGCCTGCCTGCCTGCTGCCTGCCTGCTGCCTGCCTGCCTCTCTGCTGCTTGTCTGCCTGCCAGCCTCTCTGCATATCTGCCTCCCAACTTGCTTGTCTGCCTGCCTGCTGCCTACCTACCCTCCTACCTACCTGTCTTCTTGTCTGTCTGCATGATTGCCTGCTTGCCAGCCTGTCTGTCTGTCCCCACTTGCTTGTCTGCCTGCCTGCCTGTGGGTGCCTATCTTCTCGCCTGCCTGTGACTGCTAACTCCTGCTGTGGTAATGCGCTCACATGCAAACGAGAAGACCATCGCTGAAAGCTCTCTGTCTCTTTCTCAAGAGTTAAAGGGTCTCTCTGTCTCTGTCCATCTGTCTGTCTGTCTGCTCTCTCTCTCTCTCTCTCTCACTCGTGCGTCCATTCGTCTCTCCCCGGGCGTCTGTCTGTCAACAAGCGAGGACACAATTTGCCATTCCACTAGAGGGAACACCTTGGCCTCTCTCTCTCTCTCTCTCTCTCTCTCTCTGCTTCTGGCACATCTTCACAATAATCAGACCGCATTTATATATTCATTCTCTCTCTCTCTCTCTCTCTCTCTCTCTCTCTCTCTCTGCTTCTGACACATCCTCACAATAATTAGACAGCATTTATATATTCATCTCTCTCTCTCTCTCTCTCTCTGCTTCTGACACATCCTCACAATAATTAGACAGCATTTATATATTCATCTCTCTCTCTCTCTCTCTCTCTCTCTCTCTCTCTCTCTCTCTCTCTCTCTCTCTCTCTCTCTCTCTCTCTCTCTCTCTCTCTCTCTCTCTCTCTCTCTCTCTCTCTCTCAGGGTGTGTATGTGCGAGACAGACAGGCGTATTGGCAGGAGGAGAGATAAAGTAGACAAGGACAACACGAGGGTCAACAAAGGGAGACACACTGATATTGAGAGACAGAGAGAGAGAGAGAGAGACAGAGACAGAGACAGAGAGAGAGAGACGCACTTACATCAGCAACATTTTTGGACAGAGACACGCAGACGAACTCAAAATTAGGGTTTAACACAACATACAAGTATATACAAATCAAACACACCTTTCTCCATGTATACCTAACTCGAATCCACACCTACACTCACACTCACTTCTCCCAGCCACACACCCAAGCACAAACACCTACACAAACACTAATTTAACCCTTTTTATACGATGTCGTCTTCTCTCAGCTTTTTCTTACTCTCTCCAGGTGATTTTACTCAACAACTAGAAAAATCCCTCTTGATATAAATCGAATTATTCAAACGATGCACGAACAAAACAGAAGCTGTGTCATATCAGTGAAGTGAATAAAACAACTGATGTAAAATCTGTTTATGTACCTACCAGTCTATCTGTCTGTCTATCAGTCAATCAATGTATCTATCCATCTATCCATGTCTGTTTATATCAGTTTGCCTGTTTGTGTATCCACCTGTCTATAGCCACACGCCCTAATCCTGAAGCTGGTGGCCATAAACAAACTACCTCCATGTAACCGTATCCACCGCCACCAGGCTGCTGTCCATGTAACTCACACCAAAAAAATAATCTCAGTTAATTCCCCAGCTCATTTTCATACGCCAGGTTCAATAATATGCAGGTCCATCAGTGTGTAATGAATTCCGTGCACAGTCCCCCTCTGCCAGGTGACACAGAACGATGTTATTAAAAGCTTCCCTAATTACTATCATCAACACCCGCACACATGACACCCCGCCACCGCCACCATCATCAACATTCGCACACGTGACACCCCGCCACCGCGACCGTCATCACCATTCACACACGTGACACACTGCCACCGCCACCATCAACAATCACACACATGACATACTGCCGCCACTATTACCGCCACCACCACTTACACCACCATCACCACATGTTATTGTGTTCTCATACTGAAAAAAGTTGAGACTCGACATTACCCACACCAGGACAAGAAGCCTTCCCTAAGTCGAATAAAATAATCTAATGTTACGAGACTAAGTTATAATACTGGCTTCCTCGTACTGAATCGGGAAATGGAGGTTACTATTTTTTAAGTAGATTATCACGATTGACCCCTCGTGAGAACATAAAAACTGCCAGGGGGTTCAAAAACATAAAAAATTTGTGTGCGCGGACATAAGGAGTTTCAGTGCTATATAGTGAGGTTTACTGAAGACTCATACAGGATATTACACTATCAGGCTCCTATGGCTCAAGCTTACATGAATATAAAAGTCTGATATCAGCTGGAGAAAAATACCAGAGTTGTTAAAACCAAAAAGGATTAACTGTTTACCTAGATCAGTATTTCGACCCTTGTTATTATTTGCTTGTATGGCATCTTATATGCAACAGTTTATATTTAGTCTATTTTTCATATTTACTTCTCCCGTGACGGCCAATTTGCAGGTAAACTGCGGCGATGTCTCTGCAGGATAATGTGTGTGATGTGTTAGTCTGCCTTCAGTATCACACACACACACACACACACACACACACACACATGCACACTTAAGCAATTATTGACCTAGAGTGCTTAGTATAAATGTGCTTTAATGTTTGTCGAAGTAATTGCAACTCCGAAGCTGATATGTAAATTCACTGAAATAATAATGGTTAATCTGCCTGAGTTTCATATAGGCTACCCTTGATAACAGTAACGTGATGTAGCTGGACTGATGGGCTCGCTTCAAGTACAAGGATTCCAATCTCCTAGAGGTGACTGAAGGAGTTTTTGATCATTTTTGTTTTTTCATCAGGTTACTACCAAACTATTTTATTCAGTTTAAGGAAGGTCTCTTGTAGTGAATAGGTTCACAAAAGCTTAATCCAACGCTATCAGTTCGAAAAGTGCATCAAGCTGAGTAAAACTGTCTGGAGGAGGCAGGAGTAAAGCTTAAAAAGACGCCATCTGGTATTCAGAGTTTTAATGGTGTACTGGAGGTGTCTGTCGGTTTCTTACTCGAAGATAATTACCATTTGTTATTATCATGTCAATAGTAAAGTGCAAATTGAACGGATTACCAGGTCACCAGAAGAGGCATAATAATCAGTAACGGTGACTACATCTTATTCCTTCCTAACAAGGTTTTTACTGGGCTGAAATTGGCGGGGGAAATAATACAGCACAACAGATGACAATTTCTCCTCAATCATCGCTACAACCAGACCACTGTATTTAGGTCTGGAGATACTTTTCGAACGACATGGATTAGGAATAGCCTTCACAACTAGAGATTTTCCCCATTAGAAGAAAATCGTCGAAGGGTAACAGTAATACAACATAAAAATTCACCATGAGAATGAAGGGGTTAATGGTAGTCTATATAATTGAACTATTTGAGAATATTCGTAACTACACAAGCTGGAAAACACACACACACACACACACACACACACACACACACACACACACACACACACACACACACACACACACACACACACACACACACCTTTGGTGTCAAAGTGACCGTGAAGTTAATTAGATATGGTTCCTAATCTGACCAACACAACCGGATAGGAAAGTGTTTGCAAGTGTTCATAAAAGCAAGAGAGAGAGAGAGAGAGAGAGAGAGGGGCCACGGACAGTCCTTTTGTGTTGGTGTGACCGTGAATTTAATTACAGTTCTTGATCTGGCCGACAAGTCCGGCTGGTAAAGTATTTGTAAGTGTTCATAGAAACTGTGTGTGTGTGTGTGTGTGTGTGTGTGTGTGTGTGTGTGTGTGTGTGTGTGTGTGTGTGTGTGTGTGTGAGAGAGAGAGAGAGAGAGAGAGAGAGAGAGAGAGAATGCCACCACAATGACGCTAGTTAGTTGGAACACACGCCAAATCCTCTCACAAAGGAGGTCTACCTTTTTAACGACTCCAATTAACGTTTTTATTAGAGCATATTAACCTGTGGGCAGATGTGCGGGCAATACTGATAGGCAGGTAATGGAAATAAAGTGCAACTGACATAGAATTTTCTATATTATCATTGGAAAGGTCGACCCTGTTCTAATTTTGCAGATTGAGTGAAAGGCGTTGTGTGTGTGTGTGTGTGTGTGTGTGTGTGTGTGTGTGTGTGTGTGTGTGTGTGTGTGTGTGTGTGTGTGTGTGTGTGTGTGTGTGCGCGCGTGCGTGCGTGCGTGTGTGTGTGTGTGTGTGTGTGTGTGTGTGTGTGTGTGTGCGTGTGCGTGCGTGCGTGCGTGCGTGCGCGCGCGCGCTTCAAAAGATGGGGTTGTGAAGAGGGGTGGGGAGTGAAAGGGAAGGGAAGGAAGAGGAAGGGAGGAGGAGTGGGGAGTGAAGGGGAGGGAACAGAGGGAAGGGTAGGGGGGGTTGTAGGGGTTTAGGGGAGGAATTGGAGGAGAGTGGAGGGGAGGAGGGTTATAGGAGGCATGGGGTGGAGAAGGGAGGAAAAGGATCGAGGATAGAAGGTTGAAATGGGAGGGAAGTGTTGTGGGGTGGGGAAAGGAGAGTGGGACTGTAATGTGGGGTGGCAAAGGGAGGGAAAGAGAAGATGGAGTGGGGAGGGCATACTAAGGGAGAAGAGGGAAAGAGAAAGTTGCTGGGAGTAGAAGGGACGGGAGATGAGAGGAGAAATGGCAAGGGGGAGGAAGCAAGAGGAGAATTGCTAAGAGGGAAGAGAGGAGAGAGAAAGAGAGGGATGTGAAGTGGGGAGGGGAGGGGAGGGGGCACTCATCAAGGACCTGGCTGTCACTGATGGGAGGCCGGTGTGAGAGGGATCAAGGACTCTCCATCTGCTGACAATAACTGATGGAGTCGGGGAGGCATGAAAGCTGAATTCAGGCAATAAACTAGTGCACTGTTTTCTGTCTGTTTGGAGGAGACTGTTGTTAACTTCTCTACGGTTTTGTTTTTGTCAATTTTTCTCATGCTAACACCACATGATTTTATTTGGGCTGGGAAAAATCTATAATAATGGAGGTGGTACTGAAGGCCACATTTAACCCTTTAAAATCAAAACGTTACGCTTATGCTGAATAAAATCGTCAGGAGATGGCAAGAAGTCAGTAAAAAAGAAGCCACCGTACTAAAGGGTTCAACAGATTCCAACAGGACCATTAGCCCAAACGGGGTAGCTTCTGTCACTAAGGAAGAAGGTGTAAACTGTAATACGAGTGAGAAAAGAATAGTAAATCCGGAAGAATAAATCAAAGGAAACATTCTGCTATACAGTAACTGGCGTGAATATTTTAGATAAGAAACGAAAATGGAACGTTATTAATACGAAATCTTGTCGGAAAAATGCATAGTTATTTTTTGAGGCTACAAAGTCATACATTGAGATAATGATAATGAAATTTAAATTACTGAAGATTTTAGGTTATCTCACATAATAAACAAAATAAAAAGCTCAGATTATCCTAAAATAAATGAAGCCAAAACAACGAACCACCCCCCAAAATTAAAACACAAGTAATTAATCTGCCTCAAACAAGCAATCGACGCCAAACAATTTCTCGTTGTCAAGTGCTGCGTTGATTTCTTTAGCCCTTTCAGTACGAGAGGCATTCCGGTAGATAAATGAAACTACATAAAATTGGCGGTAAACAATAAGACTAAGTACAAGATTTAATTCCTTCAGCCCGAGAACGCCCTTTGGATCTACTTCCTGTTTTTGTCAACCTGTTTCCTCCCCTCCCCCCAGCATACAAGACTTCCCTATGATTAATGGGTTAAGGAAGGCCATTTTTAACATTTCCATTCGAAAATTCTCCACAAGCTGAATAAAAATGCACGTAGAAAATTTGACTTTATTCTACGAGCCATCCTCACGTGTTGGTTAAAATGAACCTTAAAAGTAGTGCCAAGTGTGTGTGTGTGTGTGTGTGTGTGTGTGTGTGTGTGTGTGTGTGTGTGTGTGTGTGTGTGTGTGTGTGTGTGTGTGTGTGAAGGAACTCTTTCTTAATCCGGTAAATCTGGCTGGAATTACTAACGTTCGCCAGCTTCTTTATATGGAGATTGCATTCAATATTACAATATTAAAAACGTGTAATACATAAAAATACATACAATATTTGTAATATATTATTAAGCATATCCTTGATAATCGTATAAAAAGCATTTCAAATGCTACAGAAATATACATTATTGAAGTCATTAAGGAATCAAAAGTAATTCTCTGGTCGAGTGTTGTTTATTATGTTTGTAATATGGCCAGCAGTTATGCTAGTTATTCAAGAGTTTCCCGGAAAAGCTTGTGCTCTGGAACACTCCTGCCTTAATACCTCGAATGTCAAGGCTCGGAGCCTGCCAATTAACTCAGTTTTGAAGATATTTTTGACCTGTGCTTTGTTGATTAACGTTATCAGTCCGAAGACGTCATCTTCATTTATATACCGTATGATGTCTTCAGACGTTTTTATTACAGAACAAGAGACTTTCTGATCTGTACATGATTGTATATTATATATATATTTATGTGTGTGTGTGTGTGTGTGTGTGTGTGTGTGTGTGTGTGTGTTAAGAATCCAAGGACCCAAGGATTAAAGCTTGCAAAAATGAAAAAGTCGGACAAGATTCGTTTATGTCGAGATATCTGGGCAAACTGAGGAAAATATTCCCATAGTTAACCACCTGCATTTACGAATGGCTGAGAGCACTGGTTCATTTAGGTATTAATGACAGGCAGAAAAGGTGGGAGGGTGTGTGGATAGACGGGTGCACCATGGCCGCCGTAATGAGGAAGGAGGGAGAGAGAGAGAGAGAGAGAGAGAGAAAGTATACAGAACACTGCGATGAAGAAAGAGAGGTTCCAGTGAGAAGGTGATTAGAGGAGAGTTGATATAACAAAGAATCTTTATCACTGCTATGTGTAGAAATGTTGTATGATGGTAAACGTCCTTCTCCCACCCAACACATGAGAGGTGTATTACTCCTATGAATCGGTTTAGAAAACACACAGAGGCACAGAGTCTGTTTACCACACCTGACTCATGCGAAGTTGTTTTTTGCGAGACACGTAATACGACCTTTGCAAGACTGATTACGAGAGTAAGAGTCACTAAAGATATTAAAAGATGAAGGACTGGGATGTGTTGTTCGTGATGGTAAGGGAATAGTCAAGCGGACTGGTGTCTTCACGTTCAAGGAAATCTTTCGGTGGCACGAGTAGTAAAAGAAAAACGACCTCTGGGGCTGAAAAGGTCAATCATTTCTTTTTTGCGGTGTGTGTAGGTGTGGCAGTGGGTGTGGTGATGGCAGTGGGGGTGGTAGTGGTGGCTGTGGTGTTGGAAGTCCAGTGGCAAGGGCGTTGTCAATGGTGGTGGTGGCGGTGTTGCGGTAGCAGTGACGGTGGTGGTAGTGGTGGTAGTGGCGACGGCGGCGGTGGCGACTGTGGCGATAGTGTTGACAGTGAGAGGAAGGGGGGAGGGGCGAAAGGGACACGACCATCAATAATACCGGGAACTTCAGGACAAAAAGTTGAAACAGGAGAAGCATGAGTGGGTCGGGGAAATATGTGCAGCTGACACTGGTCATTAGTACGGGCACAAAGTTCTCTGACACCTTCAATAATGGCTGTAAAACTCATCGCTCTGGATTGACAAGGCGTTTTTACTGCGGCTGTGGAAGGCTGTGATAGTGTAGTAAAATGTATGCGCCTGGTACAGTTAGGGATACGCGTTCACATAATATTTCCTGCGTCTGCCTCACACTAAGAGCATGTCCGTCGCTTCTTTCCATGATTCACGAGTCAGAAGATCATGAAATAAATAAATAAATAAATCTATGGACAGAAAAACATATATTGCTCTCTCTACGTAAGTCTACTGCCAGTTAAAGAATCCGAGCAGAGGTGAGCATATTTTAGTCCAGGTCATTTATGTCGTAGAGACCATCATATATCCCTGGCAGATTTACTCGTATGCTTCTGGAAAAATCTCCGGCCATCTTCCAAATTCGAACCCTGGCGAGACCGACCAGAGCTGTATCACTGCAGTGCTGAGGCGTCTTTATCCAAGAAAAAAAAAAAAAAAAAAAAGACCACCTGTGAAGGGGCTAATAAATATAGCTTGATGCTGTTTCACTACGAGAGGACTTCCCTAAGCTGAACGAAATCATCTGGCAAGAGAGAGAGAGAGAGAGAGAGAGAGAGAGAGAGAGAGAGAGAGAAAAGCGTGTAATAACTGCAAAGTCAGAGGTGGTGATCATGATAATGATGCTGATGCTGATAGTGATGTCCCTGCTGCTGCTGTTGCTGCTTGTGATGATGATGATGAAGAGGATGATAATGTAAAATGAAAGCACTGCTACTACTACTACTATTACCACTACTACTACTACTACTACTACTACTAATAATAATAATAATAATAATAATAAAAATAATAATAATAATAATCTATCTATCTATCTATAGCCCGACGCCCTAATCCCGCAAAGGGTGGCCGCAGACAAAACGCCTCCAAGTCGCTCTGTCACCCACCATTTGACTACCCTCCCCCCAACTCACCCCCTCCCTCATATACCTCTCAACTCCATCCCTCCACCTCATCCTTGGTCTACCTCTCCCTCTCCCTCCTCCCACCTCACCCACATACACCCTCTTAGTCAGTCTTTCATTCTCCATTCACTCCACATGTCCAAACCACCTCAGTGTATTTCTCCTAATCTTCTCAACCACATCCACATCCACCCCACAGCGTTCCTTCACTTCTTCATTCGTCAACCTGTCCCTCCACGTCACTCCACATGCTCCTCTCAAGTAACTCATTTCCACTGCTCTCACTCTTGACTTGTTCCCCTCTTGTAAGGTCCATGCCTCGCTTCCATACGTCAGGGTAGGGATCACAATACTATCATTCAGTGACTTCTTAACTTCCATACATAATAATAATAATAATAATAATAATAATAATAATAATAATTATTATTATTATTATTATTATTATTATTATCATTAAGATTATAAATACTGTATAAATATTACGATGGTGATAATGAAAATGATGGTGATAAAATTCCGTCAGATCACATGTACACCTCTTATTTTTCCCTCATTACGCTTTGACTCACCCAGAATACAATTACATTTCCATAGCGTTACGCAATACTAAATAATAATACTTCTCTTACATTCCTCTCGACTTCTCCCTCTCGTGTCATCTCTCATAATCTCTCACGTATTATATAATTTTTTTATCTCATATAATCTCGGGTATTATTGTCTGTCTCTTAATCATCCGGGTGCCTTTTATCTATCACAATCTCTCGGGTACGGTACTTTTTATTTGTCTCTCAGTCTCTGGAATTTTAGTTATCACTCTATTATACCCTCTCTGATACTGCTTACCTGTCTCTCGCAAACCCTCAGGTATTATTTGTCTAGTGTCATCAGGTGTTATACGCTACTTAGGACAGACTTTCCGATTAAGCCTTGCAAGCCAGATTCTTTCAGTATCCCCTCATCCATCTCCAAATACCTTATTTTCATGAACTATTTTTTATCACACCCTCATCATATAGTACGGGGGTTTATGTGTGTTTGGCTCGGTTTGTTTGTCACTCTGTTGGATACACTATGGAGAAGCTATTGGGTTGAATTACATCTATATATATAAAAAACCGAATTGTTTGTTTGTTTGTTTGTTTCTTTGTCTGTCTGTTTGTCCTTCAGTTACGCCCAAGCCAAGGGCCAGAGATCCCCAGACCTATGTATATTCTCAATCAGGGTGACCGAAGGATGATTATAGGGGGGTCAAAATTTAGATCTGGGTCATTTGGGGTCGCCGGTAGAGTGTTCGCCTTTTGGCCCGGCAACGCCGGGTACCCCTGCCAGTCTTATCTAGAATAATGAATGAGGACCGTCACAAGAGTAAGTGATATAAATTATGGGCATAAAGGGTTAAAGGTTAAGGTCAAGGGAAAAATAACATTAAATGGAAATAATCTAAATTTTCACTCGACTGGGGAACATTAGAAGGGCAAGTGACTAAATTCTGAGGGACAAGGGCCAAATCTGAAAGACACAGTCATGAAAAACATGAGTACAGTTAAGCCATGCATATTTCACGATGGAAACAAGATAGCGACATGGGACCAAGACCATAATGTTGCAAATAGAAAGTCCTTTGGCTTCGTACTACCGCACTGGCATTTGACCATAAACTTTCGTCAAGAGGTCAAGGTCAGTACTGGCAATTTTTGACCCTGAAGTACGAAGCCTTGGGGAAGGTGGACCATGCGATCATTGAGTGCTCTTGTTTTAAGTCTTTGTGTGTGTGTGTGTGTGTGTGTGTGTGTGTGTGTGTGTGTGTGTGTGTGTGTGTGTGTGTGTGTGTGTGTGTGTGTGTTCGCGTGCTTGTGTATGTGTCTCTGTATGTATATTATGTTCCTTATGTTTTCAGACACTTTTATCTATTAAAAACATCAACACAGTGAAGGTGTTATCCACATCATTCATAACAATCTCTTTTCTAATTTCTTCCTAACTTTCTCTTCAAGTTTTACAGGATGAGGGGACCACATCCTATCCTAACCTAACTTAACCTATTTACAGTACTTTTCAACTCATTTTTGTTATCATATCTCCCTTTCTCTCTCCCTCTCTTTCGGGTCTTACCGAATAAGATACTAACCAAATTTAACTTAAGCTAACCTAAACTAGCTACATTATTTTCAGTCCAGTGTCTTATCTTCATATTATCACCCTCTACTAACCACATCCTTCTCCATTTCATTTTTTATCCACATCTAGTCTCCCTGTATCTCTCTCCTTCAGGTTTCGTGGATCAGACAAGAGGACCTCCACATTCTGACGGTGAACAAGTACAAGTACAGCACGGACCAGCGAGTGTCCGTGGTGTTCAACGAGCCTAACTTGGAGTGGGTGTTGAGGATCCGTGGCGCGACACCTGAGGACGCCGGCCAGTACGAGTGTCAAGTGTCAACCAAGCCTGTCCTCAGCTTTATCGTGACTTTGAGTGTCGTGGGTGAGTGTCAGGGATGAGTATGGTAAAGGGAGGGGGTAAGGGATAAAGGGAAGAGGGAGGGGGTAAAGGGAAGGGGTGCAAGTTAAGTGAATGCAGGTGGGTAAGGCGTAAGTATCGGTGGGTGAGAGGTGCACAGGAAGTATAACTGTGGAGGTGACAGGTGATTAAAGGTAAGTTCAGGTGTTCAGGATCGGTGGCGTGACACGTGAGGACGCCGACCAGTACGAGGGTCAAGTGTATGCCGACTATTACGAGGGTGAAGTGCCAATCAGTCTTGTTCTCATATTTCCTTTCAGTGTCATAGGTGTGTGTGTGTGTGTGTGTGTGTGTGTGTGTGTGTGTGTGTGTGTGTGTGTGTGTGTGTGTGTGTGTGTGTGTGTGTGTGTGTGTGTGTGTGTGTGTGTGTGTATGTGTATGTGTGTGTGTGTGTTGCGGGGTGGGTGGGTTATTATGAATGTGTGGACGCGTGTCAAGGGATGAGGGAATGGGTCAGAGGTAAGGCGAGGCATGTGGTGGGCGAGAATTAATTCTCGTTGGGTGAAACATTAAGTAACAGGAAAACTTAGAGGAACTTTGGAATGAAAGAAAGGATTATAGTAGTGAAATGTGACACTGGCGAATGGAAAAAAGAAAGAAAATTTTAAACCGAATAGACATGGTCAAAGGATTTACATAGAGTACGATATAAATTCTTAGAAAAGAAGGTTTATAATTTTACTAGAAAAGGAAGTCAGTATGTTATGTGGACACAGCTATGATTTAAGAAAGAAGAATAACAGTGAAGGAGAAATTGAGGGAAGCATAAAATGATGGTCTGGAGACAATTCTGTCATAAACAACCTGCTTTGGAGAGTTCCCAGAAAGAGGGAATGCATCGGAGATGGTGACGAATTACAGTTAGGAATTTATATCGACCAAGCGCTAATTCATTTATAACTCACTCTGGCTTCATCACTCATTAGCTTGTTCTGTACATGACTTCTTCTCCATACTGGTCTTGTTGCAATCAAACGAAATTATTCCTCTTACAGGGGAATTTCTGAACTGAAGAGGTTAGACACAGCCTTCATTAACCCCTTCAGTACGGGATGTCTTTTATGCCTATTCTGAAATAATCTTCCGGGTGTTGCAGGAATAAACAAATACAGGACGTCATTTTTAATGTAAGGGTTTATCATATTGCAGTCTCTACAACCTTTGACCCGGGAAACACAAATCATGCCCATCCTCCCCTTTACCAGTACCCTCAAATCTGAGTCATAAATCAGAATCTACACACTGAGTACAAAATTCAGTCTGTTTTATTGTCTGAATATCTCCATACTCACGCACCAACTTTTTACCAGCAACAATGCATCAACCTTTAAAAGCATCCCAAAATCTGAGTCATAAATAAATTAAAAAAACAAACGGCACGGCTTATTTACCATGAGCCCTGTAAGTCCACCCAATCAGACCAAGGATCACAATTCTTGATCTCTTGAAAATACAATATGTCCTCGATGGTTTTTAAAATAATGGGAAAAAAAGAAAATGTTGTGGATTATGATAACTTAGATTCGTGTCCATTCACCTTACAACGGATAATTCAGGATAATGTTCTGGCTTATTTTATCTACTTCAGTATGGTGACGTCTTTTTCGGATTTAAACTTGCTATCCCCAGACGATTGTATTTAACTTAGGTTAGACCTGTCCCACCAGGAAGGTTAGGTATAGCCTTGTTATACCTTCTTTCTTAAGGCTGAATAAAAATGGCGTGGGAGCAGGAAGCACAAAAAAAATAAAAGAAAAATAGATATATAAATAAAAAAAAGACGTCATACATTTTTATCTCTCTTCTTATAGTTTACTGTATATCTATCCTGCTCTCTCTCTCTCTCTCTCTCTCTCTCTCTCTCTCTCTCTCTCTCTCTCTCTCTCTCTCTCTCTCTCTCTCTTTCCTTACTGTTTATCTCATTATGCCGCACCCACAGACGAAGCACCCACGCCCGCACCCACGCCCTCGCCCGCGCCCGACGCCCCAATGAGCGACCAGGAACACAAGATCGGTCAGTCAGACAAAGGTGGATCCCTGTGGGCCATATTCTAGGTGCCACTGGAGGAGGCTTCGTAACATCTGATCCACAGTGATTTATTTTGCAAACTACACTTTACCATCTCCTTTATATCAATTATATCCTTTTAAACTTGATACAGTCTCCATGAATACTAGATGATACTTAGGCTTAATATGCAAAATAAATCGCTAGAGAAGAGGTGTTACGGGATATCTGAAGTCACTTAGAATACGAGCCTGCAATTCGCATCCCTATGAACCAACGATTAACCAATGGGCGTTGAGCTTGTTTACTAACTCTCACGGATTTGGCGGGTGATTAAACGAACCCTTTCAGCCCTACGACGAGTTTTTCACTTGTATCTTTACCGCTGACAGACGATTTTATTCAGCTTTGAGGAGGTCACTCGCAACGAAGGGGTTCAGTTTTATTTATTTATTTATTTATTTATTTTATTTATTTGTTCTCCCCCTCACTGTGAGTGGTCCTTCCTGATCTTTAAAAAATCGTCTTGTAGCAACAGATAAAAGTAAAGGGGTTACACGGAGACTACATAGGTATTTCCTTCGCTGTTGTGATTTATTCCTAACTTATGACTGTGTGCGATTTAGCTTCCAGTTAACCTGATTAATTGCTAACTCACGACAGGATGTGATTAACTAACATACTACTAACTCAAATTTTCGTTAACTAATGTTCGGGTGTGATTTAGATCATTTTTTTTCTGCTAACTTGGAATAATTGGTGTTTTCCTGCTAACTCGTGATTGGGTGTAATTTAATACTAACTTGGAATTGGGTGTGATTTACTGTTGACTTGGAATTGGATGTGATTTACTGCTGTCTTGAAACTGGGTGTGATTTACTGTTAGGTTGGAATTGGGTGTGATTTAATACTAAATTGGAACCGAGTGTGATTTACTGTTAACTTGGAATTGGGTGTGATTTACTGTTAACTTGAAATTGGATGTGATTTACTGTTAACTTGAAATTGGGTATGATTTACTGTTAACTTGGAATTGGGTGTGACTTACTGCTACTTGAAACTGGGTGTGACTAATTTGGAATTGGGTGGGTTTCGCTGTTTATTACTGTTAGTTTTTGTTATTCCTTTAAAGACATTAGTTAGCATAGGGAAGACCTTCGGTAGTAAAACGTTAACTTTCTAGTGCCAGTAATAATAGCCTACCTGTGATTAACTAACATGTAAGACTCTAACGCATTTCTACTTGGACTATAAGTATGTAGAAGGCCTGAATGAGAATATAACAGAGGTGTGGACAATTTCTGCTGTGCAGTTTGATGGTAATGTATCTAATTTGTGTTTTCCTTTTTCTAAGTTTGGAGTCTACCCATCTCACGTGTGGCAGTATGAACATGGTTAGTTGGATGATGATGATGATGATGATGATGATGATGCCGACGATTGTATGGTTTCATTAGAGGTCGTAAAATTGTGGAATTAGTCGATAGTGTCCTTTGGTCAGGATGATGATGATGATGATGATGATGATGATGAGGAGGAGGAGGATGGGGATGAAGATGATAATGATGATGAGTATATGGAATTATCAGAGGAAAAAGAATATACTGAATCTGCAAATCTATTTTTCACAGCTACCCACTAATGAAATAAATCCATTGGCTGATAAGGAACAGATAGAATAGGCGCATACTTCAGTGGTTGGGTAATAGCATCCTGGACAGTTAGCAGGGGTTTGAATATAACACGTAAGTGACCCAGTACTTTTGTGCAGCACTGGGGTCACTGTGGTAGGTAAATAATTGGCTCCGCAATCTGACCCCAGCGATGCAGTGTACGTCAATGTGAGCACTGGGGTTGTTGCCCGGCTTTGTTTTCGCTATTCTTGTTATATATACTATTGGAGATGATTATTATTGTTACTCTACTGTTTTTACTTTTTAGCTTTTTCCTTTCGTGTTGTTGTTGTTGTTGTTGTTGTTGTTATTATTATGATTATTATTATTATATTATTATTATTAAAGGTAACAATAGTTCGAATTACTCATGCCGTAAGCGAGACGGAGTGAGGAACTTTCCCTTATTTTTATCCTGATGGGACACCAGTTGATGAGAGAGAGAGAGAGAGAGAGAGGGTGGGGGAAGTGAAGTCTGAGAACTGGGTATGGCTTGGAAGCAGAGAAAAAAGGAGAGGGGACGATTCGTATTTTAAAAGAATTCCAACCTGTTTTTACGACGCCGAAGCCTGCATAAGAAGGAATTATTCTCAGAAATCACATTATTTGCTATTATTCACTCTCAGTCATGCTGGTTCGACTGCGAGGTGTTTGGTAGGTGTATGTGCAGAGATTAATGTATAAGCAAACAGTCTTACACACATCCCAAGCTTGAGAAATTGCATAAATAAGATATCTGACAGCTGATAGGGTTCAGATGTAACTGGAGAAAATGAAGAATCTTTGAGGGAGGGAATAGTGGAGGAGGAGGAGGAGGTTGTGGGAGGGAAAAGTATGATCAAGGAAGTGTTGGAGCGAATGAGGACTCTTGAGGGGAGAAAAGGTGTAACGGGAGGATTCGAGAGAGAGAGAGAGAGAGAGAGAGAGAGAGAACCTGCTAAGAGGAAGACCCATCAGAAGAACAGGAGTGGGAGTGAAGGAGAAGTGACGAGAGGGGAGGAGGAAGAAGAGAAAGTAGCCAAATGGATAGAAGGGAAAGAAAAAGAGCCAAGGGCGAATGAGGGGAGACAGGAGAAGGGGAGAGAGACAAGAAGAAGACAATTGTAACTGGAGGAGGGAGAGGAGGCAAGAAGGGGAGTGGAGGAGTTTGTTGAGAGTGGAGGTAAAAGGTAAAACCTGTAAAAGATAATGAGAGAGAGAGAGAGAGAGAGAGAGAGAGAGAGAGAGAGAGAGAAGAGGAGGGTGAAGACGATAAGAAGATAGGAAGGAAAAGATTAGTAAAAGGGAGAAGGAAGGGGTAATAAGGGCAGGGCGAGGAGGTAGGCAATGAAGAAGAAAATATTTTAAGTGGAAGATGATGATGATGCTGGAGAAGAAGAAAAAGGAAAGAAAAAAAATGTAGATAGGGTAAGTGATGGAGAAAAAGAATAGGAAGGAAGGAAAAGCAGAATAAAAGGAGGGAAGGAAAGGGGTGAAAAAGAAAACAGAAAAGAGCTGACTACTAAGACAAGAATATGGGAGAGAAAGGTGATGGGAAGAATTAAAGAGGAAGGAGAAATGGATAAGTAAAGAGTAATCGATACGCAGATAATAGGAAGGAAAGGAGGAGTAAGAGGCAGAAAAACAGAGGCGAGAATAGAAGCCTGAGAGGATATAGGCATTAAAGAAAAGAGTAGGGGAGACGAAGAAGAGCAGTAGTGAGATGGAAAGTGAAAAGAGAAGACGAGAAGAAAAAAAACTAGGGATGGAAAGGGAGGGAAGAGGAAGACAGTGGGATGGGGGAAGATGAAAAACTGTGAGCAAGGGTAATATGCAGAAAGAAGGGGAAGGATGATGGGCGAAGTAAAGGTAGGAGTAAGGAAGAAATGGGGAGGAGGAAAAAAGAGGAGAAAAGGAAAGAAGAGGATAAAGAGGGAGAAAGAAAGAGATAAAATTGGAGGGGAAAGATAAGGAGGTGTGTAAGACGAAAGAGGCTAAAAAAGTAAGAGAAAGAATATAAGCAATATATTTAGAGAAGAGTATACCGGGTGAGGAGAAGAAGGGGAGCACCAGAGGGGAAAAGAAGGAGGGGAACGGCTTGAAGGGAAGAGGGAGGAAGGGGAAGGTGGGAGAAGAGTTATTAGTAGATGAGGGTACGAGAAAGAGTAGGTGGGGGAGGAGTGAGGGGAAGGGGTGGAAACTGACTGGGGAAGGGGAGAGGATGGAGGGAAGGGGAAGGGGGGACAGGAAGAAGAGAGACAACAGACAAGACAGGCAGACAGAGAGAGGGAAAGAGGTTGAAGGAGGAAGAGGAAGGGGATGGCGAGAAGAGGGAACGGGAGAGAAGGGTGAGGCGTGAAGGACAGGAGGAAGGGAGGGGACAAGGAAGACCTGGCAAGGGGAGAAGACTGAAAGAGGGAGGAATGACCTTGGAGAGAGGGGGGAGGAAGGGAGAGGGGAAGTTAAAATCAGAAGAGGGTACAAGAGGATGGTGGACGAGCAAGAAGGAAAACAGGGGTGAGGTGAAAGATTGGAGAGAAAAGGGATGGTTGGGAGGGAAGAAAGTGAGACAAGGATTCGAAGATACGTGAGAAGATGAAGAATTAAAAAGAAGAAGGAGAGGAAGGAGTTACAGAGGGAGAAAAGTGTGGAGAAGAGAAGAAGTGGCTGGAAAAAACGGGGAGGGGAAATATTGGAGAGAAGAGGATGAGAAGGATTGAAGAGAGGAAAGAGGAGTAGGGTTTGGATAGAAGAAGGAACAGAACGAGTTGGAGAGAAAGGTGCTGGAGTAAGTTGGAGTTAATGGAGAGAGGAAAAGGTTGGAGTGAACGGAAGCGGGGAGGGAAAGGTTAAAATAAGGGGAGAGGACACCGAGAAAGAGAGGGGGGGGAGGGAGGGAGAAGGGAAGGATTTGGAAAGTTAGAAGGAAGTTAAGTTGAAAGGATGGTGGGATAAGGGAGGGGACTGATAAACTAGAGGAGAGCAGAAGGGGAAGAGGGAGAGGGCTGAAGAGAAATGGAATGGTAGAGAGAAAGGAACTGGAGAGGGGAGAGGAGGGAGGAAAGGGGCATGAGGGAAGGGTGAAGGGAAGTGGTTTGACAAGGAGGGGGAAGAGAGAATGGTTGGAATTAGAGGAGGGAAGGGGGCACGTGATGGAGGGAAGGAGACACCAAGGGAGGAAGGAGAGGGAGAGAAGTGGTTTATCCCAACTAATTAACTAGACCTGAACTTTCCTCTTGTAAACTTTGGCTGTCCAGATTACACTTTAAGACTATTACCCGGCACACACACACACACACACACACACACACACACACACACACACACACTTTTATTACTTTTGCCTCACTTTGCACCACCCTACTTTTACGTCACTTAAAGAACCTTTTTCGTTACTTATGTGGTCCGTACTTTTTCACTGTCACAACTTTTTACTACTTTCTCTACACATACAGCTAACTGCTTAGTTCTCTGACCCGACTTTTTTCATTGTTATTTTTTTTTACCACCTCCTACTGTGGTGGTAGATGGTGGCGACTATCATCCACTCACTTGATGAGTGGAGTCCTTCACCTTTTCACTGTATCATACTTTCCTTTATCCGCCCTCCTCTCTGCCTGTTTCTCCCACCCACCTTGTCGCTTTTTATCATCATTCTTTCCATTTCAGAGGCTGTATATTGAGCGATAAGCCTAATGGTTTCCTGTAAAGTAGGAAACCGATTATAACTCCGGGTGGTAACCATATAGCCAAATAATGGGATGACGTGAACTTACTAGGGTGTGCCTGTTAACTGGGTGGAGAGATGCAAAAGCGGCGTCCATCCGAAAGCAAACCTTCACACTCTTCTCCGCGCCTCGATTTGGTGAGATGCTGTCTACTGCAAAGGGAACACTGGTTCACTGCATAGAATGGCTCTGCAGGGGCGGTGAAATAAGCAGCAGAAGGATGAAAGTTTGGGCCAGGTTAAGGTGAATGACGTACAGTAATCCCGTGAGATGTGTAAGGGGGTGAGCTAGACATCAGTACTGTATGGTCGTGTTCGTAAGGAAGGCTACACATCTACCAAGTTTATCGATTGCTGTGTCCTCTGCTCTGGTGCTTTTTCCCTCACTGCTTGATGATGATAATGGTGATGATGATGATGTCAGAGCTGTATTTAGAGATGATGACGATGACTGTGATGATGTGAGAACTGTACTGAGAAATTATGATGATGATGATGATGATGTCAGAACTGTATTAAGAGACAATGATAATGATGATGGTGATGGTGATGTCAGAGCTATATTAAGAGATGATGATGATTATGATGATGATGATGATGATGATGATGTCAGAACTGTATTAAGAGATGATGATGGTTACGATGATAACGATGATGATGATGATAAGTGAAATAGCTCCACATCTCATCAGCAGCGGACACTACAGTAAATGAAACGAGCAGACGTGTAACCCTACTTATGAACACGGCTGTATCTCTCCAGACTTTCACATGCTGCCTTAGTAATCCTGTGAGGTGGGACCATATTCTAGGAGACGTGGTAATCTTCGTAGCACTTTTTCTGTGACGAATTATTATGCATATTCCACACTGGTATTCTCTCTCTCTCTCTCTCTCTCTCTCTCTCTCAGATATTTCTAGTACCATCACACTTTACCGCAGCACCATACATGAAGACAAAAAGATAACATGTAGACTAAGTCGCAAAGGAAGAGGTGTTACGAAAGCCTCCTATAGCCCCTAGAATATGTCTCAATGTAGGAAGGCGATATCCTGTGTGTGGTGGGGGCAACATAGTCAACGTTATCAATCCCTACCCTGCATCACTTACTCATACCCTACTCCCATTGTCACACTCACGCCCACACCAGCAGAATGAGCCGTCAACACACAAGACACCATCAGATGAGTTGCTAGAAGGGCGCTATTTACGGACCACCTTGTATATGGGTAAACAAACACGGTACTGGACTGTGAATCTTCCAGGTCATTGTTCTCTTGTTGACTCGGTATATTTTCAAGATGTTTATTCGTCTGCCTGTCTATTGTAGCTGCGAGAGGGAGGAAATGAGCATGGCATCTTGACAATAATGGGCACAGTGAGGTTTTTGTCTGAGCTAAATTAAAAGGTGATGTAAGGTGGTGATGGTGGTGGTGGTGGTGATGATGACAGATGATGATGCCAGAGATGTGTTAAGGGATGATGATGTGTGGTGATGATGACGATGACGATGATGATGGTGATGACGATGATGATGTCTGAGCTTCGACCCAACGAAGTACTTTGCACTGTACTGTTGCTACCGTCAGATCAGTTCATTCAGCTTAGGACAGTTGTCATATGCTAGATACTGAAGGCTATGTTTAATCCCACCAGCTCGAAAACTCTCTCTCTCTCTCTCTCTCTCTCTCTCTCTCTCTCTCTCTCTCTCTCTCTCTCTCTCTCTCTCTCTCTCTCTCTCTCTCTCTCTCTCTCTCTCATACTTACAGACGATTTTATTCATTTTATTAGAGAAAGAGAGAGAGAGAGAGAAGTCCCAAGTTACACCAGGCATTAAGAACAACGATAGGGTGGGAGCCAACGCATTTACCAGAGAGAGAGAAAGAGAGCAAAGAAAATAAAAGAGCAAGAAAGGTAGGCGGTAGTGTGGGGTGTGAGCTTACTCTCTTAAGGAGAAAAGTTAACAGCCAGAAACGATGTGCGCGGAACAAGGGTGAAAAGTAGGAAAAGAGAGCGAGAAAAAGGCAGCCAAGAAGAGAGAGAGAGAGAGAGAGAGAGAAAGAAAGAGAGAGAGAGAGAAAGAAAGGTAATTAGGTTGTCTTTAATTTTATTCTTGTTACAACCAAACGATTTTATTGAGGTTTAAGGAAGACGTCTGGTAATAAACTGCTTCATGAAACGATTGCAAGAATATTGGAATGAAATAGCCAGGAAAGAGAAAACAAAAGGAGGATTTATGAAGTCGGTAAAGCAATCAACGTTTCAGTAAAAGACATATAGGTAATTATGCATAAAAACAAAAGACCGAGCAGAACGAGAAAGGAAAGCTTCGTGTAAAAATGGCCGTGGATATTCTCTTCAAAGATGCAAAGACGAAATGTAAGAAGTCCAGCAATAGTGTGCAATGAAGGCCCATCAGTCTTATGGTGTGATGAAGAAGAATTAAAGGAAGGATGACAAGGAGGAGTGGGAAGAAAATGGAACGCAGGGAAGTGTTAATGCTGAAAGAATGAGGAGTTTGGAATTCAGAAGAAGGGTGGATTTAACAAGGGTGAAGTGAGACAGGGACTGATTTGTACAAGAATTCCGAAATGAATTCTCTCTCTCTCTCTCTCTCTCTCTCTCTCTCTCTCTCTCTCTCTCTCTCTCTCTCTCCATAACTGTCACGGCCGAGGCTACAATAACAGAAACTTACCTTATCACTCAGGTTTATGACAACAACAGGAACATCAGTAACAACAACAGTAGCCTAAATTTCAGTCAGTATCGTACAAACACCACAACTACCAACAACATCAAGAACAAGAACAACGACAACTACAACATCAAGAACAAGGACAAGGACAAACATAACAGCATCGATAACAACCGGAACGAGCAGTCATATAAACCATTTTGCAAACTCATCAATTATTGTAGCTTTTTTCAACATTGCAGGCATTTCAATAATCATATAAAATCCACCATGCACAGTCAATCACATCTTTCACAACCATAACTACTACGACTATCACAATCACAGCTACAGGACAACAATCTCATCTACTCTCATCTACCGTACTGTTTCTCTGACACTATTACCATGGAAATTCCGTCTACCACAATAGCAACCATTCACTACCACAACCTCAGTTACTAAGCTTATCACAGACACATGTACTAAACCCTTCCAGCTCCGGCTACCACAACAGTCCCACGTACCACAGTCGCAACCCTCCACGACCACAACCACATCATCAGCTAAACGGATGACAAAGCAAACAGGCAACAGCAAAAGTTACAGCCACCACCTCAACAGCCACACCTACCACACCAACCACACCCATCACCACCTTAACCACCACGAAAAAAAACACAACAACCACACCTACCACCACCACGATAACCACTACCACCACATGCACCGTACCTACCAATACCACCACAACAACGACAACTACCATCATCACCAGAACCAAAACTACCACCACAGCTACCATAACCATCACAAACACCACGGTAACTGCAATAACCAAGACCATAACAACCACCAGAACTATCTCCAACACAACCACCGCAACCACTATCACCACCTCTACAACTACCACCACGAAAACCACTACCGCCACCAGCACCACAACCACCACAACTATCACCACAACACTGGCCGCACCACAACCTGTCGCAGTCCCATGCCACATAAAGGAACACGTTTACATAAATTCTTAAGTCCAGAGAAATTCCCAAGTGGTGCATCCTCTCCCTCCCCCCTCCATCTTTCCAATTTCCCTCCCTCCCCCCCCCCTCTCAGTCTCTCTGCCTACCATCCCTCCTTCCCTCCATCCCACCCTCTAATTTCTCCTCCTCCTTCCTTTCGTCCCCTAATTATGTGTGCATTCCTCCCTCCACCTCACCCTCCTTGCTCCATCTCCCCAGTTTCTCACCCATCCTCTATTCCTTTCATAGTCTCTCCCTTTCAACCTTCCTGTCTGTCTGTAATCCCTTCCTCCTTCCCTCCCTTTCTCCCTCCCTTCCTCCCTCCCATTCTTCCTCCCATCCTCTCTTCCTTTTCCCATTAGCTTCTCCAAATACCTTCTCCCATCCTTACCTCCTGTATGCCGGTCTACCATCCCACCCTCCATCCTTGCTCTCCTGTCTCCCCTCATATCTTCAATTTCCCCTCCCCCTGCTTACGTTTCTCGCTCCATCCCTGTATATCTCCCTCTCTCTCGCTCACCATTCCTCCCTCTTTACCTCCTCGCCTACCTTCAACCCCCTTTCCCTTGTCCCTCTCTTCCTCCCTCTCACCCAGCCCACTCTACCTGTTTCTTTCCCTCCTCTCCTCCCCTCCTAACAAGCTATCTTTCCTGCTTCTCTCCCTATCCCCCTCCCTGTCAGTCGTCTTCCCTCCCTTCCTCCTTTTCTTCCTCAATTATCTCCCTCTCCCTCTGTTTACCTTCTCTCGTTCCTAGACAATCTTCTTCCTCCCTCTCTCCCTTCATAAAGTCATTCCTTTCTTACCTACTTCCTTTCTTCCTTTCACCTATCTCCAGAGCAGTCTGCCCCCATTTCTTTATCCTTCCTTCTTTCATTCCTTTTTTCAGTCCAACTTCCTTCCTTCCTTCCTTCCTTCCTTCATTCCTTCCTTCCTTCCTTATTTCATTCATTCATTCCTAGTTTTCTTCCTTCCTTCAGTTCTTCCTTCCTTTCTTTCTTTCGTTCCTTCTTCCTGGGAATTTGTATGTCTCTTCCTTCTTCCTTAACTCAATTTTGCCGTCAAAATTTCCTCCTACCGCGCAGTTTCTCTCTCTCGCTCTCTTTCTATTTCCCCTCCTCCATCAATACTCTCTCTCTCTCTCTCTCTCTCTCTCTCTCTCTCTCTCTCCTCATCCGTCTGTTCGTTCATTCGTCTGTCAAACTTTTCATCTCTTCCACATCTGTCTTCCTCACTATTCCAGTCTCCTTCCTTCTCTTCATTCCTTCAGCCTTCTTTCCCTTTCCTTTACTCTGCCTTCTTTCCTATCCTTTCCTTACCACTTACAGTATATTCATCTCAGCCAATTATTTTTTTCATTATCCTTTCCATTCCATATCTCCCCTCCCCTCTACCTTCCTCCTTCCTTCCTTCCTCATTTTTTACTTTTCATTTTTGCATACCTTCATTTTTCTTCCTCCTTCCTTCCTTCCTTTCTTCCTCCCATTTCACCTTCCATTTTTGCATTCCTTCATTATTTCTTCCCTCGTAAGCTAATTGCATTTCTTTCTTTCCCATCTCTCATTCACCCACTAACATTTGTATAAATCTCTTAATTCTCTCATTATCCATTCCAATTCTTTCCTTCTATCCTACTTATCTCCGCCTCCTTCTCCTTGCATCTCTTTATACCTCAGTTCTTCTATCCCTTGCTCTTCTTCCTTCTTTCCTGTCCTTCCCCTGCCCAATAAATGCATTTCACCTTGTTAATTCTCTCCCTTTAAGAACCTCATTCCTTCTTCCCATTCACCCTTACTCTCCTCCTCTTCCTCCTCATTTGCTTCTCTGTCTTCCTTCCCTCATTCAATAGAATTTCCCTCTCAGTCTCTTAGTTCTCCTCTTCTCTATCCAGTTCCTTCCCTCCCTCCCTCCCTCCTCTCTCCCCCCTCCTTCCCTCCCAACTCCTCACACCCCTCTATTATAACTTGTGTCGAGGCCTTAGAAGGAATATACAGAGGCAACCCAACTTAACTTGAGAGGGTGCTGAGGAAAAAAGAAAAAGCTCGAAGTTTTATGGCATATTCTGTTGGGGGGTTGTATTGGCTGGGTGAGAGAGAGAGAGAGAGAGAGGGCCAGCATGTATATGAACGAATGAGGTGTCACAGAGATATATAACTCAAATGAAAGAAGGGTGAGGGTGAAACACAGGAGGGAGAAAAAGGAAGTACGGAAATGATGAAATACAGAAAACGGAATACGGGAGGAGAGAGAGAGAGAGAGAGAGAGGATGCAAGAGGCAGACGGACACAAGTACTCGTAAAGCTTCATTATATCAACCTCTTCACTACGAGAGATTTTACCTACGCTGAATAAAATCGTCTGCCATTAAGATTAAGCCCTTCACTTCGATGGCGTACTCTTTCCATTAACCAGAGGCGTCGGTGAAGGCAATATCTAACCCATCCATTTCCAAAAACCATCTCAAGTACGAATGAAATCGTCTGGTGGTAGCAGAGTAAAATAAAAATCATGATATGGTTGTGGACGGTAAAAAAAAAAAAAAAATCGTACCGAATGTGTGTGTGTGTGTGTGTGTGTGTGTGTGTGTGTGTGTGTGTGTTTTAACAAAGAGAGACAAACAGTTCGAATGCGCTACAAAAGCCGCTTGGGCAGTAGGTCATATCTGCCAAAGCATTAGTCCGTGGATACAAACGCGCGCGCGCGCGCGCGCGCGCACACACACACACACACACACACACACACACACACACACACACACACACACACACACACACACACACACACACACACACACACACACACACACACACACACACACACACACACACACACACACAGAGCTCAGGTGCCACTATCGCGCAGCACCTGAACTATTGCTTAAACTTGCCAACACGAAGGGCGCCATAAAGCTCAGGAAGCACACAAAGGCGAATAAAGCAGATAAAAGCGTGTAAAGCCAGCCTACGCCATCCCTGTGACACACCTCCACTCTTGGCCTCACAAACAAAGCCTCCCACTGACCTAACGCAACTGAAGCTGACGAAAAATGATGTCTCTCTTATGTCTGATGCAATATGTGTGTGTCCAGCCATAAATTCACCTGTTCTAACTTGAAAAAATAAAGAAAAAAATTATGACCGGCACACGTGACAACAGAGGCGTTTCCTTATGCATCAAATCCTTACACTGCAATGGGTTTCTATTAATCTGAAGAAAAAAATCGTGTGGCCGGACCAAAAACGAAATGTCATGCCCAGGAGACTTTGAAAATAATATCATCCCATGAACATTTATGTATACTGGGTTGGACGGAAATACAAGTAATAAAAATGTTAAGTTCTTTTGTTTATTTCCTTCTCATACGTTTTACCCACTTCCCTCAAATGTTAACACCTACACTACAAGTCTATAGGGCATTAAGTTTAAAATAACATGACTTGCTGAAGGGCGAACATTATTAGTTTTTCGTACATTACTATATTTTTTTTATTTTTCACCAGCAGAGGTCTTCCCTAAGCTACAGATGAGCACCAGGCGGTAACAATAAAAATTTAACAGATATTTATGGACATACTCGTAAGTTCATAAATTCACAAAAATCAATGCATTTTCAGGGGATACTTCTACGCAATAATATGAAGATATGTTCTCTAAGAAGTATAGTTGCTATTCCCGTCATCTCATATCTTCATTCCAATTTTACCTCAGCCTAATATCTCAGAGCTCCCACGGCCCTCCCCCCTCCCCTTCACCTCTCATCCAGAATTCATTTTGTCAGTGGTACCAAGGGAGTACGATGGTTACTTACTCTTAAACCATCGATACCGTGATGTTTTCTTCTAGTATCTTTCTTCTTGCTCTCCTAGGACTATTATATTCCGTTTAGCAGAGGCCTTGAAAGTAAGAATTTACGTATGGCCTTCACACACCCCTTCCATATCATAGGCCTTTCAAATTATTAATGCAGTCGTTAGGAAGTAGCAAGAATAAACCACAAAATAGGTCATCGTAGTGAATGGGTTAAACGTTCCATGTTATAGCAACGTATCCTTGGGCCTTTACACTTCACAGGGTATATGAGAAAGATTGATATCGTTGTTTTTACTTCTGCACTCATAGCTATTTGGTATTATTTCCCTTTATCCCAATTTATTCCACCGTCATTTCATTGTTCACAGTTTAATGGAACCTAAGGGCCTTCCATTTCTTCATTCACATCTCCTTATCCACAGTTGCTCTTGCTTTAGTGTTCCGTATCCATTTTTACTTCAATTATTGCACCCTGCACTCTTTTTCCTACGTATTTCAGCCTATCGAACAACGAACACAACGAATTATTATTAACTATAATTTTTCCATCTATTCATGCTTACTGCAGATCCTTTCACTAGTCCCTCTTGCACCATCTGTTCCTCCTTACCTCATCATCCCCCATTCCTCTGTACCTTATAATCCCCCATTTTTCCCTCCCCTATAGTCCCCACTGTTATTCCGTCCTACCTCATTATCTCTCTATCCCTTCCCTCTTTACAGTCCCCAGTTTCTTATTCCATGCTGCTTTACTCTCCCTTTTTTCTCCCTTCACTCACTGTGTTCTGTTTCTCCCAACGTTCTTCCTCCCTACCTTAATGCACCCCATGCCAGCCTACCTGAGTGGTCACTACGACTTCCCTTTACGGTAACCTTTATTGCCTTACCCATCTCTCTTCCCCTTTCCATCCTCTTGTGTCTGTCCCTCCCCTCTCCTTCACCCTCCCCCCCCCCTGCTTCTTCTCTTTCCTTCCATCCTTCTTCTCTCACACGTTTCAACTCCTCATCTCCCCTCTCCCTCCCCACCATCCACTGCCCTTCCCTCTGTCCATCTTCCCTCCCTCAACCATACCCCCTCCCCACTCACTTCCCCTTCTCCCAGCCCCGTCACTCCCCCGTTTCTTTATCCTTCTCCATCCCTCACTCATTTTCACTCTCCATCATCCCTGTCTACTCCTCCACCCTCCCTTACTCCTCTCCCTGTCTATCCTTCTCTTAGTTTCCCTTTCTAAATCGGTCTCCTCCCTCCCATTCCCTCCTCTCCCTACCCTCCACTCTCCCTCACCATTCTCTCTCTCTATCGACTCTCACACTCATTCACTCTTCCCATCCTTCTTCCCACATGACTCCCCCCCCACCTCTAAATCGACCCCCTACCTTCCTCAAAGACTCTTCTTTCCTCCAAAACCCCTCCTTCCCATCTATCCCTTCCTGCTCCTTCCCTCACATACCGCCGGGAATCTACATTTTCTGTCTCCTTCACATCAAAGAGAATTTTTCACTATTTTTTAAGAAGACTTTCATACATTTTTTTTTTTAGTCAGGTAAGGTTACAAAGTTTACCTGCCTTCAAATAAAAGTAGATAAATACAGAGGAAAAAAAGAAGCTGGAAAGAAAAATAACGACTAAAATATAACGCCATTAAATACAAGGTCACTGAAATCCTCTTTGCTGATACTAAGACCCAAAGCCTTCAAAAGGTTTTATGGGTAGGAAATCCTGGAAATACGATCGGGTATCCTGGAAAAAGCGAAGAGTTGCGTATTTTCCTGAAGAGTACAGCGAAGGGAAAGTAGTGTGGCAAGGAAGGACTGAATGGCCAATGGGTTTAGAATCTTCAATATTTTTTGGTTTATTTGAGGCAAAGAAGGGTCTGTTTTCGGTGATAAGCATTGTTTTTCCAAGTAGTTGTTTCAGAAGAGTACAAAAACCATGATTGATTTGGACAAACAGGACCGAGTAGATAATTTATTTTGAACATACTGTACGCATATTTCATTTTATTACATCCTCGTCACTGTTTATGTATTTGAACTTTTTTAAAATATAGTTTCGACGATTTTATACAGCTTAGGAGAGACTTTTATAACAGGCGTGGTGAGATATGGCAACGGTTAATCCCTCCAAAACAAGAAGCCCTTCCTAACTTTAATTGAAAATCGTCTGGTGGCAGCCTGAGCAAAATGAATGTACGCCATCGTAGTGAAGGGGTTAACTGCAGTTGATGGTTATGTTATCGGTGATGCAAAACTGAAAGGTTGCGTATTTTCACGATATCTAAAGCCAAACAAGTGGTCAGGGAATGGAGGACTGTGCACTGGAGGCAAATTGGAATGGAATAGGTTACATCTTCAGTGCCGTCGGAATAACGTGAATACTCAGCAAATACGAGCTCAGAGCGAAATTAAAGGAGCTAGCAACACTCTCAGGGTCCTGTGAATCTATCTTTAAAAAAATCGTGAGGTGTTTGTTAGCAAGGAATACTAGAGCTGTCCCTATCATGAGGGGGTTGAGAATCATTAAGTAAAGCTGGTTATGTTGGTCGAAGATTGTACGGTGGTTTTATCGAAAGACCTGTGAATTTCTGGTGTATATCAATTAATTTATTTATTTGTTTAATTATTGTGTAATTCAGCTGTATAGGATTA
Source organism: Coenobita brevimanus (assembly GCF_032717465.1). NCBI lineage: Eukaryota > Metazoa > Arthropoda > Malacostraca > Decapoda > Coenobitidae > Coenobita > Coenobita brevimanus. Next base: position 8,775,167 of record NC_137054.1, read on the forward strand.
CTGGGCAACTGTGGAAGCTGTTGAGTGGCATCATCCAGGACGTCGCATTCGACTAACGTATAGGAGAATCACGAAGCTTCTTCCGTATCGTTAATTTGTAGACATAGAACGTTATTATATTAGTATTTGTTCATTGCATTCTGTCTCGTTATGAATAAAGATATAAATACCATCGAAGAGGACAGCAGAGAGCAATAGGAAAAATAAATCTCTTAGGAAGAAATGCTGGGAAGCCTACTATGCACACGAGACTACAACTCCATTGGGGCCCGGGAGCTCGTGCAGACGTAGGAAGAATCATTACCGTGGATCACTGAATATTTAAACAGTTTACAGTGCGGTCGGAATCTCGCTACGAATACTGCATAAGGTACGCAGAGCATAATTATATACAAGTATTTGTAAGGATACAATAATTTGTGAGCATATTAAAGGAATAAAACAAATTAAATGAGCAGTATTGTGAATTATTTTAACTTCATAATGAAAGTAGAACTGGAAGATTTAAACTTACATGTGGAAATTATGTTTACTGAGAAGATAGTTTCCAAGTGTAGCTTGAAATGCAGGCACGAAAGTAGGTATGGTTCTGGTATATATTATCACTGATGCAGAGTCGGACTGGCGTGTCTTTCTTCTGTCTGTCACACCGAGCTGACGCAGGTGATGTCCTTTGTTGTCCAATCTTCCTAATGTGTGTTTTATTCCTTCGGTATCACGGCATCTTTTTTTATTCATCTTATTCTCGCTGTCGTCAGGTAATTTATTCAGATGAAGAGCGACTTTTCGAACTACATGGATTGGAGTGGCATTCATTAATCTCTTGCTTAATATAGTGCTCTGCTAAACTGAATGAAATCGTATGGTGGGCATTAAGGTGAAACTGAATGGAACAGGCATGACTGCGGAACCGGTTACCTTGTTCGCTGAGGTAAAGTTGGCCTATTATGTATCCTTTTGACTGTCACAAAGAGTCGGAGGAAGGCAAGGATTGAGGTGTGTCCCTCTCCAGCCAATCTACCTAATGCGTATGTGTGATTACTCTTAGCGATATTACTCTCACCCTTCCTCCCCTGTGTCCCTCTATCCTTGACATCTGACCTTTTCCTTATTTATGATGCGGGTGAAAATCTACCCTTTGCTTACATCTGAGAGAATCTGGTTAATTTGTATCGGTTGGTTATTATCATTTGTCTCGTATACAGTACAAGCCATCTTTCTCATCAGCATAAAGATACTCTCCCTCACCCACCTCGCACACAATCATAGCCTAACTTAATCTAACCTAAACTTAAACTACTACTGTCCAGTCTGTCTCTCTCTTGCCCTGTGGCCTTTGAACGTATCAGTACTTCAAGTAACCCAACCCAACTCCCAGCCTAACCTAAACCAACTCTGTACTCTCCCGATCACCGTGCACGTAACATATCTTCTACTAATCGAACCAAACATAAACCACTCTAACCCAACTCTACCCATCTCACCTCAACCCAGCCCAAACTAATTTAACTTAACCTGACATCGTAAATAGCCTTACCTAATTCACTCAACCCATCCTAACCGAAATCAATCTACCTTAGCGGAACTTAACTTATCTCGGCACAGCGTAGTACATGTCAGTTTAATTAAACTCAGCCCACCTCAGTCCATCCCAACAACACAATCTTACTTAACATAGCCTAACCCAACCTAGACTAACACATCACATTCCAACTCAACTCAGCTAAATCTCAGTCTAACTCAGTTCAGTTTAAACCAGCCCATAGCGAGCGAGCGAAGCAAGCGAGCGATGTTTATTCTCAGTTAAGTTTGGAAATGTGCAGCCCTGCCCGACCCTGCCCAGCCCGACCCGACCGTCACGCTAAGCATAAACTAGTAAATTTACACCTATGTGAAGTAGAATTGAAAGTCTTTCTGCATGTGCTACATTCATTCAATAAATTTTGTTATCAACTAAAAACTCATCAATAAATGTGTAGGAACTCCTTGGAATTTCGAGTTTCCAAGGGGGTGTTCTGCTCTAATCGGTGAACGCATCAATTATGAAATCAAAGTAATAAAGATTATTCGTCGTAACATTGTTTCTTGGCATCAGCTCTAACAATTTAATGTCAGAGATTCCGCCTATAACATTACATTAACGTTATTGCTATGTTTCGTTGGTGAAATCAAGGGAAAACACCCCATTTCTAGTATATTAGAGGGAAATTGTAATAACATGGGGCTCGTTCGCTCGTCATGCGCTCACAAAGCGCACTTTACTGGTTTAACCTATCTTAAGACAATCAAATCGAACCCATTCCATCCCATCAAAACCTAACAACCAAACCTACCGGAACCAACCCAGATCAACCAAACCCAATCCAGCCTAAGAAACTAACCTAACCTAACCTAGCCCTAGTCCAACTCAACTTAACTCAGCCCACCCTATCTCTACTTAAACAAGACGCACCTAATCTAACTAAACCGTATCTAACCTAACCTAGCCTAACTTAACCCACCCTAACTAAAACTAACACACTCTAATAATCTAACCCCTCCACCCACAGTGCCCCGGGCGTGGGTCCTAAATTCCCCCGAAATGCACGTGCACCGAGGCTCGCCCATCAACCTCACGTGCGTAGTCACCCACGGTACGGAGCGGCCCGTCTACATCTACTGGTACCATCACAACAAGGTACGTCACTTGGAGAAAAGGGTGTAGAGAAGGTACTGTTGGCGGGGTTGAGTAGAGGGTAGATACTAATGAACAGGAGCATGACTGGATCAGAGAAGGTACAGCTTGGTAGGGATAGGTAGAGGATAGGTAACAAGGTACAGGAGAATTGCAGGGTAGACGCAGTGGCAGAATAGATTTAGCAGATAACAGAGCACTAATTATTATAGGGAGACAAAATGATGGGAAAGAGATGGAATTTGTAGGTCAAGGTAAAAGACACACAAGTTATATGCATCCTCCCCTCATAAAGCCCAGCAAAGGATATTTTACAAGGAAAGATATAAAACTTAACAAGAACAGTGTGAGTAATCATACATCATCTCAAAAACGCAGTAGGAGTATATTGCAAAAAAAAATGAGGAGATGAGAATTAGAGAGAGAGAGAGAGAGAGAGAGCTCAGACGTATACTATTAACCTTTTCAACCTTTTCACAACGATGACGCATTTTTGTATATTAGTACTGTTATTTTCAGGGCATTTTACTTGGCTTTGGAGCAACATTCCGAACTGAAGGGGTTAAGATTTAGCCTTCATTAACCCCTTCACTTCGAGGGGGATGTCCTGAGCTGAACTTAATAATCCGACTTTTGCTGAAGAAAATAGAAAGGAAATAAGCTAAAGGAGTCCTCAGGCTAAAGGGGTTAACGCGCAACATGTTATGCAATGAGAATAAAAACAGTAAACAGACTGACTGCTACCATTAAGCCCCCAGACTGTAAATATTTGCCCCGCCATAAAAGCTTCGAAAAAGGTCACGTAATCTGTCATACCAGCAAACCTCTTTCTTTAACTAAACTGCCGGTATACTCATTAGTGACTATAAAAGGGAAACTTCCTTCTTCCAGCGCATCAGGTTATGAAAGAAGGTAAATAATATGCAGGTTAAGGAAAGGTAAGTTTCCATCAGCCTTTTCACTACGATGGCTTTTCATTCTTCCTACTCAGACAATTTTTTTCAGAGTAATGCTACATCATCTAATGCTATGGACTTGTGAGATGGGTAACACTCTTGTACCATGGAATACAATGATTATAAGTTTTTTCCTTTAGCAATGTGACACAGCTTAACCCCCTAGATGTTTTTTTCTATTAAGTCATTGCTGTCTCCAGGTGGTTATATCTTACTTAAAGAGAGCTCGAGGTGTCAGATATTGTCTTTATTCACTCCTTCATTATTAGAGGTCTTCCCAAAGCTTAATTTGGTGGTCTGGAAGTAGCACGAATATTTCAGCCATATACGTCACCGGGCTAAAGAAGTTAAGGAAGTGAGAGCCAGTTACAGAACACTAAAGTGGAGAGAGAGAGAGAGAGAGAGAGAGAGAGAGAGAGAGAGAGAGAGAGAGACAGACAGACAGACAGACAGACAGAGAATGAAGAAACTAGAGCTGACCAAACTATACGATGTCCACTATAACTTGACCTAAAGTTACCATCTCTCTGTCTTAAATGCTGAGCTGTACCAGGAGATTAACACTCTAATATGGTGCTAATCACGAAGAGGTGTCACGGAAAGGACGTAGGGTCGTATTATTATCGTATTCGTCCACTGTACTACCGGTAATAAGCCCACAAAGACGAAAACCTTCAACACGTTAAAATGGACTAATATCATAACCCAGAAAGTGAACGATTTTTATAAACTGAGGAAACACAACTAAAACCCTTATACGTAGACATATTGAATTGTAGATTCGGTTACACAGAGGGACTTGGTAGGACTTTTTTACTTAACAGTTTACCTTGCACATTTTACATTACTCTTACTGTCTGATATTCTTTATACTGTTTAGCTTTTCAATACTGATATAATATTCATCAGCATCATACAAGGGGCCATTTTTCTTTTCGCTTTTTATGGACGCATCAGATTATTTTAGTCAGGCTTTAACTAGACGGTTTTGTCCAGCTGAGGGAAAATCTGTTCATCAGAGGGAGGAAAATTGGGTAAATATTTAGCAGAAACTTTATCTCGAATTCATGTACTCTGAACTTTTTTTCTTTAATGTCCTCTCCATTTGCTAACTTTTTTCCTTCTATAACACTTCATAGCAAATTACCTCCTTCCCCTGGGGTCATTAATACACCCAGGGATCATTTGCGAGGGAAGTGTCATAGAAGAAAAGTGTCAGCAAATGGCGAGATATGCTCAAGCGAAAAAATCCATGTGCTCTTTCTACTAAATATTATCAAAAATTTTTCTCTTTTTAGTTTTTGAAATGCTAGAATTTTCTTTACATACAATGACCAAGACTTAACATGAATAAAATACCTTGAGAACATTCATTTCAACGAAGCGGTTAAGTAGCAATAGGAGAATAGTTCGCTGAGGAAGAGGTGTTACGAATCGCCTACGTCAGCGAGAATACGCCCCAATTAGCTGGCTCTGGGAATGCCTTTAACGAAGGATTTAGTGGGGAAGGAATGTGAGTGCAAGCGAGTACCGCGTAACTGCCTTTTGATGAAGAGTAATTAGCAGTCTGGCGAGATTAGCGGCAGTTTAGTAGACTTCAGTACCAATTAAAGCGGCTATCATCTTATAAAATTAAACTATCCCCAACCTACAGTACAGGTAATTACCTGTTATTACTCCAGAAGAATCACTGTTTTTATCACTAGCCACTTAGGAAATTACTACTCCATGTTCTGTATTCTGTTCACTTTTACTTGGCTTAAAATTTCCATGTCTTCGTCTTGAGTATTGAGCTGTAACAAGAGATAAACACTAGAATATGATGCTAGTCACGAAGAAGTTCCATGGGGAGAATGTAGAGTCGTAGCATCGTCCTCTGCCACCGAACTACGTGCAATAAGCTGCAAAGGGACTAAAATCTGGGTCAAGATAAAGTGAATGGATTATAGGGACCATTACAAGCATCTCTCCAACAACAGTATACCACTTTATTTACCATTCAAGAACCAATCTCTGTTGCTTAAATGCCAGCTGATCACAACAATAAAGCATTATTTACCACTTAATTCTCTGACAGTAACCACTTTAGTCATCTGACAAACATTACAACACCAATTTCATTACCATATTAGGGGATCTATCATTTAGTTGCCTCTTACAATCATCTACATAAACAGTATTATCAGCACTAGTCGCTTTACCACTTAACGAGCACTTACCATCCCAACTAAAGAATTGTTGCCCACCACACTTACGGACACTGATTTCTATCCCTTCCCTATGAGTTGTCACCAAAGAATAAAATTGTTTAGATGTAGCAAGTGAAAAAATGTACAGGTCATCGAAGTTACGTAAATTATCATATGAATTATCGTCTCTTACCATTCTCAGGCTGATTTGACTAGTAACTAAGGAGATTCATATCCGTTTCACAAGTAGGACTCATAGTTTCATGCAGCCACAACTTGGTATTCAAATTGTGGGAGATGCCCAGTTCTCTCAAGTGAAAACAAACTGACCACAATAACAATAACCGAACTACCAAACAAGGTCAGACAACCACCATTCCACCCACCACTGATATAATCGAATCTGCTTTGAGATAACATTAACCAAACCACACTTCCTCTGTTGATCCCAGCTTCCCATTCTCATCACACCAGTCATATCACAACATTCCCAACATACCACTCACCACACCAACCTCACCACACCATTCTCATCACCCCACACTACATCACGCTCACTACACCACTCTCATTACCCCACACCACACTACTCTCACCACGCCACTCTCACCACGCCACTCTCACCACACCACACCACATCACACTACCCGCACCACATACCACCATACCACACCACTCACCACACCTCTTTCACAGCACCACATCATCACAGTACCACACCACAAGAGAACCCTAAAATTATCCCTCAGAAATCCTAATCAAGCCTTAATAATTAACACCTACACTTGACGTCCTTTAAACTACCATTACCTGTACAATTTCAGAACCAGGAACTACAAGTCACCAAACAAATTAAGGACCGTGTTCTACGTGGCTTTGGAGATTTCTTAACACCTCCCTCGTAGCGATTTATTTTGCATATTATGAGAACACCTCAGAATTCTCTTGCATGTCACTGAGGCAAGCTAGGCCAGTTTTAAAACGCTATAAATTACAGACAAGGAAAATTGAGAGACAGTAAGAGAATTATGTAGCGAATGAGGTGCGTCCTTTACCATTTGCGATTTCGACTCAGTAACTCACAATACCAGAAGAGTCCAGAAAAACACGACTGAGAAAACCGAACTAGTCTCTCTCTCAGTACAACTGAAAATTTCAGATTATACCGCACTGTAAATGTTAATCAGACATTCCCCAAACTACTTAAAAATCGAAAGAACAGCTAACGATTGTCACTTAAGGGGTCACAACAAGTGCAGACCAGCATCACTTACGAGACCCCATTATACCACCTACGGGACCTTACTTCACCACTTAGGGAACTCCACAAGACTTACAACTGCAACCACTATATTACATAAGGAGCCATACTTCACAACTTAAGAGACCACATTATACTACTTAAGGGGATCCACTGCACAACTTAAAGACCATCAGTATGCCACTTCGCCACTTAAGGGTCCCCACTACGACACTCAACCCCCAAATGGTCAGGTTAACTCTAGCATTCTATCCCAGCTAACGGCACACGACTTCATTTAGCTGAGAGTGAGTCACAGGAGCCAGCGAGTGTTAAGGGGCCCCGCAACACCACTTAAGGGGCCCCACAACTGCAGCTACCACTTAAGGGGCGGGCTGGTATCTAAGTGTGGTGGGGCCAAGTCAATTTTCCGGTGGTGGAGGCTGCACAATGCGGTACCCACTACCTCGCCCCCCACCCCTGCCTCCTTTCTCTCCATGTTCTCTTCCTCCCTCCCCCCTTTGTCTCCCTACTTTCCCTCCATATCTCTCCCCCCCCTCCCTCTCTCTCTCTCTCTCTCTCTCTCTCTCTCTCTCTCTCTCTCTTTCTCTCTCTATTTTCTACCGTACTGTTTATGCATATTTCTCTCATCATTCCTTTGCTCTTATTCTTAACCACATGTACATTGTCTCTTCTCATTTTTGTCTCCTATCTTACATTTCTTTCCTTTTTCCTCATTTGTAGTTTCCTTCACATTTTCACACAGTACGTTTTTCTTCTTGTTTCTTTTTAATTCTTCTTCTTTATTTTCTTTTTGCTTCTTCTTACACTTTATATCCGATGTCACCTGTTCATTATTATCCCCGTTTTCTTTTTTCCCATCTTTTTCATTTGTTAGTCACATTCTTTTGTTTTGTTCCTTACCCCACCAGTTCTGTCTGTCTGTCTGCCTGTCTTAATCTCTCTCTCTCTCTCTCTCTCTCTCTCTCTCTCTCTCTCCCTCCCTCCCTCCTCCCCCACATTCCCAGTACCATCACAACATATGAAATATTCAGAACATTCTTATTTGGTCCGCCGGAATTCTGTTGTCCCTCTCACCTTTCTCTCTCTCTCTCTCTCTCTCTCTCTCTCTCTCTCTCTCTCTCTCTCTCTCTCTCTCTCTTCAGTTTTCTGTTTTTCTTTCAGGTTCCTTAAATATTATAAAATTATTCTCTGTTTGCCCTCATCTCTCGTGTTCCCTTCCCACTCACCCCCATTCCTACTCCAATCCCACCTTACCCACTCCATTTCCACTAAATCCAGTCCCACTCATCCCTTTTCCTCCCCACTCCATCCACTCCATTTCCATCTATTCTTTGCCCAGTCATGCCACTTTCACCTCACACACTCCATTTCCACTTATTTCAATCTCACACGTTCGTTTCCCGTCCCATCCCTCCCACTCCCTTCCCAACCCATCCCATTTCTACCCCTCCCAATCCATTCCCACGCCTCCTCCCCTCCTACTAGCCTCCCTCTATCCCATTCCAAGCATAACCATCCACTACACACCTACTCCTTCCTACCCACTCCAATTCCAGCTCAGTGTATTCCCACCTCTGTCACTCCATTCCCATCGTATCCCACTTCTACCCTTCCCAGTTCACTTACACGCCTCCTCATCCACTTCCGCCCCATTTATCCCCTTCCATTCCTATCCCACCCACATTCATTCCTCCCCACTCTCTCCTCCTGAACTCCCACGCCTCCCCAGCCCCACTCCATCCCCGCGCCGGAGTGAGAGAGAAAACTGTGGAGCCTGAAGAAAAGAGGGTGTAAAAAAGGAATCAAGAAGACACCTGCACATTGGATTCCACCCGAAGAACTACACCCACAAAAAAAAAAAAAAATGTATATCGTCATAGCGGGGTTGGTCTGACTGCCCATCTTATACTGGGGATTACCATTATTTCATTGCCTGTGTGTGTTTGTGTGTGTGTGTGTGTGTGTGTGTGTGTGTGTGTGTGTTTTATGGAATCGATTTTTGTCAACTGTGATAAGCACTTGATGATCTCCAAAGAGGTTACATTAACTGACGAGAACACGCAATCATGGTTTTCTGAGACGGTGTTGCATTTCGTTTTTTAATGCCACACCTCTCTAGCTTATGTTTTTTTATTTTCATCAGATGCTGTCACATCAGGACTTAAATTAGTCCGGTTTGCCTCATTTATCACTTAGGATTTCCGACTTCATAAGAAAATCGACTGTTGAAAGGGAACGCTAAAATCCTAGAGTATGTTTTGGTTGGAAAAGTACTGAGAACTGTAAATTTCTTCCAGTCTTTCTTTTTCTTCTTGATATATTAAACATTTTATTATTTCTTAAGATTATAGTGACAGTTGGGTGCGGAAGGTGACATATGAAAGTCGGGAAGAGTTGAGAGAGGCAAACCAAAAAAGACCTGGGACGAGGTCATAGAATATGACTTCAGGGATAAGGAACTGAATATGGAGGCTGCCAGATATCGAGCAGCATGGAAAGCCGCCATTAGGTGACCAAGGTGACGCATGCAAGCATGTCAGAGCCCCTATAAACGAAACGAATCAGTACGATGATAGGGTGCCTTATCAACATTGATTTGCTCTTTTTATTCCCTATTCTTCCTCCATTTCACCCTGTTCTGATCTTTTTATTCCTGTCTCTGAACTGTTCTCATTTCACCCCCATCCATTCTGTTGTTTCATCCTATTGTGCTCCACCTTCCCCAGGTGCTGGACTACGAGGGTCGTGGTGGTGTGCGGGTGGAGACGGTGACGGGGCGGGACACAGTGAGCCACCTGCTGGTCGAGAGGGCCGGACCCAGGGATGCGGGACGGTACACATGCTCCCCTTACAATGGGGTAGACGCATCCATCAACCTACACGTACTCAACGGTTGGTAGTATTAATTATGCGCCTTGGTATTAGCCATGTTTATGTTTGCAAGAACCTGCATGCCATCGACATCATCTAACCGATTACAAATATATGCTAATATATGGAAGAACCAGTATATATATATATATATATATATATATATATATATATATATACTCACCCTACATACACTCTCTACCAGACAACCTAAGCCACTAGGTAGAGATACATTGACTGTATCGTTCCCATTTCGGTCGGGATAGGCCGGTCCCGCAGTGGACACTCAAACGGCTGATGAGATGAGATGAGATGACTGTATATATATTGTGTTTGTGTGTGTGTGTGTGTGTGTGTGAGAGAGAGAGAGAGAGAGAGAGAGAGAGAGAGAGTCATAATATGAAAATGGACAAACAGGATGTACAGGGGGGAGAGGGGTTAAAAAAGAAATGTGTCCGGGAAGAGTGTAGAAGAGGAACCGGGAAGTGAACTCCTTGGAGAACTAACCTGCATAATGCTGGAGCAAAACTTCTTTAAACTTCCTCAACGAAACTTTCTGAAACGGATATTGATTCATCGGGAGGAAGGACGCAGCAGGTGTCCTCAGTGGGAATCATTGAATATTATCCTTTACTAGCTGCGGGTAAGGGACACAGGCGGTAAAGTTTAAATCCTTTATCATCTTCCTGGCTTCCCTTCGTTTCTCGGAATAAACATCCTTTGTCAAGTCTCTCTCACATTCTGTCTCCCTCCCTCCTCTGTCTCATTCCAACTGGCTTTCCCTTCCTTCCTCCTTACCTCCTCTCTTTGATATAATTTCCCTCCTCTGTTTCACTCTAGTTCCCTCTCCCTCTTTCCTGTCTCACTCCAAATTTATCTTCCTTCTTCCTCTGCCTGTTCTATTTCCCTCTCCCTCCCTTCTCTGTCTTACTCCATTCTTCGCCTCCCTCTTCCTTTGTCTCTCTCCCTTTCTTTCTCCCTCCTTCCTCTGTCCCCCTCCGTTTCTCCCTCCCTCCCATCCTCCTCTACCACAGCCCATTTATCTCTCCTTCCCTCCTTTGTCACAAACTAAATTCTCCCTCCCACCCTCGTCTGTATCATTCCATTTCCCTCCACTTCCACCTTTGTTTCATTCCGTTACTGTTTCTCTCCCTGGTCTGTCTATTTTTCTCTCACTTCCTCCTCTCTCTTACTCCATTTTTCTCTCACTTCCTCCCCTCTCTTACTCCATTTTTCTCTCACTTCCTCCTCTCTCTTACTCCAATTTTCTCTCACTTCCTCCCCTCTCTTACTCCATTTTTCTCTCACTTCCTCCCCTGTCTTGTTCCATCTCTCTCACTTCCTCATCTGTTTCACTTCATTTATTATTCCTGCCTTCCACTCTCAATCCACTCTCTCTCGCCTTCTTGTGTATCTCCTCGTTTCTCTCTCAGTGCCTTCCTAGCCTGTCTTTCCTCATCTACCCACTTTCGTCTCTCTCTCTCTCTCTCTCTCTCTCTCTCTCTCTCTCTCTCAATCTATCTATTTATCCATCTCTCTGTCTGTCCACCTGTCTGTCTTTTCCTTGGTGATCCCTTTTCTTCCTTTCCGTTCCTCACTGTCTCATGTCATCCTCTCTGTCTCCAGTTTATCTCTCTTCCTGTAACCGCTTTTTGTCTCACCAACAGTTCTCTCTTCCTTTTTCCTACCTTCTCTCTCTCTCTCTCTCTCTCTCTCTCTCTCTCTCTCTCTCTCTCTCTCTCTCTCTCTCTCTCTCTCTTCTCCTCTCCTCTTCTCTGCTCTTCGTTCACTCCCTGCTTTCCTCACTTCCACCCACCTCCGATCTGTCTCTCTTCCTATATCCGCCCTCTGTCTCACTCCATTTCTCTCTCCCCGCCTGCCTGTCTCTCTCTCTCTCCTCCTCATCCCTCACTCTCTCCTTATCTCGCTCCATTAATTTTCTCCCTTTCTCTCCCAGCTCCGCTCCTTCACACCATTCTCACCGATTTCTCTCTCTCACTCACTCTCTTTCTTTCCTGTCCCTTCTCTCTAACTCCCGCAATTCCATCACCTCGCCCCCCATCTCTCTCTCTCTCTCTCTCTCTCTCTCTCTCTCTCTCTCTCTCTCACTTCCATTTCAAATTAATGTCTCTGCCTTTACTTCTGTGCCTCATTGCCTCTTCGACATGACCTATTATTCTTACACACACACACACACACACACACACACACACACACACACACACACACACACACACACACACACACACACACACACACACACACACACACACACACACACACACACACACACACACACACACACACACACACACACACACACACACACACACACACACACACACACACACACACACACACACACACACACACACACACACACACACACACACACACACACACACACACACACACACACACACACACACACACACACACACACACACACACACACACACACACACACACACACACACACACACACACACACACACACACACACACACACACACACACACACACACACACACACACACACACACACACACACACACACACACACACACACACACACACACACACACACACACACACACACACACACACACACACACACACACACACACACACACACACACACACACACACACACACACACACACACACACACACACACACACACACACACACACACACACACACACACACACACACACACACACACACACACACACACACACACACACACACACACACACACACACACACACACACACACACACACACACACACACACACACACACACACACACACACACACACACACACACACACACACACACACACACACACACACACACACACACACACACACACACACACACACACACACACACACACACACACACACACACACACACACACACACACACACACACACACACACACACACACACACACACACACACACACACACACACACACACACACACACACACACACACACACACACACACACACACACACACACACACACACACACACACACACACACACACACACACACACACACACACACACACACACACACACACACACACACACACACAGGGAGAGGCTGATACCAGCAACTGGTTATCGGTGTCTATCAGAATAATTCTCTCTCTCTCTCTCTCTCTCTCTCTCTCTCTCTCTCTCTCTCTTTCCACTTTGTCTCCTCAAGAGAATACCATACTTGTCTTTCACTTATAGAGGAAGGGTTGAAGGATGAGGGAAGAGGTGAAGAGGGTAGGAAGGAGTGAATTAAAATGAAGGAAGAAGAGGAGTAATGAATGAAGGAAGAAGAGAAGGAACCGAAGGAGGAAGATATGAGAAGATGAAATACAGAAGCAGATGAAGAGGGAAACCAAAAATAGTAGGATGAAGAAAAAAAGAGATGAAAGAAGAAAAATGAAAAGATGTAGGGAAATGACTGAATGAAAAGTAGTGAACGACATAGAAATAGAAAGACAGATAATGAGACAGGTAGAAGAGAGAGTGAGTGAGAGAGAGAGAGAGAGAGAGAGAGAGAGAGAGAGAGAGAGAGAATTTTCTAGGGGACAGGGAAAATAATGAGGGAGGAACTCGGGGAGGCCCATAGGGAGGCCGGGAAATAATAGAGGAAGCTTGTGGGGGGAAGGGAGTAATACGGAGGAGAAATAGAGGGAGTCTGGGGGAAAAAAAGAAAGAAAAGGGAGTGTATGGAGACAAATACAGAATAATATATGATAAAAAGGGAATGGCAAGGGGAAAACAGAGGGATAAAGGGGAAGCCTGAATAGAGGAAGACAGCACAGGCGTGGTTTTGGTTCGGCTATGGCTAGACAAACACAAATACTAATAGACAAATAGATAAGTAAATAGACAGACAGAAAGACAGACTGGCGAATAGATACACAGGTAGATTAAAAGACAGACTGGTTAAGTGACTAATGTAAACCATGATGGTGGGGGTGACACGGAGGTGCAGAGAGCGAATTAATAATGATGCCAGAAAACAACGATGGATGGGAGGAAAAGGTGGGGGGCATAGGAATGGGTGGGAGGGTGGGATGGGGTACTAAGAAGGGAAAGGAAGGAAGGAACTTTAAAAAATCGACTCTGGGAAAATGGAATGTGGTGGAGGTGGTGTATGTGGGTGTGAGAGAGACAGAGGGAAGGGTGGATGGGTAGGTGGGGTGGATTAGGGAGGGGGCATGACGTGGGAAAGGCAGGAGATGATTGGATGTGGTGGTGGTGGATGAATGGAAGGGAATTAGGAAGAAGGGTTGAGTGAAGCCAAGTTGATTGTGAGGGAAGTAGATTGCGTGTGATGTGTGTGTGTGTGTGTGTGTGTGTGTGTGTGTGTGTGTGAGAGAGAGAGAGAGAGAGAGAGAAATCAGGGTGATGCGAGGGAAGCGGGAGTTAACGTTGGGATGATTGCATATCCGATAATGAATGCGGAATGCCGATATATTTGATTAAGCGTACTACCCCGTGTAATTTGGCCAAGATAGAGAAGTACAGGTCGGGAGGAAATATTAATCAGGCTAAAACGTATCAGTATAACCTCAACCCCTTCACTACAATCATCATCATCATCATCATCATCATCATCATCCTGAGTCAATTCAAAGCACTGGAAAAGGGATACTCTGACCTGTTTGCCGTTTGCCTGTTCCATCCAGTCTCAGCGAATCTCCGCATCTCTTCTCGCCCTCTTGTTGTCTGTCTGCCTCATTCGCTCGATCTCTGGGTTATCGCTGCGTTGAACTGGTTGCCTAGTCGTTATACCTTCTACGAAGGACACGATCGATCCAAGTCCATTTTTGCCTCTTGAATAGATGGTTCCCTAAGCTGAATTAAATCGTCTCTCAGAAGCAACGATACAGGAAGCCATCATTGCAGTATATTGAAGAGATTAAACCCTTCAGTGAAATTATTATTATTTTTTTTAATTTTTGCTATCTCTAGGCAGTTTTATTCAACTTTGACGAGACTGTGTAAACTGTTGGATTTAGATATAGCCTTCCGTATGCCCATAAGATATCTAGTCAGTTCTGAATGGAATTGCATGTAGGTAACAAGACTTAATCGGGAAGGGTAATGGAGATTGTTTCCTATCTCCTAACTGAAAAGGTCCTCTTGAAAGTAAGTATAATTGTCAGAAATTATTAATTCCCATTTGAATCGATGACATATTTTTCATTGTTTGTTCCGTACTTCCTCCAGATGATATTATTCACCTCAGGATAGACCTTCCCATAAATATTAAGCTTCACTTCCAACACTATTTACCAATAAAATTATGTTTATTTTTTCATGTGATTCATGAGATTTTACCTTCATTCCTTCTGTATTGACCAGTTTTTAAGATAGGCATCACCGGTAAACTTCTATCCCAGAAAAAGCGAGTGGAACACAACAAGCCATTTTAGGCATTAACCTACCCATACCCTACTTTACCTCACCTTGGCCAATCATAACCTTACCTTAAAAGTCGGCTTTATAGAGGGCTGTCTAAGGTACCATGAGGCACTGCGTATCATCACGTAGAGGACGCCAGCTACTTCCATGCAGTATATACGAAAGCAATATCTCCCATGTTATTGATTTCTGACGGAAGTGTCACAGATGATTATGTGTTTATGTAGGTGAGATATAACTACATAATACCACAAAAATAACCGGGGAATGTTGGGGCTGAAAAAATATATCGACATTTCGAAGATGTGGAGTTATATACAAGTTTCATTAACCCCTTCACTGCTAGACGTCTCCCCTAAGCTGAATCAAATCGCCTAATGGTAGCAATGTGTCAAAGGTAAAGCATAAAAATACGTCCTTGAAGGGAAGAGATTGACCCTCAGATCACAGCAGGTTTCCAAGTAAAATCATCCGGTCTCAGCCACAAAAAAAATAAATAAATAATAATAATAATAATGATAATAATAATAATAATAATAATAATAATAATAATAATAATAATAAATTAATAATAACAAAATGAAAATGGCTAACCCCTCTCAGATTTAACAGCCTTAATTTGCAGAAGTATTTATTTTACTTTATTTTTGACACATTCAGACTATTTCATTACACTCTGAAGAGCATCCTTGTAGAGAAGCGGTTAATGAAAGCTGTACCTAATTCCTACCAAGGCAGTATCAAACTCCTACCAAGGCAGTATCAAACTCCTACCAAGGCTGTATCAAACTCCTACCAAGGCTGTATCTAATTCCTACCAAGGCTGTATCTAATTCCTACCAAGGCAGTATCAAACTCCTACCAAGGCAGTATCAAACTCCTACCAGGGCAGTATCAAACTCCTACCAAGGCTGTATCAAACTCCTACCAAGGCTGTATCTAATTCCTACCAAGGCTGTATCTAATTCCTACCAAGGCAGTATCAAACTCCTACAAAGGCTGTATCTAACTCCTACAAAGGCTGTATCTAACTCCTACCAAGGCTGTATCTAATTTCTACTGTCTGAAGTATATCTAACTTGTATAAAGTTGTATAAGTTGCCGAGAAGTAGCGTGATTAAAACGAAAAGTGCGTCTCATAACGTACAGGTTCAGAGTTAAACTTAACCATCCTAACACTGACGGACTTGAACGTGATCCAGGAGCAAAACAAACCCAATTTATAACATGCCTGAGTAAAAAAAAAAAAAAAAAAGAACTTGATACGGGAACTTAAGGGCTGTTGGTGTGGTGTGGCATTACTTAAGTCCCTAAGTCTGCGGAAGTGAAGCACCTCGCGTCCGTAAACCGCTGATGAGAGAAAGGTGGACAGGCCGCTCCTAGACATGCCCTACATCTAAAGATAATCAAACTACACCACGAATCTTTTAAAAAATAATGGGAAAAAAATTAACTCAACTACGGGAAAGATATGTGGCAAATTTGTGAAAAATGCGGAAACTAAGCAGACTCCAGAAGAAAACTGTGGAATTAATATTTGTCTTCGGTGTGGGTTAATAGTAATAGTTTCTTCCCATGTCATCCCTCGGGCATGTTAAAAAAAAGGCACCAAGAAAAAAACATGACAGGTCCATTACGTGATTAGGAAGGCGATGTTTTCTTGTCTGTGTATTTGTGTTTTTTATTTATTTGTTTTGTGTTTGTTGCTGATGATTTTGTTAATTTGTTGTAATTGTTTATGACAGTGGATGAGTTTGTTGACTTTAGGTAATTGGATGTGGGTTCTTGCTGCCGGGAATAAGATTATGGGGAGAGGAGGGTGGTGTGGAGGAAGGAAAGGAGGAAAGTATGAATAGAGTGAATAGAGATGTAGATGAGAAAGGAGATATGGAGAAGAATCGGAAGGAAGGCATGTAAGAGAGATGGGAGGTCTGGAGAAGAGAAGGGAGGAAAATACAGTTGGAAAGAGGAGAGTATAGAAAGAACAAATATAGCAAGAACAAATGAAGGGAGTAGTGGTGGGGGAGTGTGGAAGTGTTCATGGATCAACAGACGGATGTATACGGATGAATAGATCGATACACAAGTACAGACAGAAACAGATATTGAAATATGGATGGAATTAATGGAATCGAGGAAGAAAGCGAGGAACAACAGGTGGGAGGTGAGAACAAATATACTTGATGAGAAAACAAAAAGTGTAGGAAGGAATAGAAATGGAAGAATGGAATGTGTGACGGAAAAAAGAAAGGGAATTAAGGAAGGAAGGAAGGAAGGAAAGAAGGAAGCGGAAATGAACAAAAGAAAGGAACTGCTAGTAGAAGAAAGGGTGGATAAATAGATGGTGGATAATTGGAAAATCGAGTAGAGGTAACATATACAGTATGTGATATAAAAGAATTAAGATGTGTGTGTGTGTGTGTGTGTGAGGAAAGCTGGATTGGGATGGAATGCGAAGGCAGAAAAAAAACAGGATACTGATGAGAAAGGGGAAAGGAAGGATGATAGGAGGTGAAAGAAATAGAGAAAATGAACAAAACAGGAATAATCGCGGGTGAATATAAAATAAATTGAGTTGGAAAAGGAAGTAGAAATGGGAAGGAATAATGGAAAGATGATAAAAATATTCTGAAGGTAAGCGGGAAAAAAAGAAGAGGAATGAAGAGGTGGAAAGAGGAAAGAGGGATATAACTGGATAAAAGTAAAACAAGAGAAGGTGCATGCGTGTAAACAGGGTCTCTCTCTCTCTCTCTCTCTCTCCCCTCAGTGTCATCAATGTACCCCTTATTAAAGCAAGGGACTGCTCACCCCTCCCCTTCGTTGCTTGTGTGTGTGTGTGTGTGTGTGTGTGTGTGTGTGTGTGTGTGTGTGTGTGTGTGTGTGTGTGTGTGTGTGTGTGTGTGTGTGTGTGTGTGTGTGTGTGTGTGTGTGTGTGTGTGTGTGTGTGTGTGTGTGTGTGTGTGTGTGTGTGTGTGTACTGTGCACGTGTATGTAGCAGCAGAGATTTGGTGACCTGTGGGCGTCTAGTGCAGGAACAAGTCCCAGTGCATATACTTGTATACTTGCTTATGAATATGTGAGCGCACACGTGTATGCTAGTGCGTGCTCTCTCTCTCTCTCTCTCTCACACACACACACACACATGACATAGTAGCAGCAGCAGGCTCGTATTGCTTCCTCTTGTTCTTATGTGCTTGTACTCCTCTTGATGGACGAGGAGGAGGAGGAGGAGGAGGAGGAGGAGAAGGAGAAGAAGAAGAAGAAGAAGAAGAAGAAGATGATGATGATGATGATGATGATGATGATGATGATAATGATGACTGTGAAGAAGATTATAATGATGAAAGAAAAGAAAAGTGAAGAATAATAATAATAAGAAGAATCAAGATAACTTTATTGGTATGCAAGAAGAAAACGAAAATGTGAGAGAGATAAAAATAGGTGCTAATTAACGAATAGAGAAGAAGAAAGATGATGATGGTGATGGGGAGTAGGACGGCTCGGAGGAGAAAGAAAAACAATAAAGAATTTGATGATGATGAGCAAGTAGTTGATGATGATGATGATGACATTTGTGGTGTTGATGATGATGATGATGACTATGGTGATGATGATAATGATGATTGTGGTGATGATGATGGTGATGATGACTGCGGTGGTTGTAATGTTGTTGTTGTTGTTGATGATGATGACAGAAAGTAAGTAAAACAAGACCCGAGAGCAGAATTTTATGTAAGAGAACCAAAGCGTTTACGAAAATTGTCAAAGGGGAAGCTGATAAGGAAGGAAAATCAGAATACAAGAAGAAGTAGGAGAGGATTATAAAAAAAAAAGGTGACAGAACAGTAAATAAACATAAGTGGGGAACAAGGTAACAAAAAAGGAGGAAATTAAGAGAAAAGTAACTTGCTGCCTTAAGAAGCTGTAAAAGAAGGAGGAGAAAAGGAAAAATGGTGAAATATGATAGAGGAAGAGAATTAAGAATGGGGAGAGAAAGGTATGGAGAGAATGCAGAACAAGTTGGTGAATATTTATGAGACTATGGAGATTAAAGGAAGAAGGGAGGAAAGCAAGAGATGAGTAAGATGAGGATGTTAATCAGTAATGATGAAGATGATCAAATAATAATAATAATAATAATAATAATAATAATAATAATAATAATAATAATAATAATAATAACAATAATATTGGTTGAAAATTACGATGATGATAATGATAATGAAAAATAATTATAACAGTTAGAATACTACTACTACTACTACTACTACTACTACTACTACTACTACTAATAATAATAATAATAATAATAATGATAATGATGAAAAATTAACGGAAAATGAGAAGCAAGAAGATGAAGAAAAGAAGAGGACTAAGGCATAAAAGATGGACTTAGGTAAGAAACATGATAAAGATGTAAGCAAACGAAGACAGACAGACGCCTCCGGAGCTTGAGAGAAGAAAAAGTGTCGAGAAAAAAAGAAAAATACGCTTACAAGAAGAGCAGAGTGTGTGTAAGAAAAGGACTGGGATGAGGTAGAGTGATAGACTGAAAAAGGGATGAGAAAATAAGAGAAAGGCAGAGTAAAAGGTAAAGAAATGATGAGAAATATATGATACAGGAGACGAAGATGAAGAAGGGAGACAAGGAGAAGAGACAGTAAGTAAAAGCGTGCTGACAAAAAGGAAAAGTTGGGAAAAGAAGAGAAAAAAACACGAAAAAAAAGTAGAAGACAAAGGAGAGACAAGGACATTTGAAGACAAAGTAGAGTGAACAAAATATACGAAGAGGATGGAGAAGAAATAAAAGAAGAGGAAAGAGTTGGAAAGTTAATAACAACAGAAAAAGAGGAAGGAGAAAAGAGGAAATAAACTAAAGATGAGATTAACAAGAGGAAAGAGAAGAAGGAATTGAGAGAGGAGAGAGAGTGTGAGGGAGCTGAGATGTAGCAAGAGTGGTGTGAGTATATACGACTGTTTCTTTGTTATAATTGTGTGTGTGTGTGTGTGTGTGTGTGTGTGTGTGTGTGTGTGTGTGTGTGTGTAATGAAGTGCTGTCGAGTGTAAGATTAACTCTGCATATATGTATATCTTCGTGTGTGTGTGTGTGTGTGTGTGTGTGTGTGTGTGTGTGTGTGTGTGTGTGTGTGTGTGTGTGTGTGTGTGTGTGTGTGTGTGTGTGTGTGTGTGTGTGTGTGTGTGTGTGTGTGTGTGTGTGTGTGCTGACCTATAGAGAAAGCTGATGTGATTTGTGTGTGTGTGTGTGTGTGTGTGTGTGTGTGTGTGTGTGTGTGTGTGTGTGTGCTGACATATATAGAAATATGAGTTGATTTGTGTGTGTGTGTGTGTGTGTGTGTGTGTGTGTGTGTGTGTGTGTGTGTGTGTGTGTGTGTGTGTGTGTATTTCACCAAGAAATAGTGTGAAGAATGTGATATGACTGTATGTTTCATCTTAACAACGAGGAAAAAATATAAATTTCGTGTGTGTGTGTGTGTGTGTGTGTGTGTGTGTGTGTGTGTGTGTGTGAGGAGAGAAAAAGGAAAGTATGATTAAATGCGTGCATTTAAAGTCTCTCTGTGTGTAAATGCTTGCTTGCCAACAAAGGATGCTGATGTATATTCCTCTGTGTGTGTGTGTGTGAGAGAGAGAGAGAGAGAGAGAGAGAGAGAGAGAGAGAGAGAGAGAGAGAGAGAGAGAAATGGTAGTTGTGGAAAGTGTATGAATAAGACAAAAAGTGTATAATTTATGAAGGTAATTTAAATTCATGGCCAGTGGCTGATCTAGCTGAGAGAGAGAGAGAGAGAGAGAGAGAGAGAGAGAGAATGCGAAGTAGCGTGGTGATCAATAAACAGCAATGATATATGAAGTGAAGATAATTTTAACAGAGCCTCTGAGCCGGACGTAACAGGGCAAACGTCTCTCTAATCACCTTACCATTAGTTACACGGCACTGAATAGCACAGCATGAGAGAGAGAGAGAGAGAGAGAGAGAGAGAGAGAGAGAGAGAGATGAGGAGGAGGAGGAGGTGGAGGAGGAGGAGGAAGTGCGTTGTGTTATTCAGACTAGTATGCAGATGCAGATGGAGACTGTGTGTGTGTGTGTGTGTGTGTGTGTGTGTGTGTGTGTGTGTGTGTACCGTAAGTTCACCTCTTTAGCACGAAGTCTTCATTTCACAACTGTTGGTACCAGACAGTTTTATGAACATTAAGAAGTCATCGAAGCAACGAAGGAGTTAATATACACCAAATCTAACCCTTCCAGTAAATAACTCTTCCATTAGGCAGTTTTAGAGTTGAACAGATCCTACCAGATACAGCAAGAATATAACGAGTATGATGTCATGAGGTTAATATAAAATCCAATGTAATTTATAGAGCCTACTATAAAAAAAAATATACATATATATTTGAAACACCAAAATAATTCACATATAAGACAGCCTGTTTCATTTAGTCACTCATATAGTTATATGAAAATCTTCACAATTCTACTAGAGTTATTTTTTAACACTCGCAGAAAAAAACCATTTATGACAATAGTTTAACGTCATGAAAACCTGTTTATTACACTACCTCCTGGCCATTTCATTCAGTCTGGGAGAAACTTTTCAAACTGGAGGGATTAGATGTAGCCTTTGCTAACCCCTTCCCATATTGAGCGCTTTAATAATTCACAAAAACTGTCAGATTGCAGTATGGTTAAACTACAATGACGAATTAAAGCTGAAGGAGTTAGAATCGCTTAGAATGTCACTTATAGCCGTACACTCAAAGCTGAATGCGCGACGTTATAGGCAATTATTTTCTTTTTTACCGCCACTTTTAGAAAGACTTATAATGCACGGTTATGATCAGCCTGCATCCCACATTACAGTGTTTGCAGCAAATTTACAGAGATTAGCCATATTCTATCATTGTCATATTCTTTAAAAAAAAAGAATCGGAAAAAAAATACATAAACTGAATCTTGTTCACACATTCCTGGGATGAGTTTTAATTCATTTGGAGTTCCTGAGTATTGAAGCGAGATGCCATATTACCCGATTACAGCTGGCCTTATAAGACTTGTGGTATTCTGTTCTGTTCTGACTAATTAAGACGAGTTTTACGCAGCTGAGATTGAATCATAGGAGCCTGAGAGCGCCAGTTAATTCCCAGGGTACTTCTGAAACTCCGAACTAATGAAGTGAGATATCGAACCATTAAGATTCTAGTATTCTGTCTCAGTCCAGGTAACGGCAGGCTTTTCTTTCAATTATTCAGCTGAGAGTGAGTCGTACTTGCCCGGGAGTGTCAGTACTTGCCAAGGTCACTATATCCCTTAACGCGTCTAGGGCTGGGAACTAGTGATGCAGGCTTTGGACTCATATAATACAGCTGGTTAGTGGAGCATCTCATTAGGATCAGACATGGGTTGCAGTGTAACAGAACTGTATGTGTGTGTGTGTGTGTGTGTGTGTGTGTGTGTAAAGCGGTTTTAATGTGAATGGGTGTAGCTACGTAAGTATGCGTGTATGAGTGTGCGTATATGTGTGCGTGTGCATGTGTGAGTATTCCAGTGCCGGTATCACTAGGGAGAACAGAGTCGTGGAGTCGTATGTTTAGCCAACAATTTGGAGGTCCGGCAGTTTAATGTTTACAGATGCTGGTAGAGGACGAGGAGAGAGGGAGGGGTGAGGGGAAGGGAGGAGGGAAGGAAGAAGTGAAGGGAGCGAGGGAGGGAGGGAGGAGAAAGAGGAGGGGAGGAGAGGGGAGGGATGGGGATAAGTGTGTGGAGTGAAGGGGGTAGGGAAGAAGATGGGGACAGAAAAGGTGGGGAAGGGTAGGTTGTTTGAAAGGAGAGGAAGAAGAGGAAGGGTTAGAGAGAAGAAGCGATAAGGAACACAGGGGAAGAGGAGAGCGTGGGAATGACTCCAAAAGAGGAAGAGGAAGAAGAGGAGGAAGGGAAAGATTAAGACGGAATGAGGAAAAACATGGAGAGTGACATAATGAAAACGAACGAAAAATGTTGGAAGTAAAGGAGGCAAAGGTGAATAGAAGAGAGGGATAAGAAGAATCTGTTGGAAGTATGGGGAAAGGAGAAGGATGGGAGTGAAAGGGAAAAGAAGAGGGCGAGGGAAAAATGTCAAGTGTTGGAGAGAGTTGAGAAGTATACTCGTAGAAGGTAAACACTTCAGCTCAACTACGCCATTTTTCTGATATTTTATACCCTTTCTTGATTATTTTATTATCTCTAGGATAGACTTTTCATACTGGAAAGGTTTAAAAAATTATTCCTTATTCCCTTCACGGGAATCGACTTCCCTTAAGCTGAATAATATTGTCTGGTAGTGACTAGATTAATATTTGAAATCAGCTGACTGAAGAGGTTAAAGGGACAAATTAAAGAAAAGCATTCGGGAGCCGAATGCTAATCGCCCGCCAGAATATACTGTTGGCCATGTCCAAGATTTAAGTCCAAGATTTAAGCCATATCTTGATACCCTGAAGGTTTCATATTCATAACTCAAGTCGTTCATGAGATATAATGCTGCTAAATGCGGGTGATAAAAACTAGTTGACTTTTGGCAGCAATTATGGAGGCCTTAACCTTAACCGTGAGTGTCCATTTTCGAACTCGTCAAAGATTTTGGCCATATCTTGATACCCTGAAGGTTTCATGTTGACAGCTCTATAATGGTGCAAAAGGGAGGCGATAAAAACTAGTTGACCTTTGGCACCAAATTGGTGACCTTGGCCCTGACCCCGATTGCCCATATTCGAACTCGTCCAAGATTTTGGCCATATCTTGATACCCTGAATATTTCATGTTGATAGCTCAAGCCGTTCATGAGATATAATGGGAACACACACACACACACACACACACACACACACACACACACACACACACACACACACACACACACACACACACACACACACACACACACACACACACACACACACACACACACACACACACACACACACACACACACAGAAGCAGGCAAAAACATAATCGCTCCGCCTTCCAAAGGCTGGCGATAATATGGGAAGGGGGAGATACTCTGTAGAAGAGAGGAAGGGGGCAGGAAGAAAGAAGGGAAGAGAAATAAGGGTTGTCAGACTCAGGAGAGAGACCGCGAGGAAGTTGGAAAAATGAGGTTTAGTGAAAGTAATAAAGACGTAAAAGAAGGGAGAGATAAGTGAAAAACATAACTAAAGGCAGTGAAACAAAGAATTAAGGAGATCAAAAGAACGGTAGAACGTGGAGAGTTGAGGGTGGAGGAGATGCAAGAAGAACCGGAGTAAGAAAGAAAACAGAAAGAATGAGGGGAATGGAAAGGCGAATTGGTCGAGAGGAAAGGGAAGGGAGAGACAGTGGATGGCGGAGTATTACTATAGGTTGAGAAAAAGGCCGTATAATCGTCAGCTTAGGTGTTGTAGCAATTTTTCCATACCAGCGTTTTTTACGGCACGTGAATAATCTCTTGTCTGATTAGTATCCAATTTAAATCCATATCTTGGTGCTGGAGTGGGTCGCCTTCATGTGATGGCACTGATATAACTGAGCTATGGAGTTGCCCGGTTATACAAATGTCCCTCAACTCCTTCCCCATTTCCCAGAAGGAGGAGAGCAACATATCCTTGCAGTCCACTAAGTTCAAATTTCAGATGAACGTTGGGCTTCTGTTGCTGCTGCTGCTGCGTCCATATCTTAAAATTTGTCCATTGCATACCTAAAAGCTATTGAACGCTTACAAGAAAACGAAATAAAATTATAATGTGGAAAATAAATCGCTAAGGGAGAGGTGTTAGGAAGCCTCCTAAGCCTAGGGGAATGCAGCTTTACAAGTGAGAAAGAAACAGAAGGGGAAGGCAAGAGGAGGGAGAGGTGAAGAGAAAGAGATGAAGAGGGAGGAGCTGGACAAGAGACGGAGGGAGAAAAGAGCTGAGAGCAATGGAAGTTATATCTCACTCAGTTTTTCATATATCCAACTTTGGGCATACACTACACAAAAAATTGCGGCATATAACTTTACATGTCATCACTTAAGCACCATTACCCACTGCCCATACTGAATACATGCTAGGGCTGTTTCATTCAGGACTTGTGTGATGGTATGAGCGAGGGTGATCAGTGACATCTAGGTAGGCCCTGTGGAAGGTCTGATAATATTGCTTTTACGACATTCCACCCCCTTAACTCTTCTCTGTCCTAGGGTGGGATCAGGCTCGCGTCTCTCCTAATTGCAGGACAACTCTATACCACTTGACCACCACAGTCCCCATATGAGAGGGAGGTTAGGTTATGCGGCAGAGAGGGGGAAGATGCATGGGAAAAGGAAAGAAGGAAGATATGGTGCGGAAATAGAAAGGAAGACTTAAAGAAAAAGGAAGAGAGAGAGAGAGAGAGAGAGAGAGAGAGAGATTCATGTTTGGTATATTCCATCGTGAAAGTAAGATTTCCTGCATTCAGAATAAAATGGCATGCAAGTGGATCTGAATGGAATACACTGAAAAAGGCTAAAAAGTACTCAATCTCTGGTGTTTTCCTGTCGCCAGAGTATACTTGTATGTCGATAGTCAAAAGAATATTGGGCTTTACTGTGAAGTGCCCTGGAAATGATGCTGTAAAAATACTGCTATACTGCGACTAATAGAAATAAGAATAAGAATAAAAATAAGGGTAAAAATAATAACAATGACAACAAAAAAAAGTAATAATAATAGTTTCCAGCACCGAAAACAACCTTGAAAGTTTTACCTCTCTCACTGGATGCATTTCTTTGAGTGGAAGCGCATTCCCTTTGCCAAGTTCAGCTCCCTGAAAGCTTGGGGTTGGTTGTGCATAAAGGACAGTCACACAGACATGCAAATAGAAATGCAGCATGACAGACACAGAGACAAACAAAAATTCAGCTGTAGACCTCTCTCTCTCTCTCTCTCTCTCTCTCTCTCTCTCTCTCTCTCTCTCTCTCTCTCTCTCTCTCACACACACACACACACACACACACACACACACACACACACACACAACACTATACATACATACAGTATAATTATATATATAAATATGTACATATACATATATATATTTATAGGTATGTATCTATATCTATATTTATATCTATGTATATTTATATCTATCTATCTATCTATATCTGTCTATCTATCTATCTATCTATCTATATATATATATATATATATATATATATATATATATAGATGTATATATATATATATATAGATAGATAGATAAATATATATATATATATATATATATATATATATATATATATATATATGTATATATATATATATATATATATATATATATATATATATATATATATATATATAAAGAAAATATGTAAAAGAAATAAGTTGCCGTACTGGAGGGGTTATGATAATATTTCCACCTGACTAAAGGGTAACGTAGTTTGCCAAGGAAACTTCTACGATATCTAGCTGCGTCATTGAAGCCACAGGGAATGCCTTGGCTGGCTTGTCCTTTAGTCTCCAGTGGATAGGAAATAAAAAAATAAAATCGATAAAAAGAGTCAGGAAGATCAAAGGAGGAAGGGGACGAAATCGAAGAATGGGAAAAAGGAAAGAGAAAAAGAGATATGGTCAGGAAGGGATGTGAAGGGGAAAATGTGGGTGAACAAAGGAGAGAGAGGCATTATGAGAATAGCTGGAGTGGAGAGAGAGAGAGAGAGAAAGAGAGAGAGAGAGAGACGAAAAATACGAAGAAAAACAGAATCGCGAAACACACAACAAAGAAATACCACAATATCGACGGCCTAAGGATAACGAGAAGGGATATGGAAAAGCCAAGACGAAGAGCAGAACGGAGGAGGAGGAGGAGATGGAGGGGGAGGAGAAAAGGAAAGGAGAACTGCGGAGATGAAGCAGAAAGTGGAAAGATGAGGACGAGGAGGAAGATGAAGAGACGGGATCAGACACAAGAGAATCAACCGCAAGGAGGGAGAGGGAGAGAGGAGGAGGAAACAGAGCGGAAGAGAGAATTGAGGATAACAAGGCTCGAGAGAGAGAGAGAGAGAGAGAGAGAGAGAGAGAGAGGGAGAGGGAGAGAGAGAGAGAGAGGGAGAGAGAGAGTTTTCATCATCATTACCTGACACATCAACATCATCATCATCACAATACCCATCATCGTAACTATTTCCTGTGTCAGGCGTAAGAAGATCCTGTATAAAAACACTTCCTTTCAGAAGGCACTGTGATGGTAGACAAAGAAGTCATATTTATCCATAACACTGACGACAGTATCGAAATAAAAGCAACTTGTGCATGATGCGTCTAACTTATGACAGCCATTAAAAAGAACACCAAAACCAGGTATCACTAAAATCAGCAACTGTAAAACACAACAACAGCAAAGGCAGTACTCTTGCAAAACCAACAGCAGAACCACCATCACCACCACCATAAGCAACAACAACAAAAACAACAACAACAGCAATGCCAATACAAAAACTACAACATGACTTTCACAGCCACTACCACAGAAAATAGTAACTAGTAACAGTAACCATCTACAGCACCAACAAAGACAACTACGATACCACTACTACCACCACCACCACCACCACCACCACGAACAACAACAACAACAACAACAAGAAAGCAGCTAAGCACGAGACACTCTCATTTACCTTGCGTTTTCGACCCAGGTAAAAACAAAACAAAGGTCAGCAAACAACAAATAAAGACAGAACCCTAACCTCTTGTATTATTCCTGGGGTAAAGAAAAGAGAGAGAGAGAGAGAGAGAGAGAGAGAGAGAGCATGGGAAAGAGAAGGAAAAGCGTGACATGGACAGAAAGGGGGAGATAGGGCAAATAGTGAGAGAGATAAAAGAAAGGGTGAGAGAGATAAAGCTTGTCCCGTCCTTGCCTCTCCTCGTGTGTACACACGGCACTGGGGGTAGGGGTGAGGGTGGGAGTGGGGGTATGGATGGGAGTGGCAGTAGAGGTAGGGGAGGATGGAGGGGTGACTAAGTGGAGAGGGTGCTGGGAGGAAAGAGGAGGAAACGAGGGCGGGGACGGTGTAGGGGAAAGGTGACGAAGGAAAGAGGAAGGAAAGAGGGGAAGGGGTGACATGGTGGAGGAGAAAAGGAAGAGTGGAAGTCATAAAAGGGCTTGAGGATAGAGGGTGGCAGAGAGGGGTAAAGAGGGGATCAGAGATGGAGGGAGGAAAAAGAGGCCGAGGGGAAATGGGAGACAGACCAGGTAGGGGAAGAGAACTGGGGTAAGGGGGATTGCAGAGGGTGGAAGGGAGGTGATGAAGAGGGTAGTAGGGAACGAGGGAAGGGGGATGATATGGAATGGGGAAGGAGCAAGAGGAGCAGGGTGAAGGAGGGTACAGAGAGGGGGAGAAGGAAGGGAACGGACAGAGAAGAGTGGGATTAGGAGGAGGAGAAAGGGACCGGAGGAAGGGGGATGCAAAAGGAGGGGATATGGGGATGAGGAAGAGGAGGAGGAGAGGATGGTGGAGGAAGCCGAAAGAGAGGGACGGGAGGTGTTTTGAAAAGGGACAGATATTATTTGAATCTGGGTCATTTTTCAGCAGTGCTTTCTTTTGTTTCTGTCATTAGATTTTTATTTTTCATCCGGATTTTTTTTTCCAGTATACAGTCAATCTTTTCTCCTAATATTTTCACCATATTTTTTCCTTGTAATTTTGATCTCACTTTCCTCCCCATAATATTTTTATAAGGGAGTTTTTTTTTTTTTTTTTTTTCTGATAGATTCTTGTGCAAATTTTTCGTCGTTGCACTTCTGGTTTTGTTACATGAGTCTGTGTGTGTGTGTGTGTGTGTGTGTGTGTGTGTGTGTGTGTGTGTGTGTGTGTGTGTGTGTGTGTGTGTGTGTGTGTGTAAATTTTGCTTTCATTATTATTTTCCTCTTCTTTCTCTGGGTTCGATATTCATTTCTTTTTACTGATTTATTTTTTCGTTATTAATTTTCTCTCATCACAATTCACTAAGTTTCGCAGTTCGTTTCCATTCATTGCTTTCTCGCTTTCGTAAGTTTGGTTGCTTTTATTTTTTTTTTTACTGAATTATAACTCCTTTAGATTATTTTGCTTTTATATCATATCCCCCTCTACTTCGATATTTTTTCATTTTTTCTGTTAATATTTTACGCAGTTCTCTCCCTTTGATTTAGTCCTCCCTTCTCTCTCTCTCTCTCTCTCTCTCTCTCTCTCTCTCTCTCTCTCTCTCTCTCTCTTCTTTTTACCCCAATGTCTATCAAACAAAAATTTCATAAACTCAATCCGGATCATCCCGTGAGATCTGCTGGGTTTTTACATATCAGTGAAAATCCTCTCTCTCTCTCTCTCTCTCTCTCTCTCTCTCGTGTTATTTTCATCATCTTCCTTATCAGTCATCCTTCTCTCCTCCTTCTCCTCTTCCTCGTCCCCCTCGGGATTCTTCACTCCTACCCCTCCATCACCACAACCATCTCCTCCTCCTCCTCCTCCTCCTCCTCCTCCTCCACGACGGGTGTACACAGAGTCTGGGTCAACACAAAGTAAACAAAGTGACAAGAGAAGCAAACAAACAAAAGAGGAGCAGGGAAGGGGTAGGGGGGGGAGAGGAAGGAAGGAGGGGAGGGAGAAGACATGATATATATACGGGGAGAAGAGGAGGAGGAGGAGGAGGGAGTAAGAGGAAAAATATGGGTATGTGAGGAAATAGATGAGGAAGGTAAGAAGATGAGGAAGGTAAGAATATAAGGAAGAGGAAGAAGAAGAAAGATGAGTGGGAGATATAGATAAGGGATAGGAAAGATGATGATGATGATGATGATGATGATGATGGGGAAGAGGAGGAGGAGGAGAAGGAAGTGGGGAAGGAAACTTGAATTACAGCCTGGGAAGGGATGGGAGGGAAGGAAGGAAGGTAGACGGAAGGAGGAGGAGAGAAAAATGGATGTCAGGGAGGAAGTAGGGAAGGAAGAAGGGAGAGAAGACGGAAGAGAAGGATGAATGGCCTGGAGGGAGGAAGGAAGGAGGAAAAGCGAGAGAGAAAACGGATGGAAGAGAAGAGCGACGGTAAGGTAGGAGGGAAACATGGATGGCAGATAGGGAATGGTGAAGAAGGAAAGGTGGGAAGGTCGGAATTGTGATGGGATGTGTGACAGGAAGGAAGGGAGGAGAGCTGGTTGAAGGAAGAGTAATACGAATGAGAGAGGAAAGGAGGGACGGACTACAAATGGATGATTAAGAGGAAGGGGTGAAAGGATGAAAGGAATGGGTAAAAGGTAAGAGAAGTAATGGGTAATAGGTAAGGGTAAGAGGAATGGGTAATGGGTAAGAGGTTAAGAGTGGAGTAAATGGTAAGGGGAAAAGCAAGAGGACGGAATAAGAGGGTAAGAGGCAAGTGTAAGAGGATGAGTAAGAGGAAGGGTGATGGATGACTGAGATGAGGAAGGATGAACAGTTGTAAGAGGAAGAAAGGTAAGGAAGGAAGGGAAATGGAGTGTAGGGCATGAAGGGAAATGGAATGTAAGGAGGAGAAAGAATGACCGAGTAAGAGGAAGAGAAGATCGACAGGCTCGATGATTAAGAAGAAAGAATGATGATTGACACAAGAAAAGATGGAAAGAATGGAGGACTGCAAGGAAAGATGGAGAGGAAGGAAAGAAGGAAGAGAAGGATGGAGGACCTGAAGGAAGGAGGAATGTTGTACAGAGGTAGCTAAAAGGAAGGATATTCAAAGGAAAAAATTATGAAGGATGTCTAAAAGCAAGGAATACTGTGTGTGTGTGTGTGTGTGTGTGTGTGTGTGTGTGTGTGTGTGTGTGTGTGTGAGAGAGAGAGAGAGAGAGAATTACAGTTGCAGTGTTACATAGAGACAGGATGGAGGGATCGAGGGAAGGAAGGAAGGAGGGAAGGAAGTTGGAAGGAAAGGAAGAATAAAGATTAGTAGGGAGGGAGAGAGGGAGGGAAGGACATAGGGAAAAGAGGGATTATAGAAAGATACTAGATGAGGAAAGAAGGGAGGGATGAAGAGAAGTATGGGGGGTAGGAGAGAAGGAAGAACGGAGAGATCAGTAAAGTATGGAGGTAAGGAAGGAGGGATGAAAGGAGGAAAAATGGGGAGGGTAGGAAAGTACAGGAAGGACGAAGAGAGGAACAGTAGAACAAAAATGGAAGAAGAAGAAGAAGAAGAAGAGGAGGAGGAGGAGGAGGAGAGGATAGTATAAAGAAAGGAATAAGAGAGAGGGAATATGAAGCCGAGGCACATGAAGAGGATATCAGAGAAAAGAGAGTGCAAAATGGAGAGGAAGAGAAGAGAAGGAAATAAGAGAGAGGGGTAACTATGATCATGGGATAGAGGGGAGGAGGCAGGGACAGGCAGGATGGAGGGAGAGAAGGGAGGAGAGAAGAGAGTGAGGAACGGAGAAAGGGAATGAAGAGAAAGGAAGGAGAAGAAGGGAGGGGAGAGGAGAAAGAGAGGAAAAATGAGAAAAAGACTTATAAAGATGAGAGGGCAGAAGCAGATGGAAGAGAAGGGAGAACAGAAGACAGAAATACACGGTAAGAAGAAAAGTGAGACTGAAAGAGGAAAGGGTAACAGCAGAGGATTAGAACACAAGACAAAAGAAAGGAATGAAAAGAAAGGACTGGGAAAGGATGGGAACGAATGGGAAGAGAAGGGGAGGAACAGGAAGGAAGGAAAGGGATAGGAAAGGTAGGAAGGGGAAGGGATGGAGAAGGTAGGAAGGAGAAGGGAGTGGCAAGGAAGGAAAGGGAAAATAAGGGAAGGAAATAAAGAAGAAAAGGGAAGCATAGGGGAGATAGGAAAGGAAAAAAAGCGAGAGAGGGGAGGTGTATAAAAGGCAGGGGAGTACGAGGGAATGAAAAAAAATAACTGCAAAAATAAATAACTAAAAAGTAATAAAGGAAGGGCTGAAAACAAAGACAGTCTAGAAAGAAAAGAAGAGAGAAAGAAGGACAAAGAAAAAAAAAAAAAAAAATGTTCGAAGCACAGAAAGGAGAGACTGGATGGATGCAAAGAATTCAAAATGCGAAAAGACAAAAGGCAAGGAAAGAGAAGGAAGTTAAAGCCAGGAGGGATAACGCAAGAGCTGAAAAATGGAAGAGAAAAACAAGGGCTGGGAGGAGGGACATGGAGGGCTGGAAGGGAGGGAGGGAGCGAAAGAGGGAGAGATGGAGGGAAAGATTGATATCGGGAGGGAGTGAAAGAGGGAGGGAGGGAGGAAAGGACTGATATCGGGAGGGAGCGAAAGAGGGAGAGAGGGAGGGAGGCATGTAAAGAGAGAGAAAAGAGAGAAGGGAGAGACGGAGGGAGGAAGGATAAGAAAGAGAAAAGAAGGAAGGGAGAGAGGAAGTGAAGGAGAAATGGTGAAAACAGTGAGGGAAATAGGGGAGCATGGAAACAGAGAGGGAGGGAAAGACGGAAGCAGGATGTGAAAGAGAGGGGGAAGAATGGAAGGAAATTAGGGGGAAAGGAAACCGCTAAAAAGGAAGGAAACATGACCGTGCAAGGCAGAAAGAAAATAAAGAAAAGGGAGAGAATGGAAGGGAGGGAAGGGCATCATGAATAAAGAATTAATAAAAGTGAATTAAAGTGGAAAAACAAAATAAACGAAAAATAAAGGAAATAGCAAACACTGTTATGGAAAACTGAGGAAACACAAAATAGAAGAACAGGATGCGAAGCACCAGAACACAGAAAAGGAAAAGGAAAAGAAAAAATTAAAGAATAACATTTAAGAATACCGAACGGGAGAAAGAAGAAAAAAAATAACATTTATCCAGAAATGAACAGCTGAGAAGTATGGAAAGAGAGAGAGAGAGAGAGAGAGAGAAAGCTGTTATGAAAGAGAGGGAATGAAAGCAATTTGGGAGAAGGGGAGGGTGGGAAGGGGAAAAATAAAATGCTATATACATAAAACACCAAGAAATATAGACCAAAAATGTACGGAAAAAAGGTAAACGTAAATATAACCCAGGGAGCCAGGGAGAGAAAGGAAAGATTATGTGTAGGAGGAAACGAATTAGAATAAAAAGAGTACATGGGAAATTAAACATAATAATAAAGAACAGAAAAGTTAATGTCAAATTATTGGGGACGATAAAGAAACAAAAATATAGAAAGAAGAGAGGAGAAATTACTGGAGAGAGAGAGAGAGAGAGAGAGAGAGAGAGAGAGAGAGAGAGAGAGACAGACAGACAGACAGACAGACAGACAGATAGACAGGCAGACAGACAGACAGACAGGTATAGAATCATGTACAAAAAAAGCAAAACACTCAAAGAAATAAAGTAACAAAGCAATAAGGGAAATGGAATTTGTAAAGAGTAACAGGCAGGAATAGAGAAAAATAGGGCCCCTGCGTTCGATCATCCGCCTGTCAGTCATAATTGCTTTTTCCAGTCAGTTGCACAGCCATCAAGCAGTCAGTCCCGTCGCTCCAGATGGCCAGTTAACCATTAAGTCAATCAGGACGGCACACAGGCACGGAACGAGCAATTAGGTCGATTAGTTATTAATCTATCTTGGCGGACAGGTAGACAGCCAGGAAGAGACGGAGATGTGTAAAGGGATAGGTACCGGTATATATATATATACGAAAATAGATAGGTAGGCAGATCGGTGAATGTTAAGGTAAAGACAGACATGGGCAGATTCTGTACATACACAGATATATATATATATATATATATATATATATATATATATATATATATATATATATATTATTGGTGTGTGTGTGTGTGTGTGTGTGTTTGTGTGTGTGTGAGAGAGAGAGAGAGAGAGAGAGAGAGAGAGAGAGAAATCGCAGCAAAAGAAACTGAGAGGGAATCGCAGCAAAAAAAAAAAAAAAAAAAAACGGGGGGAGAGGAAAGAAGAAAGAGAAGGGGAGGAAATAAAGGAATTGGGTGCAAAAATTGTGAGGTGTGCTGTGGTAGTGTATCTGGGGAGGAGGTGGGGATGAGGCCAGGTCAGGTCACCACGCTCCAGTCTTAACGTAGTGCAGTGTAAACAACCACGCGGGGGGAAGGGGAGAGAGAGGAAGAGGTGGAGAGGTAGGGAAGGGGGGAGTAATAGGGAAAGGAAGGAGTGGGGGATAGGGAGTGAAAGGACGGAAGTGAGGAAAAGGGTGATGTGGAAAGAAGGGTAATGTGCAACGGGAAGAGAGGGAAGGAAAGGAGAGGTGGGGAGGTAGGAAAGGTAAGAGAGGGAAGACAGGAGACGAGGGACGGGAGGAATAGCAAGGAAGGAAGGGATAGGACAGGGTAGTAAGATAGGCAGATAAAATTTCTGATAAATAAAATGGAACGGCGAGGAAGGATAATAAGAAGAGGGAAGAAAAGAGAAGGAAAAAGGAGGGAGATGACTAGATGGAGAGGCAGAGGGAGAGAGGCAACGATAATCATAAAGGAAGAGGAGGAGTTAAGCGGCAGGAAAAAGTGAATAGGAAATCTGACAAAGAGTATAATGAAGAAGAGATGATTAAAGCGGATGAAGAAGATGAGATAGAAGAAGCAAGGGAAAGGGAGGTGACAAGAGGAGCGAGGGTAAGGAAGGGAAAGAAGGATTAGGTCGGTAGGATGGACGAAAGGGAATTGGTAGAAGGAAGAAGGAGTAAAGGGCAAGGAGATGAAGAAAAGTGGGAGGGTGGAGATGAATAAGAAGCATTAGGTAGGGAAGACGAAAAGAAAGAGCGGTAAAGAAAGAAAAAGTAGGAAATGGAAATGTAGGGAGGAAAAGATGAAATTTGAAAGAGGGGAAGAGCAGGGGGTCACAAAAGGAGTGAACTAAGTAGACAAAAGGGCGTGAGGGTGAGAAGAAAGAGGGAAACAGGATAGAGGAAACGGTGGAAAGAGGGAAAAGAAAGAAAAGACATAGGTTGTGTGAGTTTCATGCAACTACATTTACTCTTCACATCCGTTCTAGAGCGAATAATTAAGTGAAAATATCCGGAAAACAAAGCGATGTTTGATAAAAATGAACTGCAGTGGAGAATTGTTTATCCTGTATAGTCGTTAGGTTTCAGGATAATACGAAGCCTGGTTCAGCGGCCGACAGAAGGAATGGTTAAAGGAAAGTATGGATGAAAATACAATGAGGAAAAAAAAAAAAAGGAGGGAACAAGAAAGAAATGATGACGATGAGGCAGAAGACGGGGAGATAGGAGCAAAAAAAATTTTGTGATTTTGTGTGTGTGTGTGTGTGTGTGTGTGTGTGTGTGTGTGTGTGTGTGTGTGTGTGTGTGTGTGTGTGTGTGTGTGTGTGTG
Organism: Coenobita brevimanus; assembly: GCF_032717465.1. Classification (NCBI taxonomy): domain Eukaryota; kingdom Metazoa; phylum Arthropoda; class Malacostraca; order Decapoda; family Coenobitidae; genus Coenobita; species Coenobita brevimanus. The sequence goes on from NC_137054.1 coordinate 8,810,848, forward strand.
TGTGTGAGAGAGAGAGAGAGAGAGGAAGATGACCACTTAGCGTACAGTGCTATACTTCCCGACCTTACAACGCCCCAGGGACCTTCCAACCCTCCTTCCTCTTGTCTGCTACCTTGCTACCTCTATTTACCTACACCGCGTACATCTTAGCAAGCCGTGTGTGTGTGTGTGTGTGTGTGTGTGTGTGTGAATGTTTTTGTATATGTGTGTGTGTATGCGTGAGTGTATGCAACAAAATCCACCTCTCCTGCGCACTTACGGCAACAGTACCCAAAACCCCACCAGTACTGACACGAACACAATACACCAGTACAATTATTTTTACGAGTAGCGGAACGCACACACAATATTTCTCCATTCACTCGCTTCATACCCAACCCCCCCAAATAAATAAATGCATAAAAAATAAATAATAACGAAATGAACCGCCGCGCCCCACATTTCAGTATCGTAACAGAAAGGGATATTGCTCGTCTGCTTCGGTTAATAATGACGATACAGACCACACCTGTTTATATGAGTGTTCAGGTGGAGTAAACAGAGACTCCTCCCCCCCTTTAACGTTGCACTGTTTTTTATCCCCCTTTTCACTGTTTTTTCCCAGCTGTGAGCGATGAGAGGGGCGGCCATACACTAAACTGACACCAGTGAATGATCCGGGAATGAAAAATGAACAGGTTATTTATAAAGTCGACCTAGAAATTTACGTCTGTTGAAACGCTGACTTATCTGCCACACCAAGAGGAATAAAACTATATGTGACGAAAGATAAAGGAATGAAAAAATATGTATGACGTTTCAAAGGCCAACCTCAAAATTTACATCCATGGACGATCCATAAAATTCTTGAACTATCCACAAGCTGTATGATTGTTAAGTGGATGAGAGAAGGAGGAGAGGGAGACCGAGACTTAATTCGAAAGCTATATGAGAGACCGGTTTTGATGAGAGATGCGGGAATATAACAGGGATATTTCACCCAGTCGACTTCAGAATTTACGCGTATTAAAAAAATAAATTAATATGGTGCTCAAATACCATGCCTGATTTAATTGCTTTACTAAAAATAAAGGTTATGTAACGAACTGACGGTGACGAATGAGTACAGAAAAAAAATTTAACTTCATAAAACTCAACTTAGTAAATGACTTTTAGGGAGGGAATATGAAAATGTCAGAGAGAGAGAGAGAGAGAGAGAGAGAGACAGACAGACAGACAGACAGACAGAGACAGAGACAGAGACAGAGAGAGAGGAGCTGATTTACGAAGATAGATTACAGGAGGAACTAGCCTTGCTGAAGGATTTGGCAGCCAAAAATAAATATCATATGAAGACGGCATGAAAATTCGCATAAATGGTGGAACTAATATTATCCACATGTATCCAGACTGACTTATCTTTTTCACTAAGAGACGGAGCTAAATGATGCCCTTTCTGGTATGAACGATATCGGGTGTAAGCCTAAAATAAACATTATATTAAAGTATGAGTGAGGCTGCAGAATGATGAACTGGTGTATGAACTACACACCAATACGCGATACAAGCCTCAAATAATACTCGACATCAAATTTAAGTTCATTTATCAGTTTCCCTATCAAGTGAAATGAATTAGCACTGACTATTATTCTTGTGTAATATTTGCCTATAATTTTGTACGTGAGTCGGAGGGGGGCACTCTATTAAAACCTGGCCATAATGGACCACGCAATAGTAATTTATAAAAGTGCCTATTAAAAAATCCATAACAAAGAATACGTTTATTGAGGAAATTACATTGATCTATTCACAAATTACCTGTAATTCTAGCACTGCCATAATCCGTTTTGGACAATGGCGTCATCTTTATTTCATGTTTGCTTCATTTCATTCTACCAGGCGATATTCATTTAGCTTAACAGATATCCCTCGCTGGGATTGTTATTTAAATTTCTGTTTACCCTTCCAGTACCATGGGTTTTCCCCTTTCCTTCTAATATATATATATATATATATATATATATATATATATATATATATATATATATATATATATTTTTTTTTAAGGGTAGGTCTCCATGGTTGTTCAATCTGTACATGGATGGGGTAATAAAAGAGGTACAAGGTAGGGTAGTGGATGTTGGAGTGGCCCTGGTGAGAGAGGATAGTGTTTGGAAACTTCCTGTACTGTTGTTTGCAGATGATACTGTGTTGTTGAGTGAAGATGAAGGGGAGCTGCAAGGCTTGGTGGATGAGTTTGAGAGAGTGTGTAAGAAACGGAACCTAAAGGTGAATGTAGGGAAGAGTAAAGTGATGGTCTTTGAGAGAGGTGAAGTCAGTGAATGTATAGCGAGGTTGGATGGTGAGGAATTGGAAAATGTGAGTACGTTTAAGTATTTGGGTAGTGTGATGAGTAAGGATGGAGGTTTGGAGGGTGAAGTGCTTGAAAGGGTACAGCAGGGAAGAAAGGTTGCTGGTTCCTTGAAAGCAGTGATAAGAAACAGGGAAGTGAGCATGGAAGTAAAAAAGTTACTACATGACAGTATTGTGATACCAACTCTAACGTACGGAAGTGAAGCTTGGACGTTGTTGGAAGGACACAAGTCAAGAGTGAGAGCAGTGGAAATGAGTTATTTAAGAGGAGCTTGTGGAGTCACGTGGAGAGACAGGCTGACGAATGAGGATATAAAGGAGCGTTGTGGTGTTGATGTGGATGTGATAGGAAGCGTTGTGAGGAACACACTGAGGTGGTTTGGCCATGTGGAGAGGATGGAGGGTGAAAGACTGACGAAGAGAGTGTATGTGAGTGAGGTGGAGGGTGGAAGAGGGAGGGGGAGACCGAGGATGAGATGGAGGGATGGGGTGGAGAGGTATATGAGAGAGGGGGGTGTGAGTTGGGAGCAGGGTAGTGAAATGGCGGGGGACAGGGAGACTTGGAGGCGATTTGTTTGTGGCCACCCCAAACGGGATTGAGGCGTCTGGCAATAGATAGATAGATAGAGACTTTTTGTGGCGAAGGGATTATGTCTTACATGTGGTAGGAAACTTACTGTTCAGTAATGCTCATTTTCCAACTGTCTGACACCCAATAAGGTTTTTAAGTGTGTCTGAATACTTTATGAATACTATTAACAACCACTGCATCCTCTTTCTTCTACTAGGGTAAAGTAGTTTGGTTCTAATATTATCCATTGCCAATTTATTACCTCCGCCAAGAAGGTTATGTTTTACCGCGGGCTGGTTGGTTGTTTGTCCGTCTCATTGTCTGTCTGTTAGCAGGATTACTCAAAAAGCTACAAATGAATTTTGATCAAATTTTGTGAAATGATGGGCCATGGGCCAAGGAAGAAATGGTTAAATTTGGTGGCGGATCCGGATCCGGATCCGGATCCGGATCCGGAATATTCTGCACAATATCTCCAAAAGTTCTCAGTAAGCTTCAATGAAATTTTGTGGAAAGGTGGGCCATGGACCAAGAAAGAATTGATTAAATTTGGGACGGATCCGTATCCTGATCCGAACCCATTTTAATGGCAATGGCAATGGAGGAGGTCTGCGCTTTCTGAGCGCTTTCTAAGTTTCTTCTGGATTTTAAGAGAATATACTTTTTATGTTATCCAAACTCATTCTCTGTTTGTCTATTGATCCATTGCATTAACTTGTTGTCTACTATATACACGTCGTTCGTTGTGTTTGTCTACGGTGCTTAAGGCATTTTTTTTTTTTTTTTTTTTTTTTGTCTGGCCCGTTCTCCTAGTCTGTCACTCACTCACTCTCAACCGACTATGCTGAGTGAATGGAGAGTGAGATATTGATTAGGAAAATGCAGGTAAGTTAAGTGGCAGAGAGGAGGAGATGGAGAGGGAGACTGAAAACGAGGTGGAACTATAAGGGACCTGAATATGTAAGGGAGAGTGGTGTGCAGTGGGAAGAGGAGCTATGGCTGGGTAAAGACAGAAAAGCCTGGAAGTCCTTTTGTCGGATCTACCACTCACAAGAACCAGCGTCAGGCAATTAGTTAATAGAGAGGGTGCATTCAGGTACTTTATTTGTTTACTACATTTATGAATTCTGTTTAATTATCATACATTTCGTTACGTCCATTAAATTCATACATTCCTGTTTCCTAGTCAACTAAAGTAATATATTTCGTCGGCTCTGTCTACTGGGTTCGTGTGTGTGTGTGTGTGTGTGTGTGTGTGTGTGTGTGTGTGTGCAAAATACCTTTCGATATGTGCGTCTAGAAAGTCATGCATTTTCCATTCTTCCGCAGGCGAGTACCAGGCAGCCATGCAGACCAACGGGAGCAGCGAAGGAGGGACGGGGAGGGAGGCGGGGACAGGGGGACTCCTCCTCTCCTCCCTCCTCTTCTCCCTCATCATCCCCCTCTTCTCCTCGCCTCCTCCCCCGCTCCCCCTTCTCTCATAACAACACCGGAAGAGGGAGATCAGCTTCCGAGTGTACTTATATTTATCTGCCTAGCTTCCTCCCTCCTTAGTCCTTTTTCCTTCCTCCTTTTCTTCTTGTCCTCCGTATTCTTATTTTTTCTTTCATTCCGTCCTATCCTACTTTTCACTTTTCCATCTTCATCCATTCTCCATCCTCCTTTCTTCTAATTGACTTCCTCTCCTCTTCTCTCTTCTCTCCTCCTCCCCTGCCTATTTTCATTCTCATTCTTCCTATCTTCCTCCCTTGTCCTCTTTCCCCCCTCCTTTCTTACCTTCCTTCTTTCCTCCTTCCCTTCCTATTGTTCTTCTCCCTCCTTTTCCTCCTCCTTCATCTCCTCTCCTTCTCCTTCGTTCCACGCGAGCAAGAATAGAAAGGAAAAGAAGCGGATGAATAAAGTGAGCTTGTAAAAGGGCTCGATAACTTTCCAGCAAACTTACATGACGAGGCTGGAATGTGAGACTCAGAACCCCTGGAAGAGTGTATATATTTTTTCCACATGTTCCATTTTTCTTTCCTCCCTCTTCTTCGTTTTTACTGTTTGCTTCTCCTTCTCTCTGGTTAGTTAAGTTTTTTTTTCCTTTTCCCACCTCCTCGTCTTCCTCTTCCTCCTCCTCCTCTCTCGTCTTCTCTCTGAAACTTCCTCTTCGACACTACTCCCCCCCTCCCCACCAATATCCACCTACCCTCATATGTGAGTGTTGGTTTTTGTAAATATTATTCTAAGAAAATTTTATGTACTGAGACTGTCTTGGGGGTTACTGGCACCGCAAAAACACACCAGCACAAACTACTGTGTGGACCTGTCTTGCCAAACACTGGTGCCGCAAAACAAACCTACTCAGAAAACTATATGTGCTTAAAACTGTTACAAGACACTGGTGCTGCATGAACAAACACAACAAGACAAATTTATGTACTAAAATTGTTTTGAGAAGTACCAGTGCCACAAAACACAGTAAGACAATTAATGTACCAAAACCGTCTTGAGAAAACTGGTGCCGCAGCACAAACATACAAAGAAAAATTTGTGCGCTAAAACTACTTGTGAGATATTGGTACTGCAAACAAAGAAAGGAATATACTAAGAAAAAAATTGATGCAGGAAAAAAAAAAAAAAAAAAAAAAAAAAAGAATATCGACACAGGCCGTATTATGAACCACCAAAACAAAAGTGCCGAAAAGAAAAATACAGCAAATAACCCAAACTGGTCTCAGGATAAAAGAAAAATGCGAAACGGAAAATGCCTAATAATAGCAAAAGAAAAACAAGGAAAGAAAGAAAAAGTGGAAGAACCCAAAGTGGAAGGGTGAACTCTGGTTGTGAAGTAAGTTACAATGTGTAGGTGTGAATAATACTTTGCATAATAATATACAGTATTATGCTGTGAATGGTTTGGTAAAGCGAAGAGCAGCCGTGTAAACATTGCTGCTTCCACTCAAACTCTTATCCCCAAACTCTACATAAAAGTAAATCTAAAGACGAAATATATGGAAAATATACTGAAAAAATTTATAACACAGGAGTAAAAATAACCAAGATAACATTATCTACGCAATGAGGTAATATTAAGACAAGAAACAAAAAAAAGGAGAAAGTATTTATTGTGGAGTGTAAGAAAAGAGGAAAACAGTTATGAAAATACTATCCAGACTAATAAACACAAAACTACGAGCCGAAACCAATTATTAAAATACATACGCAGGATAGAAGCAAGGAAAAAAAAAGAAGACGAGAACGCAAAAGATATAATAAAGGTGAAACGTACCGTGATGCTAAAGGGCCTTCCAGTGGAGCGATATGAAAATGAGAAATGATGAAAAATATTAAATACGTATGAAAGTAAAAAAGTAAAATATAAACCAGTATCCCGACAAAAGTAAAAAAAAAAAAAAGTCAAAAGAAAAGTATTTAAAGAAATGAATGTCTAAAGTGTGAAATTAGCAAAATGTAGAAACAGACAAAAAGGTGTAAAAATGGGCACATTTAAGAAAACCATTGAATAAAGCGAATGTCCAGAGAGAGAAGTAAGCAGAATACAGAAACACATAAAAAGGGGAAATAATTAGACCATTACAAGAAAGTGGACAAGAACGGAATTAGCGGATAAAAATGTCAACGTGAGGAACCAAATAATTTTATAAGAAAAGCATCGAAAAAGGACTGAAAAAACATAGCATACTCCTACAACAAAAAAGTAAAAGTTAAAAAGAAAACACGAATACGGCAAGACAAAATAATACTGAAAATTCTGATACCACATTCTTCACCCACCCCTCCAGCGAAGGCTCAAAGAAAATTACTCTTATAAAATTCCCAAGTATAATTAAAATGCCCCAGCATAATTAATTAGGGACCTTTTATTTGCATTTTTTTTTCCAGGAAGGGTGAGACGAGCTGTGTATGGTGCGCTCCCTGAGGTGATTATCTTAAGGGTGAAAATTCTATTGTAATATGATGGAAAATTGAGTCTTAAGATACTGTGGGTATCTCTCTCTCTCTCTCTGTCTCTCTCTCCTTATTGTAAATACTGCCTTTATTTATCTCTCAGTATACCTCCCTTCTCTATCTGCCTCTACCTTTTCTATGTAAATACTTCCAACATTCTTATACATATCACTATCTCTCAACGTTGCCAAACCAGTATAGTCAAATATTTAATTATGTAAACAACTGTGTACATAACAAAAAAAATCTTCGCTCTCTCTCTCTATATATATACAGTATAACGAATGTGTATGCTGCTGTCTCTATCCACGTGTGTACCCTTACCCATACACATTCATGATTCACACACACACACACACACACACACACACACACACACACACGACGTATTCTGTAACGATGTACATACAGAATAAGCTGAATGGACCGAATGTTAAAAAAAAAAAATAGATGGTACATTAAATACCTCTCTATCCAAGGTTTGTGAGCTGCAGGTTGGTGTGGTTTTCTTATGTTAATGTGAGTCACTGTCAACTTTGTGTAAAAGAAAAGAAGTAAATAAAAAAAATATATGATAAAAGAGTTTGGATCCTCTTATGCTGAGTCTTTAATTTATTCACATTATTCTCAGACGATTTTCTTCAAAGTAAGGAGGTAAGTGAAGACTGTATCTAGCATATAAAGTTTGAAAACTGTCTCGCAAGTTAAATAAAAGTGTTTGGAGCTAGCATGAGTAACAAAAACAAGTGCATTCGGTACTGCCATGCAATACAAAGTCCCCTACCGGGTGATAACCATACGTTTGTAATTGACCTTGGGAGCAGCTGTCTGGTACGCGACACACCGGCATGGTATGGGGAACAATTGTTTGAAGTTATATCAGTATCTGTCCATGCATGTGGAAGTTACAGTGCGGACACGAAATTGCAGACGGACTGATGTACTGACGGAACCGCGCAAATCTATAGTCCCCATCCGACTTCACCAGTAGGAGATAATAAATAAATAAAATCGTAGTGAAGGAAATTATTTGGGTTTTAAACACGATTTGATTGTGACTGGAAGTCAGTTTCTTCGGCACAATTAGACAGAATTTATATGCAATAGTACGATAAGCTCTATTATTTTATTCTGGCTAATTGTCGATGCATTTAGTTCGACTAAGGATGTCTTTTTGTAGCGAAGGAGTTTGCAGCATTGTTCCTAGTATCAGCAATTTTTTTTTTTTTTTTTTCATGCTGCCAGCAGATGATCTCTTGTTGAGGGGAGACGTATCGCAGTGGAGGAATTTGGAATATTGGCAACATAACATCTCCTCTGGCACTGCAATGGTGTCAGTGCTGCAACAACTACCTTATAAACTTACTGATACTCACCCACCCACGTAGTGTGTTGCAGCGCTAGGGGCGTGTTGAGTTTCTGAGACGGTAATGAGTGTCACATGAACGGCAGGTTTCCTGCACAGTCTTCTTCCACTAAGCCGTTAGCCAAGGGGGGTTGTTGAAACCTGTGAAGTCATTTCCTGAAGCTCCATCCCTTATTTTATCCACCGAACTGGCTGGTCCAGTGCACATGACGATAACATTTCCTGGGTCCCCCCGCTCTGATCAGTCAGTGGGAGGCTCCGTCACTCCTCTGAGTTCCTCCAGAAGAGTGGCTCAGTGTAATGTTCGCTCACAGAGATTAGGCACAGCCATTGTAATAGATGTTCCATTGTTCTGTACCGTTAATGATATATTTATTTTATCATTATCACTTTTGCTGCCTGCTGACAATATTCTTTAGATGAACATTTAGCATCTGGTGGCCTATATCTGAATATATTTTTTATTGTCCCATGCGGTGTAGCTGCCGTGGCTCAGTGGGTTAGAGCGCTCCGCTTTGGCCGAAGGGTCGGAGGTTCGAGTCCACTCAAGGGTCATCCGTAGACATTAGGAAGGGCATCTGGTCATAATGTGCTACACGCTCCAAACCTAAGTCCTTTGCCCAGGGGCAACGCCTTAGGCCTTATTGAGAAAAGGGGACACTGCATAAAACTATTAAGAAAAAAAAAAAAATTCATTCACCTTCAAAATGCCGTCTACTAGTGAAGGAGTTAACTGGGGATGTATCTAACACCTCCATTTCGAAAAGTATCCCAGTACAGTTACCGAATAAAATAGTCTGGAGCCAGCAAAAATTAAATAAGAAATGCGTCTTAGGACTGCAGAGGTTAAGGAAGGCACCTCGTTGTGAAGGGTGTACTTTTGCTACAGTATCGTTGTAAGACTGACTGGATTCCTAAAGGGTTGCATTTCTGCCGTGGAAAAAGGTGGTGGCATTTTTGAAACGTGTAATCCATTCCAAAAATAATCCACAGACAATTTTTATGATCCTTACTGGTGCATGAATGGCAAAAGGGAACTTTTGGTAATTTGATCTGAAGGCCGGGGCGGCATATCAATCAGAAATTATCATCTGCAGTTTATGACTAAAATTGTGTGGAATAAAAGGATGGCAGCTGCCTAATTAGGCGCTCAATGAGATCTGTCGTTGATTCTCATTTCTCTTCTCACTGAGAATTACGGTATGTTACTTATTTTCAGCCTGCCACCCCCCCCCCACACACACACACCCTTCCCCCCCAAACACACCTCATGCTGCAGCTTATAGCTTGACTTCTCCAGCCAATGGACGTCACTTTCACTGTATTCTTCGACCATCAGACGCTGTAACTCAGCTGAAGGAAGATTTCTGGAACTGACGGAGTTAATGAATGCGATATATAACGCTTCCAATTCGAAAATTTCCCCTAAGGTGCATAAAATTACATGAAGAATGTAAGGATAAATAAAAAGAAGCACTCAAACAGCGTAATATCTGCGTCGTACAATAGGTCTCAAGTTTTTCGTGTATAGTACTGAATAAATGTTGGAAAATTATCACATACACGTGATAAGCTGAAGCATCTTCCCTGCTGATACACATATGGTACTGTATAATTATAGTGTGATTCGTAACCATGCTTCGTAAGCGGTAAGCAAAGTGCTCGGACAAGACCGGTGCCCACTGATCGTGTGAAAGGGCCTTAAAGCCAAATCTTTGACCCTGCCCAGTTCCTTTGACCTTTGACGTATTGCTCTCATCAAAATACCCGATACTTCATCCTTATCTGATCCTCGCCCGGTCCACCAAGTTTGGCTCAAATCGAATTAAAAAATGTCAAAGTTAAACTTATCCTGTAACCTTGACTATTGACATCTTACTTTGAAAATAGAACAGTTTCATTCCGTGCTAACTTTAAACCATTCCACTTGCTTTGATCCTAACTGAATGAAATTGCTGTAAGTTAATCGGCCGGACCTTTGCCCTTGCCGTATAACCTTTACTTTTGACGGATTATCCTCAAAATTGTAGCTTCATCCGTTACTTTCCCGCAACCCTTCCACCATGTTTGGTCAGAAATGAATAAAAAATTATTTGAATTAACCTTTCCCTTGATTTTTGATCTGTGATCTTTTTCGGCCAAAAGTATATCACCTGCCCTCATTGTAGTTTTCAATTATTACACAGTCTAGTAGAGTTCCAGCATACAGTTTTTCTATAACTTTGCTAAGACACACCGACAAACCGAACCAAACACATAACACCCTCGCGCTTTCGCGCGCGGGTGTAATATACAGTACGTCATCCAATTTTCAAAATAATTTTGTTCAATTTCGTTTAACCTTTCACTCCGATGATGTATTCTTTCATTCTACTTAGGATACAACCCCGTGGATTTTATTCAAATAAAGAAGTATCTCTAATAGTGAAGGGTCAATAAAAGTTATAACTAACCCCCTTCTATACTTCTCTCTAAATTAAAGACAGTGGTTAGGAAATTGCAAGGGAAAAAGACATTGGCTTGAGCGAGTATATGTCGGTATATGCAGCCATCGTTACGACCATTTCATGTACAGCTGAATATTTTAGCCCAGGTGCTCACTGGTCTTACCTATCTGTATCTACTGTATTATATGATCTTTTGTTCAGTTTCTTGTATGCTGAATAAAATCGCCTGCAGATAACAAGACTAAACTATTAAAAGACGTCCTCGAACAGAATAGGGGTTAACCCTGTGACGCCACATTCACGGTGCCTCTCGGATAGCATATAAAATGATGGCTTCCACAAAATGTAATATATTTTTATACAGTGATCTTGGTGCTCAGTGAAATTATAACGATTAAAATTGTTAAAGCCTGCATGATTAAATTACTGAAATATTAATGTCGGAGTGTTTTTTTTTTCTGATGAACTCTCTTTAATAAAGATATTTGATACACACCACCAACCACTACAGTAAGATTATGTACTTTTAATTTTATTCCTACTACTTACTACCAGACGATCTGATTCACCTTAGTAGGACACATCTTATAATGAAGTTAATGAAGGCTATATAACCCTTCGAGTTCGATGTCTCACCTAGAATGAATATATTTATCTGGAGGTAGGAACACACACACACACACACACACACACACACACACACACACACACACACACACACACACACACACACACACAAACACACACACACACACACACACACACACACACTATTATCTCAGCATATTTGTGAATGTTAAGGAAGATTAAATATTAAGGCAGTTTGACAGTAACCTGGAGCAATAAATTAGCAGTACGGTTTAGTAGATGATGTGAGAAGAGAGGATGGGGGTGGACAGGTAAACGGTGAGGGTGTAAGTGGTGAGGAGGTATGTGGTAAGCGGTTGAGATATGTGGCAAGGAGTACAGGTATGTGGCGAGGGATACAAGCATGTGGCGAGGGGTACAGGTAAGTGGTGAGGGGTACAAGTAAATAGTGAAGAGTATAGGTAAGTGGTGAGGGGTACAAGTAAGTAATGAGGGGTACAGGTAAGTTGGGGGAAATACAGTTGTACAGTATAAAATCAACCGATGATAGAAATAATAATATACAAACGACGTCATTTGTGTCAAGGGTGGGGAATATAGTAGCTCCATTATCCCTATCATATTTTTATAACTATGGCACGGTACTCCAGTTGACTCCCGACGACTTTATTCTGCTGAGAGTGGACATAGGAGCCTCAGAGTCTTCACACCGACGCCATTAACGCTGTGATGGTCGGGACAACAAAATATCCTATTTTAGCTAAAGCCAGACAGTTTTACAGAGCCATGGGCTAGTCATGATAATCTATGTTAATCTGATCAGGACGTTGTTTTACTGTAGTTTATTATACTTCCAGACAGTTTTATTTAACTTTGGCAACCTTTTACTGGAATGGTCCCTGAAGGCTACATCTAACCACTCCCATTCGAAAAGTCTCTGCCAAGCTGAAGATAATAGTCTGAAGGTAGTAAAAATAAACTGTACATCATAATGGAATGAATGCGGTGATGTCAAATTTTAAGACATTTTTCATACTATCCTGTTATTCATTCAAATTGGGGAGGCTTTTCGAACTGCAGGGGTTAGGTGTAGCCATCATGAACTTTGTTGATGCAAAAGGCCTTTCCGAAAATGAATAAACTGGTCTGTCTGTAGGATGAATAAACACTATAAAGAGGTCAGGACGTCAGGGATGCAGCAGGATTAACCATTCAACCTGCACTGGCGATTTAATCTGACAGTACCCAGTTTTTTCCATCCAGATTTTGTCATAGGTTTATTGACTGAAAAAAAAAAAAAAATGCGCAGCACATGCACACGCGATGGCATGAGTACAAGAAATGCGCACATATACAATTCACTTTCCCCTTTTCCTGCACAATAAATCTGCAACTTGTATCAGCAATATATATACAGTATGGAATGATCTCTACATAGGTAATCTCAGCTTATGTAATCATCCTTCATCATTATATCTGCGGCCATCCTGATGGTAGCTGTTGAGTATTCCGTTCCCGGTTTGGAATGAGGGGCGGACCTTAAGAGTAACGGTTCGAATCTCACATATGGTGACAAGAGGGTATTCCATCCTGTCAAATGATGAATGGAGAATAGATACATTTTGTCTCCTGCCATCGTGTATTTTGGACCAGCCTAGCCTCGGATACTACGTCCCAGGGAGGATAAAAAGAGACTGGTTGTTACTTTTATGCATAATTACGGTATACAAAAGTTGTATTTCGTTTTTACCTCCCGCGGAAAGTAGGGAAATAGACACTAGGGAGATAGACTTAATGTAATTTAATACTGGGTGTCTATATGCTGCATTCCCGTTACCATTACAGCTACCGTCATCACCTTTCCTTCACTAGGTCTTTTACCTCTTCCTGCTAATCTGTGCTCTTCATTCCCCTCATTACTCTTCTCCCTAATCCCAGCCTATCATGCATTTTCCCTTCGTCATCCACTGTCATTTACAACGTAGTTCTCAATCAACTCCCACTTCTCTGATTTCCATCTCAGTTACATTCGCACACTTCTTCATTTCCCTCTTTATCCCTCTCCATTCCTGCTGGTCATACCTTTGCTAGCTTTCTCTTTCGCTCACACACACACACACACACACACACACACACACACAAACTCTCCTTCCCAGTTGATCATTCTCTCCCCAGCATTCCTTCTTTACTCTTATTTTTTTCTCTTTCATTTCGTTCAATGTGCTCAAGTCTCTCTTTCCCAATCGTCTTCCCTTTCCCTCATCACAACCTCTTTTCCTTCTCCATTTCTGCGCTTATTGCCCAATTTCTTCCATTTTATCTCCCTATATCGTTCTATATTCCTTCGGTGCACATAATTATCTAGCGTATATAACTTTCAAATTCTTCATTCACTTCTCTCTTCTTCTAATACCAGCTCTCCCCATTATATCTTCATATCCATTCATTTTCCTTCCATGCAGAAGTGGTTCGAAGATGAGGGCCGTGCTGACCAAAACTGTGATAAATGATATACGGTTCATGGATGTTCCTCTGGCTTTAAACTTCATGTTCTTGCCTGAAGCAATCAGATATACGACAGCATGTGGCCTAAAGTCCCTATCCACACCATCATTTCGACATCTTTCTGCACTTTTATTCTTCAATCAACTTACTCTTCTTTCTCCCCCACTTTTCTATTCTCAAGTGCAATTTCAGTTTCGACATCCGCGTCATAACTAAACGCTCGCTCACCCAGCAAGCAGAGAGGAAGAAGAATGCCCCTCCCCTGTGCACAGCTGCCTAGCAGCCAATCGGCGGGTGGCTAGTAGCTAACTCCACCACCTCAGCCAATGAGAGTGCGGCAAGGCAGGACAGCAATACCTTGTTGACTCAGTAACCTTTCATCCCTCACCTCGAGTCCACGTGTCTCTCTATTTTTTGTGCCTTGCCCTGCCTTTCTGTATTTCTGTCAGATATCCACTCCTGTTCATCTTCTTTTGACCATCCGTCACATCCGCTTAAGCTTACAAGGGATCATTCGAATTGGAAGTATTGTACATAGTGAGTTCATTGGAAGTGAGGCCTAAAATGCATGCAGTTGACAGGGAAGCTGGTTCTGACGAAAAATGTTGGTCCTGATTGTGTCTGCTTTATAATGTATGTCGTGATACTGTGAAACTACTTTGTGATGAGCTTTGGGTCGTAGGTAGTTATGAAGAGCTAAGTGAATACTGTACATTGCCAGGGTTGTGAAGTGTGGTTCAGGTGCCCGATCTAGTGTGTTTCCTGGTGAACGATCTCGTCGATCCGACTGTGATTGACAGCGAAAACTAGTGTGTATTTTGCGATTTCCCTCCATCTATGGGTTAAAAAGAGAAGATGCTTACTGCAGCGAGGAGGTGCATGCAGCTGGTGTTGAGGGGATACAGTAAGCCACTCTCCAGTGAATACTTTCCGCTCACCCCCCCCCCCACTCCACTCCAACCTGAAAACCACCACAGCTTCAGGGACGGTGAGTGTAGCGATTTTAGTCTCTCTCTCTCTCTCTCTCTCTCTCATTTTCCCAATCCCATCGCCCTCACATTCGGATCGTATTCCCCTCAGTTAGACTCCCTGCAACCTCCTCCTGACCCGTATATTTCTGAGTATTGTGCGTCACATAATATTCACTTACATAACGTTTTCGTAAATCACCTGTATACTGATAGGAAATAAGTAGCACCGAACATAACGCTGAGTGTAGTATGTGTAATTAACCTTTAAGGAAGAAGTGTTATAGTCCCTTAGGCTGATGAGTTCACGGTTTCTCTTCCACTATTGTCATTCTCTTCCCCTCCTCCTTGGTCTCCTCCCCCCCCTTCCTTGTCCCTTCCCCCCCTCCTCTGGTTCTTCCTCCCCTCCTGCCAATTTTCCAGTCCATCTCTCCTCCCACCTTGCTTTCCTACCTCGTTCCAGTCACCCATCCCACTTTCACTGCCCATTCCAATTTTTACACCCCATTCCCACTCACTCCCTATTCCCAGTCTCTCCCTCCTCACCATCATTCCCTGTCCTTCATTCCACTCTGATTTCCCACTTCCGCTATCACTATTCCATATTCTCACGCTGTCACTATTCCCTATTTCTACTCTCACTTTCCATTTTTACTCTCACTTCTCATTCCTACCCACACCCCATTCCCACTCTTGCTCTCTACTCACACCTTCGCTCCCCATTCCTACTCTCACTTCGTATTATCTCCTTTGCTCTCCATTCCCACTCTCACTCTCCATTCTTACTGTCACTACATATTCTTACCCTCCATTAATACTCTTACCCCCTTAACTACTCGTACCTTTATTTCTCATTCCCGTTCTTACTCCCATTCTCACTCCTAATTCCCATTCCCACTTCACTCACTATTCCTACATTCACTACTTACTCCCACTTTCACTCACCATTCCCACCCACACTCTCATTCCGTATTCACACCCCCGCTTCTCTCCCCACTGTCCTCCCATCCCCAATCTGCCCCTTCCCCCTCCTTCCCCAACTCTCTCACTCCCATGGCGCCTCACTTGTTGAAACTCCGGGCAAGTTGGACACAATTCCTGGCCGCAAACACGTAACTCGCCTCCCCCCCCGGGAATACTCAAGTCACGCCCTACCGCCAAAAGGGGAGATGGCGGTGGTTTGGTGGGTGGTTGTTGGGGTGGTTCTTGAGGTGATTGTTGGGGTGGTTGTGGAGGTGTGGTTGGAATAGTTGTTGGGGTCGTTGTGGAGATTTGGTCTGGGTGGTTGTTGGGGTGTGGGTGGGGTGGTTGTTTTGGTGTGGTTGGGGTGATTGCAGAAGTGTGGTTGGGGTGGTTGTTAAGGTGTGGTTGGGATGGTTATTGAGGGGTGGCTGAGGTGGTTGTGGGGGTGTGGTTGGGGTGGTTGTGGGGTTGCGGTTGAGGTGGTTGGTGGAGTGCTGGCTGAAGGAGTGGCTGTGGAGGTTTTCGTAGTGAGACTGAATTTGCAGGGGGAGAGGTACAGGAAGAGTTAGAAATGTAGGCAAGAGATGCTCAGGTCACGCCTCACCACCAAAGAGGGAGTTGGTGATGGGGAGGTGGTTGTGGGATGGTTGTGGGGGATGTTGGGGTGTTTGAATCCGAAAGGGAAGTGGGAAGAGTAGGGCCGGGAATGCAGAGAAGTTAGGGAAGTGAGGAGTGGGGGTTGGAGAATGGTTAAGGAGGGAAGGGAAGGGTTGAGAGAGGAATGGAAAGGGTTGTAGATGGAGAGAGGCTGAGGGAGGAAAGAGGAGAGTCGTGGATGGAGAGAGATAGAAGAGTAATAAGTGAGGAAAGGGAAATATGAGGGAAGAGCAGTAAGGGCAAGTGGGAAGAATGGAGGACACGTAAGAGGTCGGGATGAAAGGTAAGAAGGGAAGAAGAAAGAAGAAAAGGAATGAGGAGAAATGGAAAAAGGCTGGAAAGGGAAGATGGATCCAAGAATTATGGGAAAGCATTAGAAAAGGGGAATGAGGAGTGAGTGAATGAAAGAGGGTATAAGAGAGTTGGGGCGATGAGAGAAGATGAAGATCAGGACAAAATGAAATAGTGAATGACTGATGGCTGCCAATGAAGGAAAAGTAGGATGGCAGCGGGGAGGAGGACAGTTAGATAGATAGATAGATAGATAGAGAGAGAGAGAGAGGATAATGTGAAATGAGAGGAAACATAAGGGAAGGAGTGTGAGGGGACATGGAAAGAAGCAGGAAAATATTAGAGGGAGAGGGGAGAGGTAAGACAAATGCAGCTGAAAAGAAAGGGGACATGCAAGGAGGGGAATGAGGAGGGCGTAATGAGAAGTGATAATAATGACAGGAAGAGGAAGGAAACAGGAGCGGAAGGCAGAATGAAAGGAATGGGGAAATATGAGAGAAAGAGAGGAGAGGAGGGATGAGAAGAATGAACGAAGCATGCGAGAAGAGGAAAGGAAGGTAAGGGAAGGAGAGAAAGAGGGAGATATCGGAAGAGAAGAAAAGGGGCAGAAATGGAGGAAAAGGTGTGAGTATGTAAGGACGGGAGGAAAGGGGAGAGATGGAGGAAATGAAGGAGACATTAGAGGAGAGGATGGAGAGAAATGAATGTGTATCTATCTATCTATCTATTGCCAGACGCTACAATCCCGTAAGGGGTGGCCATTTGACTTTGAGTTATTTGTTTTATGGGGAGGGGCACTAATCCTCCACCAACCCATTTGTTGACACGTAGGGAGCACGTATGGTTTGGTATATATATATACAGAATGACCTCTCTACAATGGATTTCACTAGACCGGAGTTCGCTTTTTTCGGAGTCATGGAGCCTACCGAAATTTTTTCTTATTTAACAGGAAAACTTCAAACAAACTAGAAGCAGCCTGGACTGCCTAACCTCAGGCCAGGGCAGCCATACTGTCTGCACGGTTTGTGTGTTTGTGCGTCAGAGGGTGGTGGGCTAGCGGCGTCACCATCGTTCCCCCATGCTCTGGCCTCAGTCTGACCCACAGCATTTCCCTGGAAGTCCCTGATATACTGCTCAAGTGTGACGAGTGATAAGTGAAATATACAAATTGAACGTGTTTAGTTTGTAAGATCGTAAATAATAAGGTGTATAAAGTGAACAGTACAGTATTTTAAAAGTGTTTAAAATCAAGTTATATCAATAAAGGACTTTCTAAATGCTAAAAAATTAGAAAAGGGGTTTGCATTAATATTGATACACATTCATGACACCAAACATTAATCACACGGCGAAAGGTGGAAATAGAGAAATCATTAGAGGAGGGTAGGGAAAGGGGTGGGAACTCATGTCAGGCCAGTCGGGGGGAGGGGGTGGTGATGTGGAAGAGAGGGATTTATGAAGGGGGAAGGTGGAGATGCGGAAGTTGGGATTAGGAAGGGGGTAGGGGGAGTTTGGGGTTGAGGAAAGGGGACGATGGGAGAGAAGAAGGCGGAGGTGAAAAGGAAGAAAAGAAAACATGTGAGAGAAAAAGTGGAAAATGCTGTGGGAATTGAAGGAGAGAGGATTTATCTGGGAGGTGAGAAAGAGAAAAGGAGGGGGAAGAAAATGGAATGAATATGAAAACATGGGACTGGATGTGGAGGAATGAAGGGGAGAGGAGGATGTGATAATTCTGATGATGATGATGATGATGATGATAATGACGATGATGATGATGATGACTATTTTCATGATGATATAAATGAAGATGATGATGAAAATGATCATGACAGTGATGAGGATGATAATAATAATGACGATGCTGACGGTGATGATTATAATTATGATGATGAGGATGTTTATATTAAAAGCGACAGCGATGATGATGTGATTATTAAAGGTTACGTAAGCGGTGTAGTGGTTAGTGGCAGTGGGTGGGGAATATAGATGGAGAAGGGGTTGGGTGGAGAGGGTTGATCTAATATGGGTGTGTAATTGAAGTGGACGACGCTGTGATTAGAGGACCCGGGTGTAGGGACGGTGAGAGTTGTAGCTGAGTGAGGACGGTGGTGGTGGTTGTGGTGGTTGTGGTTGTGGTTGATTAGTTGCGATAATTGATGTTAATTAAATATGATGGACATTGTTGTTGTTGTTGTTGTCTGTGGTGCTGCTGCTGTTGATTATTTGCAATGATGCGGGTAGTTGGTGATCGATTACGATGTGATAGCTGTTGTCCTTGTGTAGTTACGATTGTGTTTGTGGTGGTGGTGGTGGTTGATTAGTTACGATGGTGCTTGTAGTAGTTATAGGTATTGATTAGTTATGATGGTGATTGTACTGTAGGATTAGGTATGATGGTGGTCGTGATATACGTTGTTGAGATACAAAAGTGGTGGTAGTTGTTGCTTTTGTTTTGTTATGATGGTGATTTTGGTTGAGTAGTTACGATGATGCTTATTTTTGTTGTTGCTGATTAATTACAAAGTTGGTGGCAGTTATTAAATACTTATAACAGTGATTATTATTATGTACCGGTAGTTATGATGGTGGTAGTACTTGATGGTGATCAGCAACGATGGTGGTAGTTGTGAGTAGTTACGAAGGTGATGTTAATTCTTGATGATTAGCCTAGTTGATTTGGGAGGTTTTGTTGGTATTAATGTGATTTATATTAGGCCTTCACTCAAGGGATGCAGCTCTGTACAATAGAATGATAAGATGCAGAAATAAATAAGTAAACTTATGAACGGTTAGATATCGCTACAGATACAGGAAAAAACAGATACCGGTATACTGTATAGTTATAAAGATAAATAGACGGGGGCAAGGTTTACCGTACGATTGAAGAGTTTAGAGAAAGAATGGGACTGGACTGATTGGTGTTGTAAGGAGGAGGGGTAGATTGAGATGGACTGGGCATGTGGAGAGGATGAAGGATGACATTTGGGTGCGGAATGCGAGAAGTGTGAACGTCTGGGGTAGGGTTGCGAGAGGCAGACCGAAAAAGGCCTGGGACGAGGTCACAGAGTGTGATCCCAGGGATAATAAAGTGAACACGGAGGCTATCAGAGATCGAGCAGCGTGGAGAGCCGCCTTTAGGTGACCAAGGCTGACGTATGCAAGCATGTTGGAGTTTTTATAAACGATACGGAACTATACGATGAACAAATGGATAAATTACGTCTTAGTCCTTTAAAAAGAACGTTCCAGACAGCCTCACAAGCAAGAGTCTGAACGTTATGATGGTGGTGGTATAGCTTCCAAACGCTGCTAGACCATTACACCGGGATTCTTAGCACCCATTGCTCTGGAGGTGGTTTGACCTCCGCCATGACCAGTTGCCCCACCGCTGCTGGGGACTACAGCAGAGTCTGTGGTTTGAGGGAACATGTCATACTGGTCGCGAGGGACACATTTTTTTTCATAGTACCTGGTGGGACTGGCTCGGGTTACGAGGTGTGTACCAGATATGTACCGCATGGTGAAACACTTCTCGCCTGATTCCTAACAGTAAACGTGAGTACTATGGTTGCACTTTAATAGTATAGTTCCAGTGGTCCCAGGGATGCACATGCTTCATCGTCAAGACAAAAGGCAGTGTTCCTTCGAGGGAGAACATAGACTGATGCAGACACAAAGATAGGCTGACTGAAGAACCTTAGCAGAGGTCAGTAGTTCTGGTAGATTAGTGTTGTTAAAAGTATTGATATTTAGCTTGGTTTCGACCTAGGCATCGTCTTTGTTATTTTCGGTAGTATTCTTTAAACTGGATTACCTTATCATGAAAAAGATCATCATCATTATCATCACCACCACCATTCCAATATCCTTTCATCGTCATCATCATCATCATCATCATCATCACCACCACCATCATCATAATCCCAATATCCTTTCATCATCATCATCATCATCATCATCACCACCACCATCATCATAATCCCAATATCCTTTCATCATCATCATCATCATCATCATCATCACCACCACCATCATCATAATCCCAATATCCTTTCATCATCATCATCATCATCATCATCATCATCATCACCATCACTGCCATTATGATCATCATTAGCTTATCATTTCACCACCATGACCATCATCATCACGATCGTAATCATCATTAAAATATTCATAAAAAAAACTTCGTCATAAAATAACCATGAATGCCACTATCATCGACTGTTTCCCTTACGCTCAACGACAACGACAACAACAACAACAACAAAGGCATCAGACTTTTTTTTTTTTTTTTTTTTTAACCAACGCGTAGCAACTTTCAAACATTATTTCAAAGTCCAAAGAAAAATGATTCTCAAGTTGAATTTTATTGAGACTTTAATCACCCAATCCACTACGAATTTTATGTACTGTTTAGGTGCAGGAACATCTCCAGGAGAGGCCCTGTCCGTCTATCACTCACTAACGCTTTTCAGTAACGCTTCATACATGTACAGACCTTTGCAAACTTAACGAAACCCCGTATTAGAACCCTGAAATATCCCACATACCTAATAATTTTGTTCCTGTTTCTAGCTATCACGGTTAATGAGAGGGTTGTG
The DNA here is from genome assembly GCF_032717465.1 of Coenobita brevimanus. NCBI lineage: Eukaryota > Metazoa > Arthropoda > Malacostraca > Decapoda > Coenobitidae > Coenobita > Coenobita brevimanus. The sequence goes on from NC_137054.1 coordinate 8,832,114, forward strand.
GCACAGCGTAAGCTGGAATAGAATATCTGAGTTTTATTGACCATGAGATGGTTAACGGTGACAATAATAACACTCTCAGGTTCCATTCGGTGTGGTTGGTGGACCTGGGTATGTTATTTATGGTAATATCAGACGCATCAGACGGTTTTATTTATCTGGGAGTGATCTAGACCTAAGCAGGCATGGGCTTCACAGACTACATGTACCTCCAGTAAGCCTTTCTCCACTGTTGGTAAACCTAAAAATAACTGATATATCGGATAACATCGGACGATTTCGTCCAAAAGACCGAAGTCACAGCAGCCACGGAGTGATGCTTTCTCCATCTCCCCTGTATTTCTCAGGTATCCTCACTACAGACAGAGGTTCTATGCAGCAGAAGAAAGGCCACGCGCAGCAAAAGAAAACAAAGACGACAAAACAAAAGCTCCAGTGCAAATAAATAAAATAAAAAGGAGTAAACAATAAGTAAATATATGCAAAATTTTGAAGAAGTAACAAATAAGTAAAAAATAAACAAGTAGATGCCCGGTAAATAAATAAAAGTAAATAATAACCAAATAAAGCCCTTATGCATCAAAAGCAAAGCCTCCCAGTTACACTACAGATATAAGACTAACGGCCAGCCCCATACTACCCACTTCAAGATGGATGTAGGGCTCCGAGTCTATGTTACTGTTGTTCACTATATCTAAAGGCATTACGACACTGAAAAATCCAACAGCCAACTCTTGGGGATCGAATCTGTCCAAGACTCTCACTCCTACTGGGGGTGTTTTAATCACTAGACCACTAAGGTTGTGCGCAAAATAAAAGACCCAAAACAAAAGCCCTGTTCAACAAAAGGCTACCCCAAAAGCCGCTTCATAAGGCCCTGACCTCAGCTGCCATCCACCCCACTACCCATATTTCAGCGGCCACTATCGTATATAAAACATTTTGCCTGGAATTTTCAAGGGCGCTTCCCCTCCTCTAAAGATTTTCCCGAAAGATCAAGGCGTTTTAGGTTGTGATGGAAAGAGGAGAAGCCCGGGGGTATGGAAGGATGGGCTGGGGAGGGGGGAGGGATTTGACAGAGTGGGAGAAAGGCGTGGAGAGAGGGAGATGGCTTCAGGAGGGGAATAAAGAATGACAATATGAGTGGGGAAGTAGGTTGGGATACAGGTACGGCTGTGAAAGTGAGAGAAAGGAGTGGGGAAGGAGGAGTTGGCATATGGCGGAGGATGAGTGGGAGAATAGGGGGGGATAGCTTAGGGTGGAGGTGGGGGCTGACAGAGTGAGAGGAAGGAGTGGTAAAGGAGGCGGAAAAAGTGGGGAGAGGAAAGAAGGGAGGGGGAGGGAAGATGGCCTGGGGGAACTGGGGAGGAAGTGCAGGGTGAAAAGAAGGAAGGAGAGTGGAGGGAGGGACGGAAGAGATGGAGGGTAGAGAAGGAGTGAAGGGAGGGAAGGAGCAAGGAAGGAAGAAGTTACCACAGGCGACAGTACAAAATCTGTCCTAACCTCCACTATTTGACACTGCGCAATCCTTTCATATATTTACCCCATTCCTTATGCTCGATTTATTTATGCAGGTCTAAGTGATGACTCTTGCCTTTGCAGGAATCTAAACTGTGTGCTGGTAGTGTGGCCTTTAATGTGCAAGAATTATGATCCCGTGCTGTGAGTTGTTTGACACCACTGACTTTTACACACAGGCACACACGAGTATAATTATACGAGAATATTTTTTTTGATCTTATATGGAGCGCTACAGATACAAAGAGATATGGTAAATAAGCTTTTGATGTATATAATAATCCAATTGTGTGTCCATATTCTTTTATCTACCTATCTACTTATCTATCTATCTATCTCTCAGTGTTTGCTTGTCTACCTCTGTCTGTCTATTAAACTATCTTTTCATCTGTCTTTCTATCTGCCTATATATCAGTCTGTGTCTGTCTGTCTATATCTGACAAGCTATCTTTATTCTGTATATCACCGCATTCTGTTAGGGGTTGCCTCCAAGAAAGAACTCCCATACGGTACTCTTCTGTTCTTAGCCTACTCAGTTACGAGCCATGTTTCCACGACACACCGTCCTCTTATATACTCTTGCACCGTATCTCACCAGTTCCCTCTCTGTATCCCTCTCTTTCTTCTGCAACATCTATTTCGCTTTCATACACTCTTAGTCAGTCTCTCACTCCCCAGTCCCTCCACGTGGCCAAAAATAACCGCTAGTATGAAATGGAGTAAAGCATGGAAATATATAATCCTGGTTTACTTGTACAATATTATCATGGACACCGTTGATGGTGATGATGTAAACAAACACGAGTCCAGTTCCTGATTAAAGCACTAAGCCGAAAAATAATTGTGGTTGGTGGGGTGGGGCATCATCCACTCACAATGTAGTGTTGCCTGTTTCACCCTTCATGCTTAGCATTCTTTTTCTGTGTCCGTCATACTCTCTTCCTATTTCTCCCACCCTTCCAGCCATTATACTATTCTTTACACTTCCGGTGACTCTACACCGAATGACAATCCAAATGGTTTCTTGACCTTAGGAAACCATTTACAACGCTGGGTGGTAATCATAGCCAAATAACTGGGTGGCGTGGAGCCTACTATGATATCCCTGTTAACTGGGTGGAGAGACACAAATCCACCGTCCACCCAGGAACCAAACCATCACACTAATCCCCGCACCTCGCTGTGGCGAGGCACTGTCAGCCGCATGGGAACATCGGTTCACTGCACGGATTTTTTTTTTTTTTTTTTTTTTTTTTTAAGTGTCCGAGTCTGGGCAAAGGCTCAGGGCCTATTTCTTGGGGGCAGTCACCTATCCCAAGGCCCAGTATTCCTCCTACACCTCCACATGTCACCTTGCAGTGGCGTTGTCTGTTTGTGGTTGTTGGCTCTGCTCGATCAAACAGACTGGGGTAGCACAACAACAGCAATCGAAAAATAATAATAATCCATGCATTATCCGAACCCTGTTCCACAGTAGAACGTGATAAATAATAATAATAATAATAATAATAATAATGATGATAATAATAATACGGTAATAATGATTATAGCAGTAATAATAATAACTGTCAACATTTTGAAGGGAATGCAGGATCGTCTCCACACAACTACCGCAACGGTACTCTGACATATCTGGGCAAACTGCCATGGTGGTTAATCAACATGCAAGAAAACAGTACCTTGATTTTTCTTAAACCATGGTTTGATCCTTGACCCTATAGAGCCTTATAAATTATAAACAATGAAAAAGCGTCTAGGGGTATTTGGCTAAGAAACAAGTGTACCATGTTTGAGGCTACTGGTGAAGAAATGAAGGGATTGTACCACGCTGAAGAAATGGTACCACGATGAAAAAAAAAAAAAAAAAAAGTGTTTGGAGGGGGAAAAAAAAAAAGTCGAAAGACACTGACAAGCCTAAAAAACAATATGGTCTTGTACACAGTGTGGGACTTAAATAATAGAAGCACACCGGTAAGTAACTTCTAAATAACCTCAACGTCTAATACAAGAGTTCCAAACGATCGTGCACTCATTCCTTTCATCAATCCGTCTATTGCAACCCTGTCTTCCAACCATTCTTGCTACCACGCCTGTATCTTCTGCCATCATATCCACCACGTTCATTTATATCAGTATCCACCACATCTTTATCTACTGTCACCTTTCTTACTTCTTCCATGCCATCACCTACTCTACTATCATCCTGTCTTCCACACCCCTATCCACCACCTCATCATGCACCACTCCCCTATCAACAGTCACTCTACCCCTCCCTGTCTATAAGTCTAGCTACTATGCCCCTATCTTCTACCACCCTATCTACTGAAAATTACAACCTAATAGCGTCTTGTGTTCCTCGTGGTAGATTTAATTAAGGTTTTCTTATGAACTGCCTCCTTTTTTTTTTTACCCTTACTTAATACGAGTTTGTATTTTTATTGCCCAACTTTGCTATTGATTCTGTACAGGAGCTTTATTCTCCCCTGTGTGGAGTACGGGCGTCTTCTAGGTGGGTGGTTAGCACATACAGCTCTTCTATACAGGCTGGGATCAAAGTTTTTTTTTTTCTTTTCTGTTATCTTCTCCCCCATCTCGCTGACTACCCTTGACCTGTTTCTCTTTGATACCGTAGTGTTGCATCTCTCTCTCTCTCTCTCTCTCTCTCTCCCTCCCTTTCAAAATAATCCTCTTAGACCTCTTTTTTAAATACTCGAAAGGCCGAGTGACTTAAGCATTTTATTTGTGGCCACGGGTACACGACCTGACCCAACTAAAATAAAAACTCAAAAAAACTCAAAAAAGGTTAATGAATCTCCTAGTCCTCTTCGCCATTTTTTAACGCCTTCCGTTCGATGGTGTCCGTTTTTTCATTGCTAATTTCCGACAACTTAATTCACCTTAGGGATGTCTCTACTATACTCATTTTACTCGGCCTAAAACTGCCATCTCTCCATCCTGAATGCTATGTTGTAACAGTAGATTAACGGTAGAACAAGTTGCTGTTTACGAAGAAGTGCAATGGAAAGATTGTGGAGCGGTAGTATTGTCTTTTTCTGTCATTGAGCTACGAAAAAAAGTACAAAATGACGACCATCTGGGCCAAGTTAATGTAAATGAACTATAGTGAAAGGATGACTGCTTTTTTCCTACAATGTCTCATTCCCATGAAATAATTAAAATCAACAGATAGACTAATAAAAGGATACGATTACGAATAGTTGAAGTTACTGTAGTGTTTAACGGATTAATAAGACTCTCTCTCTCTCTCTCTCTCTCTCTCTCTCTCTCTCTCTCTATCTCTCAGGCGTATTTAATCATCTCCACACTCCTTCAGAAAGAAAAGAGGACTTATCTTCGGCAAACGCTCTCTCATAACAAGAAGCTTCGTTTGAGAAATTACAATAAGGCTCACACGAATAATAATCTTCTTACGGTACGAAAATAATTCACTCATGGTACGGTACACTTCAGAGATTCCAATCCGGGTTCGAATCCTTTTAATTATTGTTGACTTGCATGGCGAAGATTTTAATATGTTCCGACACGACATGAAGGCGGTGTAAAGGAACTATTAACTACAGAGGTGCACTAGCCTCTCTCTCTCTCTCTCTCTCTCTCTCTCTCTCTCTCTCTCTCTCTCTCTCTCTCTCTCTCTCTCTCTCTCTCAATGTGCAGTCTTTGTCGTAAGGTTGAGAAGAGTGTGGTCATTCGTTACCATCAGCCCTTTCATGGTTGGGTCAGCTCTAGCCTTGTATTTCAGTTAACGCCCAACTATTTCATTCATCCTAGGGTTAGTAATGGAGCCTAGGATTGCTAATGGGCCAACTGGTACCATTAACCCTCTTTTGGTCAGGATAACTCTAGTATACAACTCCAGAAGTATGATTTTATTCAGCTGAGTCATAAGAGCCTAAGAGTGCTAATGTTTATGCTGCAACTTTTAGACTATTTGTGTTATGATGTACAGAGAATTGGCCTCCACATCAACCAGCATATATAGTGTAAATAATCTTACATCTTCTACATTACAGCAAGAGAGGGAACTGGGCTAGAAATCTGTCCCCTCTGGAGTATGAGTATGTGGACTGTAAGTGGATTCAGAATGATGTACAGAGGACAGAAGTATTAAAAACTTATAATATATGAAAGAAGGGGTGCAAGTAAAGAAGAAATGCGATAGAAAAGGTGTAAGTAAAGAAAGGGCCCTAGCAATGAAATGGTGTTAGTAAAGACGTGGTGCTATTAAAGAAGAGGTGTTACAAAGGATGAAGTACTAGTGAGCCTTCTGCATCCACGAGTGTAGCCTACGGTCCTAGATGGTTTACTTTTTACAGTGCAGCCGTGGAGGATAAAGAGTAAGGATTATTCGAAGGTAACGCCTAATTTTGTAATTTATATGGATCAGTTGCCCTGTGAGGTCAAGCCAAGGATTTCGAAATCTTCTGCAATGAGTGAATTTATCCGTGACCTAGTTTTTGTGCTGTCTTGTTCCTGTTTCTGAGTCGCTGTCATTCCATGTGTAATAGGAACAGAGGGTTATGGTGATGAGGAGGACGGTAAAACTTCATGTTAAGATGAGAATTTAAGCCAAACCTGAGATAATGCAATAGATTCTCTCTCTCTCTCTCTCTCTCTCTCTCTCTCTCTCTCTCTCACACACACACACACACACACACACACACACACACACACACACACACATATATATATATATATATATATATATATATATATATATATATATATATATATATATATATATATATATATATATATATATATATATTATATTATATATATATATATATATATATATATATATATATATATATATATATATATATATATATATATATATATATATATATATATACCCCTTTTCCTCCTTAATTTTCTCCATTTCCTTCTTGCTTCTGTGCTTTACCTTGCCTCTCCCTGACACGCCCAATAAATATAGATAGCTTACTTAACAGCAATATATCTCGAAGGAAAACCCCGTCTCTCTCTCTCTCTCTCTCTCTCTCTCTCTCTCTCTCTCTTCCTTTACATATCCATTTTTTCCTCTCCTCACTCTTGAATCATTCCTTTCTTCCATTCATCGCAGCCATTCCTTCTCCTGCAGCTTCCATCTTTTCTTCTTTCATTCCTCCCTTCCTTCCTTCCATCTTTCATTCATTCATTTATTCTCTCTCTACTTTCCTCCATCCATCATTCTTTCTTTCTTCCTTCCTTGCTGCCTTCATTCATTCTCTTACTCATTAAACCTCATTCCTTTCCTAATTCATTCCCTCCTTCCTTCGCTTCCTCCATTATTCATTCATTCACTTTTGCTCTGACGCTTTCATCTTATTCTTCCTTCATTCTTTTCCTCTCTTCTTTTAGTTTTTTTTTTCCCTTCATCCTCCTTCATTTCTACATGCAATCTGGCCTCAGTCTCTCCCTCACTCCCTCTCACTTAACAGGCTGCATTTTTTTTTTTTCTGTTTCTCACATTTTCCTCTTTTCCAAAATTCCTTCCCTTCCTTCTTCCATCAGTCTTACCACATCATATCTTTCCCCTCATTCCTTCACTTCCTTCCTCCCTCTCTCAATGTTTCTTTCCTCCTACTTTCTTTCACTAAAATGTTTCTTCCTACTTTCTTTCACTTGCTTCTTCCCTCAGTTTACCTTACTGTTTCTTCTCATTCCTTCACTACATCTCTCCCTCTTTCACAGTCTAATTTTTTCCTATATCCCTTCCCTCACTCTTTCCTCACTATTTCCTTTCCCTCATTCCTTCACTTCCTCTCTCCGTCCTTCCCTCCCTCCTTCACTCCCTTCAAGCTTGTTCTCCGTAATCTGACCCCTCTCTCAGTTTCCTTCGCTCACTTTTTCCTTTTTCTTTCTCCTCGTCATATCATTCCCCCATTAACCCTTCTTTTCTTCGGTCTTTACCTCTTGTTTTTTCCGGTTTTGTTCAAGGCAAATACTGTATATTTTCCTTATATACCTTTTCCCCAATTGAACTTTTCTCCGTTATTACGAGCGAGCGAGCAAGGGTAGCGAAGCGATGTTTACGTTCAACTGCGGTGGCTGAATCGGTAGAGAGGCGGCCTGCAGTCCTGATGGACCCAGGTTCGAATCCTGGCTGGGGCAGGGGACAGTTTAAGGATTTGAATTTCTTAAAAAGCAGACTTTCCTGATCTACCAGATGACCCGCCGACATGTCGTAAAATTACCCCCGCTAATACCAATACACCAGTCCTGTATGAGACAGCCCTAGCATGTATTCAATATGGACGGTGGGTGTTAGCGTCGAAGTGGTGACATGTGGAGGTGTAGGAGGACTACTGGGCCTTGGGATAGGCTACTGCCCCCAAGATATAGGCCCTGAAGCCTTTGCCCAGAGTCGGACACACACACACACACACACACACACACACAAAACTGAGAAATGAGCGGCCTGACATGATCCGGGCCGGCCCGAAACGACACGACTGGGCCGCGATGGTTTTCAGAGGCTAATAACTTCCCTACTACAGTATGTGAGATAAAGAAGAGATTCTTTCAGCAAGTAGCTAGTAGTTTTTAGCTATGTATTTACTCATGAGACCAAAGAAACACCTTGGAATCAAAGCTTTCCAAGGGAATGTACCGAAGGCTTCAGTTGACATGCCCTATGAAATAGAATTTAAACAGATTTTCTGTTGTAACACTATGTTTTCTTGCATGAATTCTATCAGTTAAATATCGGATATTACGCTGATGATTTACATGAACGCAGTTTCTATGTTTAGCGGGTGAAACCAGCAAGGGTAATCTCTCCATTTCTGTGTTTCATAATAGCCCAGCGTTTACAGACGCAGTTCGTTGACACGGCAAGTCGGGAGGGGAGAGCTGAACATTGTGAGTGTGATAAATGCAACGGCGCCTCGCTGTATACACATCCAGAGAGAACATGGTAGGGAGAGAAAACGTGAGAAAATGAATGGTTTTTAGCTCAGTTAGGCTATACTTCTATAATTGTTCAACTACCTCACCAGAAATGTTGAAAGTTTACACCAAGATAAAATTATGATAGGCGTGTGTAATAACGCTCGCTCGCTCTTCACGGGCTCACAAAACGCACTTTACTGGTTATCACTGTTTAGACTCTTAGTTTTTTCATCCCAATAGAGAGAGAGAGAGAGAGAGAGAGAGAGAGAGAGAGAGAGAGAGAGAGAGATAGAGAGAGAGAGAGAGAGAGATCCCCGCCTGAGGGTATTACACAATAAAGTAAAAAAAAAAAAATAACACGAGTAAGACAGCATTTGCACGAGCGCGCACGCACGCACGCACGCACGCACGCACGCACGCACACACACACACACACATACACACACACACACACACACACACACACACACACACACACACACACACACACACACACACACACACACACACACCAGCGAGTGCGTAATTAGTCTGCAAAATAAACTGGAAAATGACACTCACTATGGACATCCACATTTTTTTTGTCGGCTTAATTTTGTTTTATTTATTAATTTGTTTTTTCAGCCCATTGTACCTTCAGCCATCAGTTTTGAATGCGAAATTTTTAAACAATATTATTCCTGATCAAATAAACTGCATGATAAAATTTGCGGAAGTATTTTTTTTTAATTTCTATTATTAAGCTACAGAACAATTTTTGGCCCGACAGTTTATCGTGAAAACTGTGACCTTTGTTAATGGCGTCTAGGCACTTCCGTCTCTAATATGGTATAACCTTTAATCAGTTCACTTAATCCTTTTAGTACTGCACAAAAGTTTAGTCGCGTAGTTTTTTCCTGTAATTGCCAAATGATTAGATTAAGCGTGATAGTCCCCGGTGCAGAAAGGGGTGATTAGGTTAAGACAGTTTGGAGCCCTTCAGCCCTAAAAATATACTCAAAGCTTGATAAAATCGTCCGGAGACAGCAACATTAAATTAGTCAATACGTGTTCCGGCTGAGGGAGTCGATGATGCTTGCTAGGAATACTCATGTGCGGTTATTTGAAGGCAAAATAATTAAATGCACTGTGCCATTTTTGTGTCTAATTGTGCGATTGTGTTTCCCATCATTTACAGTGCTTAGGGCAACATTTTTCTTCATCCAAGGATGTGTAAATATAAACTTCTAAGGTTCGTATTCTAAGTGGATACGGATATTTCGAAACACTTCTTCTTTATCGGTTTATTCAGCACGTTAAACCCAATCACCGTCTTGTATGTTGTTCGTAGAATATAATGTACAATACACAGCATATCCGTTATCGCACAAGAGTGTTAGTGTGTAATATCCGAACTAAATCGCTAAGGAGAGTTGATGCGAAGCCTCCCATGCCACTTGGGATATGTCTCTGGATCACTAACAGGCTGCGATCCTTGGAACACTTGCTTCGCATTCTACATATGACCTGTGACCTAAGTGTTGATTTATTACAATGAAGGAGGAGCTTTTTTACGTGTAAATTAACTTTATTTTTGACAGAAATCATGTTACGAGCAATATTACAACAGATGACAGGTCAACAACAAAAAAATTGAAAAAAGAAAAAACACAAAATGAAAGATAAACTAAAGAATAAATTCACCAAATGGTATATGGAACACCACGTAGTCTGTCACCACTCTACACATTCAATAGAGAGAGAGAGAGAGAGAGAGAGAGAGAGAGAGAGAGGATTTGAACTATCTATGGCTGACTAGTAAACAAACGCAGTTATATCAGTCCTATATACAAATTCAATATATCCCCGAACAAAATAAGCAGACTGTAGCTGGCTGGTTGTTATGTGGCGGAACTGGGCTTTCCCACAACCTGATAACATGAAGTTTGATGAGCCTTAGCTAGGAATGCGTCTCCTTAGTCACTAGTGAAATATCCCACTCAATCTAAATAACCTTGACCCTCAACTGAGCTGAAGAGTTGAGGGATCATTGTTAGATTAGGGCAAATGTGCAACAGTACTATAGTCAAGTCGATGGTAAATAGATTTTTGGTGGTAAGTAGTGGTATATTAAATGGTAGATAAACTTAGATCACTGGCCTCGTACAGAGATATAATGGTTAGTAGGGCAGCTGTAGTGTAAGGAAGAGATAAACATAGATTATTGGATACGTCGATAGATATACAGGTCAGCAGGTAGACAAAAGCACGTAAAGGTGGAGAGACAGACGGAACCATCCATTTGAAATGCAGTTCAAAATGCATATCCAATCTAGGGTGGACCTTCCTACTCTTCCCTCCCCTATCTCTCTCTCATAACTTAATAATTTCGTTGCCACTTATTGATTGTAAAAGGACTTGCCTGTCTCTCTGTCTGTGTCTGGGTCTCGGTCTATTCCTGTCTCTGTACCTTTCTGTTTCTCCTTCAACCTATCTATCTACCTACCTACCTATCAACGTCTCTCTCTCTCTCTCTCGATAGATAGATAGATAGATAGACAAATAGGCTAGCTAGATAGATGGATATAGATACCTGTATATATATATAACTCATGCTGACAGGATAGGTTATTTATATATCTACCGGTATATCTTTGTCTATATCTATCTGCCTATCTATCTATCTATCTGTCTACCTACCTATCTCTCTCTCTCTCTCTCTCTCTCTCTCTCTCTCTCTCTCTCTCTCTATCTCTCTCTATATATATATATATATATATATATATTTAAAATATATATATATATATATATAAAACACTATATATATATATATATATATATATATATATATATATATATATATATATATATATATATATATATATATATATATATATATATATATATATATATATATATATATATATATATATATATATATATATATATATATATACATACACTGTTTATGTACACACACACACACACAACATCCCCCCCCACACAAAACACCCTACCCCTCCACACACACTACACACGCAACAAAAAGTTAATTTCCAGCAAAATCATTAACCATTTAATTTTTTGAGCGAGCCAAGAGAGACAGCCCATCCGTGTGGTGGCGTGGGAGAGGGGTGTTGAAAAGACGACAGTACCAGTAATTTCCGGTAAAGTGTGCCTTGTGAGTGCGTGGCGAGCGAGCGAGCGTTTGTACGTACTCCTATCATCATAATTTCATCTTGGTGAAAAGTTTCAGCATTTCTGGTGAAGTAGTTGAACAATAACTGAAGAGTAATTGAGCTAAACTATTTATTTTCTCACGTTTTCTCTCTGGACGTGCATATCGCGATGCGCTGTAACATTTATCACACACGCAATGTTAAGTTCTCTGCTTCCAACCTGCCGTGTCAACGAACTGCGTCGGTAAACGCTTGGCTATTGATCGAATGATAAAACCATGAAATGGGGCGATTACCCTTGCTGATTTCACCGCCTAAACATCGAAAAAACGTTCATGTAAAATTATGAGCATAATATCCGATATTCAATCGTTAGAATTCATGCAAGAAAACAGTGTTAAAAAAAGAAGTCTTTAATCTGATTTCATAGTTAAGCATGTCAATTGAAGCCCTCGGTACATTCCCATGGAAAGCTGGGATTCCGAAGAGTTTCTTTGGTCCCATGGGTAAACACATAGCTAAAAACAAAATTTATTGAATGTGTTTACTATCTACTGAGTGTATCTCCTCTCTGTCTCACATATAAAAGTTATTAGCCTCTGAAAAACATCGCGGTTGGACCATGTCGTGTCGGGCCGGGCCGGGTCTTGTCAGGCCACTCATTTCTCAGCTGAACGTAAATACGAATATCTCTTCGTTAGCCTATGCTCTCTCGCTTCGCTCGCTGCGCTAGCTCATAATCACTTACCAGCCATTAACCTATATAAACACCCACCAGGCATTTTAGCTTCTTGTACTGCGTACTTTTCTTTTTTTAGGATTTATCAGCCTGGACCATATATTTCTATTAAACTTTGACAGTGCTGCTTTTACTCTAACTTGGTCTAAAATTGCCATCTCTCCATCAACAGTGCTTAGGGGTAACGACAGCTTAACAATAAAATACAATGCTAATCATGAAATGTTACGGCAAGGATGCAGCGCCGTAGTATTGTCTTTTTCTTTGGATCTTTTGTGTGCGGTGCACGTTCACTCATTTTAATGTAAATTTCGTCACTAACGCAGCCTTTTAAGGTTATTCGAAATCTGGACTTTTGGGGGGGAGGAATTATTTTTTTTAAAATAGGCAAGGTTTGGTTAAGTTAGGTTAGGCTAGTTAATTATAATAATCAAGTTGATTATAATAACAAATAATATATAAGTATAAAAACAAAAGACCCAAAATCTAAGTTATGCCGCCGTAAGCATTCGATGAACGTAAGTATTCATGGTGGATCTGCTCAGTGGCGCTGCTCTAAACGCGGCTGTAACGAGTGGATTTCTGTCAGGAAAGGAATATGGTTCAAGGGTGGCACGCTTCCGTTATCCACCATAGCTGTATTTATCTACGCATGGAGCAAGGAGATGAATGCTATACTTAAATATTATTTGCTATTGTTATTATATAACCCAATTATTTATTATTATCTAACTGGACCTAACCTAACCTAACTTTTAAACTAATTTCTCCCAAAAATTAAGTTCAAATTTGGAATCAACTTAAAAAACTTTATTAGTGACGAAATTTACATAAAAATGGGAGAACGTGCACCAAACACAGTAGATCCTTTTCTTCCACTGAACTGCGTGAAACAAGATGCGAAAGGGCGAAAATCTAAAGGTGTTGGGGTAAAAGAGTATAAGAGTAAAGGGGATTAATAAGGCTATAACAAACCATACCAATTCGAAGAGTCTGATAAGCTCAGTACAAGCGCGTGGGAATAGCAGTAAGAAAATACAAAGACTTCCTCATGCTGAAGGGGTTATGTCCATTCCAAACTAGAATTACACTCGGCCATAACTCACACCCTTCCATATTTGCCCATGCTCCCTCCCTTTATTTACATCACCGATAACGTTGGTTCTGAATTCTAATCTGGGATGGACAGTAGGTACTGGTGATGGAGTTAGACTGAGGGATTATGGGGAGGTGTGGAGGGGTGTGAATCGTGGTCGAGTGTAATTCTGATTTGCAATGGACCACAGTGTATATCCGTGTAAAGGCCAGAGTGGAAGCGGATGACTGACAAACAGGTCAAACGTTAATGTATACAGAACCGAGTGAGAAACCGAGCTATTTTAAGGTTAACCCTAGGATAGAATCACCCATGGACAAATACAGTTTATCTGGCAAGAAAAAGGTCCAAAATTGTTGTAAGTTCACCAAGTCGGAAGGGAAAGGGGTGAGGGGATCTGAGGATGATTTGGCGATGAGGAAGTGAATATTAGAAGAAAAAAGTGGTAGAACTTAACCAAACTGTCTGGTGCAGTATTTTGCGGGTAGTGGACATTCACAAACTCATACAAGTGTAAATGACAAGGAAAAGCACTATACAACATTCCCTCAGACTACAACACGTAACCGTCGACTTTGAAACCCAGGTCCCGATTTCAGTTCCAGGTGTGAAGAGATTGTTGTAAAGAAACCATGCCCAAAGATCTCATGGTCGTCCTGGAACTAAAAACACACAGACAGACAGACAGACAGATAGATACAGGTAGATAAATAGACAGACATAAACAGAGACATAAATAGACAGATATATATATAGACATAGATAGATACAGATATAGATTGAGACAGGCATAGACAGACAGTTAGGTAGTAAGTGGATAAGCAGGTAAACAGACAGACATAAATATATTCAGTGATACGTAAGCAATCAGCTACCGACACACTATTAGACTAATATACCAGCATGACGGCGGACTGGTAGATATATTTTGACCTAACCTCTGACCTACAACTGTAACCTTTCAAAGCCACAGATACCTCAGGTCATCCATATGCAAACACGGACACTGGCGAACAGACAAACACTTAGCCCCGTCACTTCGATGCAGTGTTTTCCCCCGAATTCTTTCCTGCCTCTAGACAAACTTTAGGGAACACTTTTTGTATTGAAGAAAGTATATTATAGCCGTCATTAATTCCTTCACCACAGTATGTTTCTTTTAAAAACTTTCAGTCCTTTAACGTTTGTTTTATACAAGCAGGTGATTTTCATCTGCTGAGGAGGAACTTTCCGAAATGGAATGGTTAGATTATAGTTTTCAGTAACCCCTTCAATACAGTAACGTAGATCCTTATTAAGCTGAATATAATCATATTATAGAGGGCCGGATATAATGAAAAATGCGTTATCTCATTGCAGAGGCCAAATTAATGAAATTGTCGTGTCCTAACTAGAATGAAATTGAAGAGATGACCAGTTCTCGGAGACCCAGCCGTCATCTTACATGCCATATATATATATATATATATATATATATATATATATATATATATATATATATATATATATATATATATATATATATATATATATATATACACGGCATACCCAGTATACACATACAGTACACACACACAAACGTCGTCAAATCCTTTTATAGTTATCGAAGATGTATACTGGTATATATTTATGTTTCGGTAGCTGTTTGCAGCACTTAGTGTGTTTGTATCAGACAGAAGTATGCACACATGCACACATACACAAAGATACATACATACATATAAGGAGATAGATATATAGACAGACAGAGACAGCGGATGGCTGGGTGGACGGAGGATAGATGCACGGATGAATGCAGAGACAGACTGATTAAAAAACGAATACATCGACAGGCAACCAAACAGTGCCTTCCTCCCCAAAAGTCACGACCCAAGGTATGAAAGGAGGGTGAAAACTTGAGTTGTCCAGGCAAGAATGTGGCGAAAATGGGGCGAAAGGCAGGGAAAATGATGGGGGAGGGTGCGTGTAAGAGAGAGAGAGAGAGAGAGAGAGAGAGAGAGAGAGAGAATTCTTTCTCTCTGGTATTGTAGTTCTCAGTCAGTCAGTCAGTCAGTCCCCCCTCCCTCTCTCTCTCTCCATCTCTCTCTCTCTCTCTCTCTCTCTCTCTCTCTCTCTCTCTCTCTCTCTCTCTCTCTCTCTCTCTCTCTGTAAACCTTCAAAGGCCCTAAGAATGTGAAGATATAAGGATTTTTCATATTCGCCCCAGAGTGACTTGCGGGACAGAACGAACCTACAGTACACCAGAGTCACAAATAATCCAGGGTATCCACCTGTTTTCTCTGTTATTTTGCTATTTGTTTGTTTCTGTCTGTCTGTCTCTCTGTCTACCCGTCTATCTGTTTTTTTTTTTATCTTCCTGACTCTCTTCTTTCTTTGATATTAAAAAGAGCGAGGATATTTTTATCTTCATGTGTCTCTGTATGTGGGTATGTATGTGTGTATAGATAGACAGACACACAGATGGACAGAGGGATAGAGTGGAAATTTCTGAACCGATTTTTTTACGAACATCAGTTGTCCCATTAGTTTTTCTTCAGTGTACCTTGTCCTACCATTTTTTTTTTTTCGTTCTCACCTCCCCATCTTTTCAATTCCTAGCAGTTGTTTTGTTTATTATCTTTTCCACTAGTTTCATATCTTCATTTACCGCATAGGTTCATCCCCTTCCTTCTCTCTCTCTCTCTCTCTCTCCGTCCGTTTTCCTCCATTTCACAGTCCACGCTTTCTCGCATCTTCATCCCCTTCTCCTCAATTTTATATTTGTTCACATATTTCTCTTTACATGCTTCTCGTCTCCCTTCCATCGCTTGTCGGTCTCTCTCTCTCTCTCTCTCTCTCTCTCTCTTCCCTGAACGAATATCGCTCCTCAGATTTACTTCATTGATTTCTCCTTTTATCTTTTTCTTTATTCCTCTCCTCTTCCAATTTCTTTCCTTGGCTGTCACTTTACTTTATATATTTTACTATCTTCTTCTCTCCTTCTCCCTTTCTAAATGAGTATCGCTGCCCAGGTTAATTTCGCTGATTTCCCCAACGTATCTGCCCCTTTCTCCTCATTCTATAGTTTCCACACTTCCTCTTCCTTCATTCTAATTTTTTCGCTTCCCCTTTGTTACTCTTATTGCTGTCTTGTAAGGATCTTCTCTATATCTTCACTCCTTCCTAGCCCTTCCTCCAGTTTATCTTTTATTTTCTCTCTCTCTCTCTCTCTTTCTCTCTCTCTCTCTCTCTCTCCTATACAATTTCCTCCTTATTTTCGTCAATTCCCCTCTCTCTTTTCTTCTGTCCCCCCAGTCGCTCCTCCCACCCCCTCCTTCCTCCTCCTTACACCAACTCACTCACTTTCATCTTCACAGACTCCCCCTTTCTCCTACGCCCTCTTTCCTTTCTCCCTCCCTCCCTCTCTCCCTTCAGTACTTTCTCCACTCCCCATTTATTTACATCTACTTTCTGATCACAAAATCTTGCTTTAGTCTTCTCCTCTTCTATATCCGGCTCTTCTTCTCTTCCACTTTCTTCTTCTTCATTCATAACTTTCCTCATTTTTTCTATCCTCTTCATTCCTCACTTCTTTTTCTCCCCTCTTCCCCATTTCCACCTCCTCCTCCTCCTCCCACCTTCTCCCTTTCCACCTCCTCCTCCCCCCATCTTCTCTCTTTCCTCCTCCTCCTCTTTTTGCACTCTTCCAACTTTCCCCCTCTGTCTCTTTTCAAACAGTCTTCTCTTCATTCTCCTATCCCCTCTTTCTTTCCTTTCTGTTTTTGTCTCTTCATTCCTCTCTCCTCCAATCCCAGCCTCTCATTCATATTGTGTTCTTCCTTCCATACACTTCTCACTTCACTCTTCCCCTCTGTTTCTTCCCTTTCTCCTTGCCTTTCCTTCCTCCCTTTTCTTCTTCCCTCTCCTGCCTCCTTTACCCTCTTCTTCCTCCCATTACCCTCTCCTCATTCCTCCCTCTTCTCTACCTCTCTTTTTCCTCCCATTTCTTGTCCACTCCCCTTCCTCCTCCCCACTGCTTCCTTCCCTTACTTCTTCCTTCTGCTACTTACATTTCACCCTTTTCCTCCTTTATCCACGTTCTTTTCCCCTCTCCTTCCTCCCCGTTCTTCCATTTTTCTCTTCTCTCCTCCACTTCCCTCCCGTCTTCCTCCCCTCTTCCTCCTTCCCTTTCTCCTCCCCTCTCCTTCCTCTTTCCTCCCCAGATCCTAATGACCCCCGGCATGCAATTAGGCTCAAAGACAAAACGATATTAATTAAATGCAGTATGATCGACCGACTCACGACGATAACGCAGTTAACACACCTGCGCCTGTCACTCTGTCTATCTTTCTGTCAGTCTTTGTATCTATCTATCTATCTGTCTATAGCAATCAATGATCAGTCTGTCTATATCTGTATCTATATATATATCTACATATAGCTATCTCTATGTACACCTCACCAGACTCCCCATGTCCGTCCTCTCGACATGTGCAGACTATCTCAGTCCCTCCATTTTTCCCACTTTTATGTCGGGTAATAACAGAATTAGGAAATTTCGCTTTAATCACCACCAATAAAACAGCAAGGGAGGGAGGGATGGTCAAAATAAAGAAGTTTATGAAGGCGATCGCGGTGTTGTGTTGCTGCCTCAGCTCCTTCAGCTGCAGCGCGTGGCTGTTCTACATGAACCAGGTCTACGTCAAATACAGAGACCAGAAGAAAGAAGGCAACACAGGGTCGTACTGGGGTTGAGGAGGGCGTAGGTGGTGAGAAGAGCACAGGAGGTGGGGAGGCAGCACGGTGAGGGGGCAAGAAAGGGACCGCTCTGGTCCCAGAAGGGGTCACCGTCCAACGCCTCTCGCTGACTCTTCTCTTTTTTGTACTCTACTCTTGTTCTTTACTTTCCTTAAAAAAATCTAAATATCTTTTTATCTATATACGGAAATTATCTTTGTTCCCGAAGGGCGTGGCCACAATAAAATCGCCTCCATGTCACTCTGTCCTCTGCCATGAGGCTGCCCTCCCTCCAACTCACACCACCCGCATTCATATACTTCTACACCCCATCCCTGCACCTCCTCCTCCTCCTTTTTTTCCTTCACCTCACTCACACACATCCTCCTGGTGATTTTTTCATCTCCATTCTGTACTCTATTCTTGTTTTTCTCATTAAAAGTATACACATAAATCAGACTTCTAATCTCATGAACTATCCCTTGGATCGTTTGATTTAACTTTTTTATTATTTTTATTTTTGCTATCACAACACGAATATTTTTTCAGCTTAGGGGAGATGTCCTGCAGTGGAGGGGTTGAGGAAGGCAATATCTAACCCCTTCAGTCTGAAAAGCATATCCTGGGATAAATAAAATCGTCTTGAGATAGCAATGATAAAAAATGATAAAAGTGCAACATCGGATTGAAAGGGCTATCACCATTAGCCGCATGAGATATTACATAGTACAAAAGAAGAAAGCATACAATGAATGGATGAGAAATAGGGGCGTGGAAGAAGTTGAGAGGCGGAAGAGAGAGTTATATGTAGAAAGAAAGAGAGAGGTGAAAAGAATAGTAAGAGAGAGTAAGAAGAGAGTGGATGAGGAATTTGGAAGGAATTTGAGTGTAAAGTGGAGGGACTGTAAGAAAATGTTCTGGAAAGAGGTGAAAAGAGTAAGACAGGGTGGAAGTGAAGTTAGCAGGGGAGTGAAAGATAAAAATGGTAGATTACTAGTGGAGAAGGGAGAAAAAGTGAGCAGATGGAGAGAACACTTTAAGGAATTGTTGAACGTGGAGGATGGAAGTAATGCGAGTATAAGTGGGTGGGGAATGGCTGGAAGAAGGAGGGAGGTGAGAAGACAGGAAGAAATCAGTAGGATAGAAGTTGTGGAAGCAATGAAGAAAGTTAAATCAGGGAAAGCCCCAGGAATTGATGGAGTGTGTGGTGAAATGCTGAAGCATGGGGGAGAGATAGTAGTAGAATGGATGTGGAAGATGTGCAGATTGGCCTGGGAGGAAGGTAGAGTCCCGGAGGATTGGAAGTCAGGTATAATTATTCCCTTGTACAAAGGAAAAGGGGAAAAAGAAGTGTGTGGTAATCATAGGGGCATTTGTCTTAGTATAATAGGAAAAGTGTATGGTAGGATACTTATTGACAGAGTTAGAGAAAGAACAGAGAAATTAGTTGGAGAAGAACAGGGAGGCTTTAGGAAGGGAAGAGGTTGTGTAGATCAGATATTCATTCTCAGATCTTTAGTGGAAAAGTTTCTAGAGAAGGGAAACAAGTTGTATGCGGCTTTCATGGATTTGGAGAAAGCATATGACAGGGTGGATAGACTAGGATTGTGGAAAGTGTTAAGAATATATGGAATAGGTGGGAAGTTGTTGAATGTTGTGAAGAGTATGTACGATGGTGCGAAGGCTGCAGTACGTGTGGATGGTGAACTAAGTGAATCTTTCTCTTTGAAAGTTGGGTTGAAACAGGGATGTGTCATGTCTCCATGGTTGTTCAATCTGTACATGGATGGGGTAATAAAAGAGGTACAAGGTAGGGTAGTGGATGTTGGAGTGGCCCTGGTGAGAGAGGATAGTGTTTGGAAACTCCCTGTACTGTTGTTTGCAGATGATACCGTATTGTTGAGTGAAGACGAAGGGGAGCTGCAAGGCTTGGTGGATGAGTTTGGGAGAGTGTGTAAGAAACGGAATCTAAAGGTGAATGTAGGGAAGAGTAAAGTGATGGTCTTTGAGAGAGGTGAAGTCAGTGAATGTACAGCGAGGTTGGATGGTGAGGAATTGGAAAATGTGAGTACGTTTAAGTACTTGGGTAGTGTGATGAGTAAGGATGGAGGTTTGGAGGGTGAAGTGCTTGAAAGGGTACAGCAGGGAAGAAAGGTTGCTGGTTCTTTGAAAGCAGTGATAAGAAACAGGGAAGTGAGCATGGAAGTGAAAAAGTTACTACATGACAGTATTGTGATACCAACTCTAACGTACGGAAGTGAAGCTTGGACGTTGTTGGAAGGACACAAGTCAAGAGTGAGAGCCGTGGAAATGAGTTATTTAAGAGGAGCCTGTGGAGTCACATGGAGAGTCAGGCTGACGAATGAGGATATAAAGGAGCGTTGTGGTGTTGATGTGGATGTGATAGGAAGCGTTATGAGGAACACACTGAGGTGGTTTGGCCATGTGGAGAGGATGGAGGGTGAAAGACTGACGAAGAGAGTGTATGTGAGTGAGGTGGAGGGGGAAAGAGGGAGGGGGAGGCCGAGGATGAGATGGAGAGATGGGGTGGAGAGGTATATGAGAGAGGGGGGTGTGAGTCGGGAGCAGGGGAGTGAAATGGCGGGGAACAGGGCGACTTGGAGGCGATTTGTTTGTGGCCACCCCAAACGGGATTGAGGCGTCTGGCAATAGATAGATAGATAGATAGACAATCCTTACCGCCTTCATTTCGGAGACTTATTTTTTATTTTATTTTTGCTGCCATCAGACGGTTTTATTCACCTGAGGAAAAGACGACTGGTAGTGAAGAGGTTAATGAATGTAACTAACTCCCACGAGTTCGAAATGTTTGTGAATAATAATAATAATAATAATAATAATGATAATAATAATAATAATAATAATAATAATAATAATAATACATGGCAAGGACGCGACACATACTAAGCACACCTTAAATACATCCGGCAAAGCATGTGACACAGACACAAGCGGATCTTTATTTGCAAGAAACGTTAAAAGGACAGACAAAAATAACATACATACGCAGAAAATGTTAACCAGTCCTGTGTGTTGTATCTTTCACATTCACGTAAGAAAGGAGATAGATTTGTTTAAAACTCTCTCTCATTCAAGTGCTATTCATTGCCGTGTGACTAATGGTAAGGTGATTAGAGAGACGTTTGCCCTGTTACGTCCGGCTCAGAGGCTCTGTTAAAATTATCTTCACTTCATATATTATTCCCGTTTATTGATCACCACGCTACTTCACTTTCCTGTGTGTGTGTGTGTGTGTGTGTGTGTGTGTGTGTGTGTGTGTGTGTCTTTGCGCGCGCGTTTTACTAGTACTCTTTCCACTGAGCCACGTGAAATTAAGTGCAAAAAGGACGAAAATCTGGGCCAAGTTAAGGTGAAGGAACTGTAGAGTCGACGTAGACCCCTTCACTGCGATGACGCACTTTTTCGTTCCTTTTGGCTACATTCAGACGATTTTATTCATCGTTGAAACACTGAATTCAAGAGAGGGAAGGGGGTTAGTCACAGTCTTCATTAACCTCTTCACTACCTGGGGTCATATCCTAAAAAAATCGTCTGGTGGTAGCAAGAATGAAATGATACGAAAGTCACCGGATTGCAGGCGTTAAGGAATGCACTACGATATTTTTCTTGAGGCTTATGATGATAGCCCTTTCAATCGATGTCGCACTTTTATGATTTTTTGTTATTGCCATCTCCAGACGATTTTATTCATCCCAGGATAGAGTTTTCAGACTGCAGGGGTTTGATATGGCCTTCCTCAACCCCTCCACTGCAAGACATCTCCCCTAAGCTGAAAAATATTCGTATAATAGAGCAAAAATAAAAATAATAAAAGAAGAAAAGTTATATCAAACGACCCAAGGGGATAATAGTTTATGAGACTGGAAATCAGTTTATTTGTATATTTATAAAGAAACACAGGAGTGGAGTACAGAGAGATTGGAGATGAGAAACAGACCAGGAGAGCGTATGCGACGAACTGGAAGAGAAAGGACGAGAATGAGGTGCAGGGATGAGGTGAAGATGTATAGGAATGCTGGTGCTGTGTGTTGGAGGGTGGGCAGCCTCATGGAAGAGGACAGAGTGACGTGGAAGCTGTTTTATTGTGGTCACCCCCTTCGGGACTTGAGATGGATAAAAATACAGGTAGAAAGATATACTGATAGATAGATGTTTTTAAAGAAAGTAAAAAACAAGAGTCGAGTACAAAAACAGTCTGTGAGAAGCGTCAGTGAGGGGCGATGGACGGTGACCCCTTCTGTGCCCAGGTTGGTCTCCGTCTTGCCCCCCTCACCGCCCTACCTGCCCACCTTCTGCGCTCCTCACACTGCATGCGCCCTCCTCAGCCCCATTGCGTATACATGAGAGGCGGGGCTGGACGTCCTTTGCCCTTCTTGTTGTGGACGTAGACCTGGTTCGCGTAGTACATCCACGCGAAGACGCAAAAGGAGCAGAGGCAGCAGCACACCACCCCTATCGCCGTCCCAACCTTCTTTAATTTGCTCATCCCTCCCTCCCTTGATTTTTTTTCCTTTGCGGTTTTATTGGTGTTAATAAAGACAACACTTTATGGTTCATTTTTCGCTGATATAAACGGAGGAAAAACGGAAGACAGATGGTCTGGACAAGTTGATAGGATGGACCGAGGAGTTGTGTGAGGAAGTGTAGCCATATTTTTGGTCTGTTTTATTTTGCTGTGTGTGTGTGTGTGTGTGTGTGTGTGTGTTCCCTTAAGCCCAGCAGTCCTCCTCCTTGCCACCACACCCCTACACATCCCCAAAGTCAGTGGTACCGGGCCATTGACGGAGGGGTAGATAGAGGAAGACGTGGGACGAGGTGGTGAATGCCGACCTTAGGTATACAAGTTTTTTTTGACAGCTGGTGCAGAACAGATCAAGGTTAAGTTAGGAGGGCTATCAGGTGATCCAGTCTGACCAGTGCGGCGGAGAAAATAACTCAAACTGAATATGATGATGATGATAATGAGTGATGGTAACTAATGCTTGATTATGATGATGTGATGATGATGATTGATGATTAATGACTGAGGATGATTAATGATTAACGACTGATGGTGATGATGATGATGATGTGCTCTTTTTTGATGTACTGTTTTGATGTCATGCTGCTTTACGGTCTTATTCAAAGTGGCTGTGGAAATTTCGTAACACTTCTTCCTTGGCAATTTACAGTAGTCTGCACGTTACACTTAATAATCCTCTTGTAATTAAATGATGCTCACAATGTCGATATAAAATCCTAAGAATGTTTGGCTATGTGAAACGAACGGAGAGTAAGAGATTGGCTTGGAGAGAGAGAGAGAGAGAGAGAGAGAGAGAGAGAAGGTGGAGGGATGCGGTGAAGAGATATGAATGACGGGTGTGAGATGCAGAGTACTACCCCGATATGGTATGGTTATATGAAGCTAGTGGGGAGTGAGAGACTGACTAGGGGAGTGTATGGGAGTAAGGTAGAGGGAGAGTGAGGGTAAATGAACCCTTCGATGAGTCAAAGGGAAGCACTGGGGAGATACATACGTAAATGAGAGTGATGTTGGATGGAGAGAGGGTCACTTGACGGAGGGCAGGGCGACATGGAGGCGAATGTTCCTGGCATCAAGTTGTTTAGCGATACGCTGATAGATTAACTGATGGCTAATATATGAAGATGCTGTACCATACATTGACTTCCCTCTCACCTTCTTTCTTTCCATCTCCGTCCCTCCCTCCCTCCCTCCCTGCCTTTCCCTGAGCACCTTCACTTCGATTACGTAGTTCACTTTATTCTTGCTGTTTCCAGACGATTTTATTCAACTTAAGAAGGACGTCCACTAGAAAAGGAGTTGATGAAGGCTATATCTAACGCGTGGAGTTCGAGATGTCCCTCCTAAACTGAATAAAAACATCTGCGACTAAAATATACATTACCGGCTTGAAGGAGTTAAGTCATGTTAGGGGGAGAGGAGGCTGTGGTAGTGGATGGGTTAAGTTTGGCATTAATCAGTCTCCCCTGCCGGAGGTGAAGAGAACAAAGATGAGTGAATAGAAGAGGGATAAGTGAAGAGGACAGGTGCAGAGGACAAGGATAAGCGAAGAGAAAGCAGAGGACAGGGATATGATGAGGATTAGGATACATAAAGAGGAGAGGTGATGAGGAAAGGAATAAGTTGAGAGGATAGGCTTAAGTGAAATGGACAGTGATAAGCCAAGAGGACAGGTATGAGTGAAGAGGACAGGGATAAACCAAGAAGACATAAACCAAGATGACAGATAACTGGAAGACTTAATTTTATATTTTATTTTTGCAACCTCCAGACGCTTTCATTTAGTTTGAGATATCTCATGTAGTGAAGGGATTATGAAGACTATAATTAACCCTTCCAGTTCGAAAAGTTTCTCCAAAGCTGAATACAAGCGCCTGAAGGCATCAAGGATAAAATATAAAAATACGTCATTATATTGAGGAGGTTAAAAGGATTATTAACGTCTTTACTGCGAGATGTCTTCCTTAACCCTTTCACAACGAGACGTCTTCTGTAAGCTGTATAAAATCGTCCTGTGGTGGCAGCTGGATTATGAGCAAGTAGAAAAGTACTGGTTGCGAGGGCGTCAGCAGGGTCTTAATATGAGGTTTCACTAAAGTCTACGGGAGCTTAGTACCTCGTCTCCCCCCTCCACCTTAAAAAATGCATGTCGGTCAGTCTCATTCTTGGAGATGCTCCCGCATTAAAAAGGATGAAAAAAGTCATTAAGTCATTGTATAAAGCCAGGCCAAACAGAGATGGTTCCTGACCCGTTCCTCATGAAATATCTCCCTTAACCAGAATATAGCCATCTTGCTGTAGCAGTCTGTACATGCACAGGAAGTAAGAAAAAGGTTAAGATATGACGTTATTCGGTTATTACGTCAAATACTTGCATGATGAAAGTTTATTTCATTCTTGCTCCCCCTGGACGATTATTACCCCAAAGATACAACAACTGTAAACGTGGACACCGTGCTTCTGGCACTGATGTTATATCGTCCACCCCTGTCTGCCCAGGTGATTTTTTTTCCTGTTCTTGCATAAAATAGTCTGTTGATAGTAAGCAAATAATATAATAGGTATCCTCGAGATGATTGATGGTGTAGTCGGCTTCCTTTCACTTGACGGAACTAAGCAACTCCCACAGGAATACTTTATTATATGAAATTGGATTAACCTTTGTTGTGAGGTAAGAATGTATCTCCTTGGTTACCAATCAAATCGACCCTCTAATTTGACTAAGATTGGCCATCAGCTGAACTGAGAGGAGATTATGGATCTTTGTCAGATTAGAACACATGCGCTATAGCCAATTATTACGTGGAACAGGGACACAAGGGCTTTGACAACACTGTAATAATCAGCCACCTCATCACAGAAACTAATTAAAAGGCACTACAATAGCATAAACCACCACCACCCACCCGCCAGGTTCAACACCTGCCTTATTACTCCAGTTGTTATGGAAGTGGGACACCGCTACCTTAGATTTAGAGAAGAGTGTATGTATGTGTGTCAGTTTCTTCGTTAATATTTTAAGCCACTTACTTCATTTGATTTGGATGAAAGTATGTGTTACACTTTCTGTGTCGATATTCAAAAGCCACTCACTGCCATAGAATCAATCTCCGGTGCATCCCTTAGGTGTCAACCCCCTCACCCACCTATATTCCCCAGGGACCTGATCCCACACTGACATTTTCCCCTCAAGGAGCTATTTTTCCCATGGCCCCTTCACCCATATGAACCTATTTTTCCCATGGACCTATTTTGGATCAAGGACATTTTCCAAATGGACCTATTGTTTCCCCAGCAACTAATGTTTCCGATGGTCCAGTTTTCCCTTATAAACTTATTCTAAACATGGGCCTGTTTTGCTCAAGGGAATATGATCCATATGAACATATTATTTCCAATGAGCCTGTTTTCTCAAAGGGCCTATTCCTTCCCATTAAGAGATACAATTCCCCACATGTACCTGATTTTGCCCATGGACCTATATCCACCATGATCTGTCTGTACTACCTGGACCTGTGTTCCTATTTGGGACCATTTCCCCAGGGAAGTATTCCTCACAGACCAGTTTTCCCACATGGACCTATACTCACCATGGATCTATTCATCCCACTGACCTATTTTACAGCTACCCACTGACCCACCAACACATCCACACACCCACAGCCTTACCCAGTGTACTGAAGTCTGTCTCAAAAGTAGGACGATGGCTCCCCTCCCCCCATCACCAATAAACAGATAGAGCAGACTTACGTGTTCAGGTTTGTGTGTTACACGTATATTCATAAACGAGCAATAAGAAACAGGACAAAAATTTAAAAAGATAGAAAAGCCACCACGCCCAATTTTATAGTCAATAAAGCAGAGACTGAGAACAAGAGAGCAGATGTCTTTGTAACATACTGGATCTAGACACCACCTACTGCTTTTGATTTAGAAGTCCGGCTTTGTGTGTCAGCTTCTACGTCGATATTCTCTGACGAGCGATTAGGCTAGGTAATGAGAAAATTTTTATCAATAAAGAAGACACTACAATTGATTATAAATGTGGGTTAGTATGTCATCCTCCACGTTAGTTTCTCGAACCACGTTAAGCAGATAGTGGTAATAAAGCCATTCGTGTGTATGACAATTATAATTTTGCAGAAATTTCGTGGCTTAGAATTTTACAGTAAGTGCTAATGAGTTACAGTGTTGTTCCGTAATGTTATTACTTATAAATTTTACAGAAGATGAAACGGCCTTTGATTTATTCTTTGTGGCTGTGTGTGTGTGTGTGTGTGTGTGTGTGTGTGTGTGTGTGTGTGTGTGTGTGTGTGTGTAGATTCCACGTCGATTTTTCAAGCAACAATGTTTTTCCCTCTCACTGCAAAGATGATTTTTCCAGTTCAGCTTCGATTAAGCTGAACGATTTCATTTACCTTAGGAACAACCTCTCAGGCAGAAGGGGGCTGCATACAATAGCGTTAAGGTTAATTGAGATACTTACTAACCTCTTAACGCAAAAAATTTCTCAGGAACAAATCCGTCTGATGTTATTCTGACAAATCCCCATGTTAATCTGCAGCAGTGACGGGATTAATGCCAGAGGGTTTGTGTGAGAAAATGAGAGCAAAGTGATGTGCATGAGAAGAGGAAAATACTGAAAGAGTTGGCGAGAAAGAAGCTGATTGGAAGCGAGGTATTGAGAGAGAGAGAGAGAGAGAGAGAGAGAGAGGGGGGGGGTCACTAATTTAAACTCTTCTGACTACCACGCAGATTACTGAGCTGAACGTTAGACAAGATTCTTATTTTGGGACAAGAGGGAGTCGTAAGATGGCGCTGGTCAAATTGGAAAAATACTGAGTGAGGACGTGGGAGAAGGATTAAGAAATGTTAAGAGCAAGTCAGAGAGTGAGTGAGTGGGAGAGTTAGATGGCAAGTGGGCGAGAAAGTGAGCGAGTGGTAGAGCTAGTGGGTGAATGATTTGAGTCAGTGGATGGATGGGTGGGTGAGAGAGTGAATAGGTAAGTAAACGAGTAGGTGAGCGGCTGAGAGTTTAAGTGACTGAGTGGGTGAGTTGTGTGTGTGTGTAGGGGGGAGGTAAATGAGTGTGCGTGAATATGTAAGTGACCATGGTAGGCCAAGTTGCATTGGAGAGTGTGTGAATGAGCTTATCAGAGAGATGTCATGAAGCTGGGAGGAAAAAAGTAGAATTTGTGAGTTAATTAATATAAATGGTGAGTGAATAAAGGTGGTAAATAATTAGAGAGTGTGAAGGAATAGAGAAAACTGGGTGAATGAACTGAAGTGGGAATTAATGAGAGATGAGAGATGAGTAGAATGATAAATAATAATAATAATAATAATAATAATAATAATATAGTAATGATATAACAATAACAGTAATTTAGTAATGATATAATAATAATAGTAATAATAATGATAATAATAATAATAATAATAATAATAATAATAGTAGTAGTTGTAGTAATAATAATAATAATAATAATAATAGCATGATGCAGTGAGTGAAAGACATGAAAACCTGAGAAAATACATTGAATGGGATTAAATAAGAGAGCGAAGAAATGAGAATAAGTAAATGAATAAATACGATATTAAACGAATGGATGAATGAATGAAACGATGAAGGGAAATAAATGGATTGAAAATGAATGTAACATGTGAGTGAATGAAACGATGAAAATGAGTGAAAGGATTATTGTGACATTTAACGAGGAGAATGAGATGGATTATAAGCAAATAAATCAGTGTGGGATTTAATGAGAGAGAGAGAGAGAGAGAGAGAGAGAGAGAGAGAGAGAGATTAAATGAATGAGTCAGTGAGTAAAATAATAAGTGAGTGAACAAACTGCCGTGAGATTTAATCAGATCATATAAGGGAAATCATGTGGTGGTAGCAAGAATACAGCTGAAAGGCGTCACTGTCTAGAAGGGGTTAATAAGTTTATTTCTGTCATTTTCACTGCAAGAAATCTCCCTTGAGCTGCATGTAATCTCTTAAGGGGATTAATTAGCGACTGCGTGGGAAACGAGAAAGCGAGTGAATGAATTAAAGTGGGCTTTAATGAGCGAGACTTTGTGGCACTGAACAAGCAAGCGAACAACTGTATTTAAGTGAATCTGTTATTGTGTGTGTATATGAAATTTAATGAAAGGGTGTGAGTCTGTGATGAAAGAGTGCATGAATAAAGGTGGCATTTATTGCGAAAATATAAATTAAAAAAATAAAGACAAATATAATGAATATGCTAAAGTGGAAGCCATTGGGAAAATTTGGGGACAACGAGAAATGAGTGAGTGAATACTGGTTGTACGAATTAGAGCATAAAATTATATAAAACGCAATATGTAGAGTGAGAAAGTAATTGTTTCAGTGGTAGCAGATTAGTGTGTGCTTGCGTGAAAGGCCGTTTAGCGTGATAGATAGACAGGTGGACAGAGCGATAGCCTGACTGATGGAAAACTGTGTGTGTGTGTGTATGTTGTGGCAGTCAGATATTAGGTCACATAATTCGCACAGGTAAGAGAAATGAGAATCAATGACAGAGCTCTGGCTACGGCTGGATGATTAAATTCAGCATAGGGTTAAAAGCCACAACACCTGCATTATTTCCACACCTGATTCCGAAAAATATACAGGTATAAATGTGATGTAACCTACAGGACCTGCAGTTTAAATGAAATGCACTGATGTAAACAAGTGATTAATGGCCTACCTTCCTCCTCTCTGTATACCCCACCATATTCCTCCCTCCCTTCCTTCTCTCAGGTTACCCTCACCACAGTACCCCCTCCCTTCCTCCTGTCAGTTTACCCCCACTACAGTACCCTCTCCCTTCCTTCTCTCAGTTTACCCCTACCACGATTCCTCCTCCCATCTCTCGGTTTATTCCCTACCGCTTCTCTCCTACATCCTTTTCTTAGCATTATCCTCTACCACATCTCCCCCTCCTTTCCTACTCATGGATTGCCCCCATCAAAACCCCCTCCCTTCCTGGCCTCAGTGTAATCCCCACCACAGCCAGCCCCCCTTCCCTTCTTTCTCCCGGTATACCCGCACTACTGCCACCCCTGCCTTCCCTCTCTCCCGAACTCCCTCACCCCCTTCGTCTCCCTCCTCCTCCCCTTTGCCCCTTTCTTCTCACGTTCCCTGCCACAGCCGCCCTCTTTCCTCCCCCTTTCTTTAGTCTTCCCCTATTCTACCCGACTCCTCCTTAATCTCTCCCTCCTCATGTCTACTCCCCTTCATTAAGCTGGTCATTCTTTTCCTCCACATTTTTTACCCCCACCTTTCTGTTCCACCCCCAGTTCAAACACCCCTCTCTTCCTTCCTGTCTCCTCCACCCAATTCAACCCTCCCAAACAGCCCCCACCCCTCCACAAACACTAAACAATTCAGGCTCACTGGATCTGCACACATAACAAAAAAATGTGTGCATGGCTAACAAATCCCTCCCAGTCAAAAAATATAGCATTCCAGCATTACATTTTTTTTTTTTACTTCTTTTTTTGGGGGGTACGGGGGAGGAACTATTTTTTTTTTTTAATGTCCAACTTTCTCTGGAGTACACGCAATAGACGTAACATTAAAAAATCTATTATGTAATTGTAGTTTCGAGTTTCGTGTGGGAAAGTTTCGGGGCTTCGTCTGACATGTGAAGCAGTGAGGCGCCCGAGCTGTTCATAATAATCCCGCAAAAAAAAAAAAAAAAAGTTGAACAAAAATAATGTGTAATCATTATAATTTTGGGAAGGGGACAGGAGAGTGGGACTCTCTCTCTCTCTCTCTCTCTCTCTCTCTCTCTCACATGCACACACACACACACACACACACACACACACACACACACACACATTCAAGCGAACTCTGGCACCCTCCCGCACTGTTGACATATGGAGGGTTTGTATTTATATTTTTGGCGGTCGTAGGAAAAAGTGTCCGTGTTTATTGCCAGCTGCCCCAGACTCATTTCGGAAAAGCCTGGGCAGGGGTGAGATGGAAAGTGTGTGGAAGTAAGATATAAACGAATTTTTGTGAGGTCTCTCTCTCTCTCTCTCTCTCTCTCTCTCTCATTTAGTCTACATGTACAGTAAACATAGCAGGAGTTTACACGCAAATTGCCATTATTACTCATTTTGAAACCGCGTGGAAATTAATAATCAAATAGCGTGTATAATCACCCAACCTTTGAGCCATTGCAATTCACCTAACAAATATGCCCTGGTTGATATCAGACGATTTAATTCAGAAATATAGAGTAATGAGGGGTACATTTCAAGTTCGTGGTTCTTTTCCCGATATAAGATTTTTAACAGAGCCTACGATGTTACGGTCTAATACGGTAACAATGCGGTAGTGAAGGATGCTAGTGAGTAATAAGTAGTACTCTTCTTAACACAGACTAAACTACGAAATTAGGGCAGGAAACACGCCACATCACCATTTCCTTGGGTACTATGGGGCCTTTTCGTATACATGGCTAGTGGAAACGATCACTAGAAAATCAATGCAAAAAGTCCTGTAATGAACGAATAAACAACTGTGACTTACTCTGATAAGATTAACCTAGGCTGCATCAAACCTAATTCAATGTCAGATTATTTTTACAAGTGGCAAATCCAGCCATCTCTGGGAATATGACAAAAATGAAGCTCAACCAACATAAACATAAATTAATCTTAATACTGGAAATTGTGTTGCGCACGTTGTTTTTCTTGATTAGTGCCTTTCTGTATCAACACACACATGCGAAGAGTAATATACAGAACGCAGATTATCTAACATGAAATAATTGCTGTTCTGGAAAAATCATCATCAACCTGACCTTTACACAACGCATACACATACAACCCATGCAGCGGCGCAAGGCAAACAGTGTGTAGCAGATGACTGATGGATGCTGAGGGAGAGACAGGTGGGTGGACAGCAAACAGATCGAACAGAGAGAGAACAGCTGGCAGAACACTCCCCGTTCTTCTCTCAACACAACTGCTCCGTTCCCATTACTCTCATATCGTCATCCTCCTCTCAGCACAGTATAATCCACTGCCATCATTCCCGTGTCCTCATCCCTCTCTGGACACAGTAAAGGTCTGTATTCCATTTCTGTCATTCCTACGTCTTCCTCTTCCTCCAGTCAACACAATGCATTCCAGTCTCGTCAGTCTCTTCCATATAGTTATCTGGAGCTGGTAGCATCAGTATTACTGCTACCACCACCGCAGTCATTAATATCATGATCATTAATCATTCCCTGAGACTACGGCATCTGCAATGGCTGTTCCTAGATTTCATGTTCCTTAGTGTTGAGAAGGCTGTACCCGTAACCAGTGAGGAACTTGTATAACCTTTTCAGTGTCTCAGCAGAACGCCTTACCTAGGTGCAATAAAATTGCCCAGGTATTTGAATTACGCGCATATTTCGAAGATGAGGTGACGCGTGGAGCTGTTCACGCCCAAACCACTAAGGAGAACCGGGAAGGAAAATTCTGAACTCTACGAGCAGTTAAGACGATTCAACAAGACGGTTCATACTGAATGGAATCTGGGGCAATGAATTAACCCTTTCAGTCCGATGAGTCTCTTTTTATTATATTCTTACCATCACCAGACAACTTTTTTTTTTTTAACCTTCAGGGTTAATGGAGATTGTTTCGTATCCCATCACCATATTGTGGCTCTGAAAAGCCTAACGAAATCATCTGCAGGTAACAAGAATAAAAATTACATACATTCTCGGACTGAAGGGATTAAAAAGAGATATTCTTGAATATCTTCCATGACTCTGCACCACTGAGAGTAGGAGTCTGGGTCTAGCTGTAAGTGACTGAGGTGGGACGCCAAACTAACATCAACTCAGATTTCGTGTACCAGTGGTTTCCTCTGGTTTGCTTGTAATTGGTTTCAGTTCACCGAATTCGTAGAATCACAAATATTTAATCAACTATGGATTAGATTGAAAGTTTATGTGAAATACGTATTATGCACGATTGATGTAATTGCTGTTCAAGAGTTTCTTCATGTATACAAAATAAAAAAAACTCTTATAACATGGCGCAGTAAAGGGCGACTCTTTCGACTGATTCCTATACCAAAGCGAGTGCTCTAAATACTGTAGTACTCCTTCCAACGTTCATTATGGCTGCGGTCATTACTTATTCCATCAGTATCTTCTTTTTCGTAGAGGAAATTCCCGCTTATTGTTATGCAGCATGAAAAATTCAGAGAAAGTTTTCTAAGCTGATTTAAATTAGATCCCGCCACACTTTCCCGTCGGCTTGTAGGAAAGAAAGGTGAGGGGACGATGGTAAAAAATGAATTAAAAAGAAAGAAAGAAAGAATACCTCATGTAATGCTCTATGACTCTATGCTCAAAGACCGTCACCAATCTTGCCTCTTGAACTAAATCGCTTTTCCCGTGTTCTTTCATAATGTAGTCCACCACATCCTTCCACATTATCTTTACAGCTAACCATTCTTTTCCCTCACACCTCAGCAACTTCCCTATCACATTTCACTCCCTCCCCCCCTCATCCTCCTCTCTGAAACAACATTCCTTCTTATTCCTCTTCTGTTCATGAATATCCATCTTGCCACCTCCTCCTCCCTCCTCTCTCTCTCTTCCTTCATCTGCTGCCCACCTCCCTGTCTCCCTCTTCCTCCAAGCAGTGTAGTTGTTGACTGGATGATTAATAACATCATCTGTGGCGAATTGTATACTAAAGGAAGCTTGTGACAGACTTAATGATCCTTGTGCTGTCGATAGGCATTATTCGGTAGTCTTCTTCGTCCTCGTCCTCGTCTTCGTCTTCGTCTTCGTCTTCTTCTTCTTCTTAGTCTTTTTCTCATCCTCATCCTCATACTTATCCTCATCCTTATCCTGATCCTCCTCCTCCTCCTCCTCCTCCTCCTCCTTCTCCTCCTCTTTATCCTCCTCCTATCTTCCACCCCCCTTCCTGCTCATTACCTACACCTAGTTTAAAATTACATCTGAAAAAGTGAAAGAAACAGAGAGCAAAGAAAAAGTCCCATACTATCGTAGAGCAGATTTCACCAGACTCAGAGCGCTGCTTACAGCTACGGATTGGAATCAAATGGCTGAAACCGTTGACATAAACCAAACGTGGGAAATTTTCACAAAAAAATTAATGAAGTGATAAAGTCAGTGTATCACTACGTAACAGGCGTCCAGCTGGTAATACTAAACCAAAGTGGTGGTCCATTGAAATTAAAAGTTGCTTAATAGCCAAAAAACGTGCTAACCATAAACATAAAACTACGTAAAATAATGATGATAAATTAGAGTACGGTAATCTACGCCGCATATCGAAAAAACTTATCATACGAAGCAAGAGAGCACTGGAGAGCCACATTGCTAATACGTGCAAATCAAATCCTAAAGAAGTTTACGGTTACATTGGAAAGAAAAAGGTTCTGACTACATCAATAGGCCTTCTAGAAACGAACAATGGCAAACACACAAAAAGGAGGTTGAAATAGTGAACATTCTTAACGATTACTTTGCATCTGTTTCTACAGTAGAAAACGCAACCAGAAGCCTACTGTTACCCATAAGCCAAGTAAACAGCACCTCCTTCAGTAACTATACTCTCCACAATAGCGATATCCTTTCAGCCAAAAATAATAGAAAATACAAAACCCCTGGCCCTGACAAAATATCGCTCAGGATTCTCAAAGACTCAAAATATGATTTATTGCTGCCACTCTCTTATTCAATAAATCGTTAAATACTAGGAAAGTCCCATGCGAATGGAATCTAGCAAATATAACGCCAAATAATAAAAAAAAAAGAATTAAGTCACTTCCAGGAAATTATAGACCAGTCAGCTCAACATCAGTAGTGTGCAGATTAATGGAAACAATCATAAGAGATAAAGTAGTTAATTATCTAGAAAATAATATAATCATAGACTCGCAGCATGGATTCAGACATCGACGTTCACGCTTAACTAACTTACACGACTTCTTCCATGATGTTTACAAAAAATATGACAACTTACTTCGACTTTCAGAAAGCATTTGACACTGTCCCTCACAAGCGTTTTGTAAGCAAAATGGAGCCCATAGAACACAAGGAAACACGCAGAAATGGATACAAGATTGCCTTTAAGACCGAAAACAACGAGTTACGATAAACGGAAAGGAATCCAAATGGCGTAATGTGATTAGTGGCGTTCGCCAGGACTCAGCACTTGGACCAATACTTTTTATTATCTACATAAACGATATAGATGAGGGTTTAAAAAGCAGTCGATACTAATATAACCAGTAAAGTAACTTCAACATTACAGTGGCAGTAGTTACAAAATGACCTTAATACTTTGGCAAGCTGGGCAGAAAAATGGCAAGTGAAATTCAACATAGAAAAATGCAAAGTAGGCTACTTCATACTGGAAATAACAACGTCCATGCGATTTACAGAATGAACAAAGTGCAGCTTATCGTTACCCAGCTTATAGATACAGTATTGCAGAATATAACTTTTCCTTTTCATTATTTCCTATGAAATTTCCATGTCAGTTTTTCTGCATGATGGTCCTTTTCACATTTTCTTGACACTTTTAACTGGAGGGTTTGGAGGCGGGAGAAGCCTTCTTGTTTTACACTTTTTGTCCTTCAGCATGTAGAATTAGATCTCGTAGTCATAGTCTACTCTGTAACAAGCATCCTCGAAAGGACCATAAGGTCTGCTGCTGTTTGCTTTCCATTGTATTCCTGTATCCTCCTGCACACTTCTCCCTCCTGTCTCCTTCATTCTTCCTTCCCCTTCCTTCCCCATGTCTACATCCAGCTAAACTCTCCTCATCTCCTCCTTCCCCTCCTGCCCTCCCCTCTCTTCTGACGTCCATCCCTACTCTCTTCTCCTTCCTCCCCACCTCCTACCTTCCTCTCCTTCCTCCCCACCTCCATCCCACCCTCCATCCCTGCCACCCTTCACTTGCTCGGTCAACTGCATGAAGGGCAAATATTGGTAGTTCTCGTCTGAGCTGCAGTGTGGAGGAGGAATGGATGATGAGGAATAGATGATAGTGTGGATGATAGTTAAGGATGATGAATGTGGACGACGAATGTGGAGGATGGGGGAGGTGATAATGAGGAAAAGATGAATATGCGGATGATAGTTAAGGATGATGAATGTTAATGATAGCTGTGGATGATGATTGTGAATGATAGTTGTGGATGATGGGTGTGGATGATGGAGAGTGGATTGTGGGTGTGGATGATGCGGTACAAAATGGGTGTGGGTGTGGATGATGAGTGGATGATCGGGTGTGAAGTATGGAGGTGGATAATACGTGAGATGATGGGGTGTGGATGATAGAGTGGATAATGGCTATGGATGATAGTGGATGATGGGTTATGGATTATAGACGGTGGATGTTACTAAGAATATGGGGTGTGGATGACTGGTTGGGTATGAGGTAAATGGTGGAATGTGTATGAGAGGTGGAAGACATGGACTGTGAATAAGGGGTGGATTACTAAGCATGGCACATCGAATTTCATAACTTACAGACTGGAAGTGGATAACAGTGTGGATGTGAGGAGAATAATGAGTGTGAGATGAGGTGGATGAAGTATTTATGTCTGAAATGAGTAAGACGTGAATGAGTGAACAGTAAAGAAAATGAAATAGTGTATAAGATGTGAATGAATGAACGGAGAATAAGATGTGAATAAATGAACAGTAAAAAAATGAGGAGGAGGAGAATGAATGACAGTGACTGATTAAAGGCGGAGGCATGGTGATGGGCAGAGATAGCGAGGTGAGGAGCCAGAGTCAGAAAAATGATTGCCTGACTGGGATTGTGAAGGATTACTGTTCAATGTGCATGACAGGTACACTGATGCCGAGCGGCGCTACTCAACTACCCAAATGAGGGCCGCTTCTGAATAGCTCCCACCACCACCACCACCACAGCTACCGCTCAGCATCATCATCTTAGCTACCGTTAGCCCCACCACCACCACAACTACCGCCACCACCATCATCATCATAGCTACCACCAGCGCCACTAGCACCACCAGAGCTACCACCACCACCATCACAGATACAACCTCCACCACTATCACCACCACCACCACCACCGCCACCACCACCGTCACCACCACCACCACCACCACAGCTAGTACCATTTTCTGCTGAATAAAATCTACAAGACATCAGAGTTTAGATGTGCAATCTGTGTGTGTGTGTGTGTGTGTGTGTGTGTGTGTGTGTGTGTGTGTGTGTGTGTGTGTGTGTGTGTGTGTGTGTGTGTGTGTGTGTGTGTGTGTGTGTGCGCAAAGGCATATGAAACCACAAAATGCCACGCAGCCTCCTCCACGTGCGCGTATTGCAACACTAATAGGGACAATTATTAGGCGCCAAAACACCCCTTCAAAATATATTAATCGACATCAAATTGAAACGAGTCCATCTTGGACCCATTTGCAACCATCTTGCTAAGTTTCATCAATCCTTCCAGCTTTGTTCCCTCTCCCCCAACACACACACGTTGTTTTCACTTCTATTATGAGTTATTTATAGACAAATTGTGCTTTGGTGTGTGCGATTCCCGAAACTACAAGACAGAGGCTAGGCAGGGCGAGGGCTGGAGAGAGAGAGAGAGAGAGAGAGAGAGAGAGATGTGACAAGAGGAAAGGAGGGAAGGGATGTGGGTGGGAGAAATGAGGTGATGGGAGAGCTGACGTGAATGGGAGAGGTAGGCAGCGACGGAGAGGGGGAGGTAGGCAGCGACGGAGAGGGGGAGGTAGGACAGAAAGAGGTGAGGGAGGGAGGGAGGGATGATGAAAGGAAAGGGAGGTTGAGTGTGAGATCAAAGGAAGGAGATGGAGGTGAAGGAAGGAGGGATGAAAAAAAGAGGAGAAAAGGGTGGGGGAGAGAGAAATAAGGATGAGCATTAGATGTTTGTAAGGGAGGCAGAGATGGGAAGAGGAAGTGACGGAAGGAAAGCGAGATGAGAGAGGGATAGAAGAAGGGAGGGAGGAAGAGAATGGGGTTAGATATGGTCAGGGAGAAAAGAAGATAATGATGAGGGAGCTCAAGAGGGAGTGAGGGATGGACAGAGGGTATGAGTGAGGAGTGGAGGAGATAAGGGAGGTGATAAGTGATTGGCGGAGGGAAGGCAAGAGGGAGGGTGAGGGGTGAGGGAGATGAAAGTCAGTATGGGAGGGAGTGAAAGGGTGAAGGGAGGAGCAGGGCGTGAGTAAGGGAGGTAAGAGGCAGTGGGGGAGCGGAAGAAAAGATGAGGGAGGTAGGGAAGAGGAGGTGAGGGATGGGAAAGGGACAAGAAAATGAAAGGAGGGAGAGAAGAGTGAGGGAAGAAAGGAGGGAAGAGTGGGGGGAAGGAGGGAAGAGTGAGAGAAACGATGCAAAGAAGAGGCGCAGGAGGGAAGAAGTGATGGAAAGGAAACAAACGTAAAGGAAAGGGAAAAACGGAGGGAAAGGCAGAAGTATGTCGAACTGAATACCATGCAAGAAACAAAAGGTGTGTGTGGGAGGTAGAGATAAAAGGGGTGCGTGAGAGGCAAACTCACCAGGTGCTGAGGTACATCACAACGCGAGTTTGCCACGCCAAGCAACGTGTGACTGACACCAGGCACTCCTCACCCTCCTCTCTCTGCTACATCCACCCAACCTCCACTGCTGACGCAGGAGTGAAGAGGTCAAGACGACGAAGCAAATACCAAGTCCATATTCACAACTCATCTTACTCATCTTCACTCAAGTTACTCATCGCTACTCATTTACTCACCACAGCTACCAGTGTGGGAAGTCGACGTCACCATACGTGTGCTGAGACGACGCCAAGCCGTGTGTCTGACACCCACAACCCGTCAATCAACCCGTGAAGAACAACGCTATCACCACGTGCAACACCACTCACACCATTTCCACCACGGTAAAAAATACTGAGTTACATAGTTACTTCATTTATACAATACACAGTGATAGACATAAAAAAATGTTGCACAAACATATAAAACCTGCTGTATAGTTACAACTTAAATTCATATACCTACTTCAGTTATCTTCATAATGCAATCATTAAATACTTGCACCAACAATAAATATTCTACACTGTATATATTCATTCATTTATTATAGCATTTATTTACTACCACCGAGTGTTACCATTTATACCTACATAAAATACGTGTTTCATACAACCAGCTATACTGTACATTATTACATCTACAAAGTGATAAAGAAAATATACCATCACAGTTACTCAGTGAGCGATTAAAAGAACTGTATTAAACATTTATTAATTAAAGCTACCTAGTGGAAACATATAAATTAAATTACAAGGAAAACCAGAAAAAAAAAAAAATGGCCAACACAAATGACGTTAGCAAGAGTGAACATCTTCAACACAATCGTGAAGACAATGATTTCCACACAGTGCTGACACACATATTACTCACGATAGGTACAAGTGAACAACAAGTCAGTGTATATAGTTAATACTGTATATAGTGTATATATATATATATTTTTTATATAAAATAACAAAATATGAGACTATATAATATCATTTTCAGTAATATCTGTGCAATATAAACTAAACCTTAAAAAAGGGTGCTAAGGTAATTAGCCAGCAATTATGCAACCTCGAGCAACACCGAAAAATCGTAGATAAATGAAGAAAAACAAACTATAGAAAATCAATACATACAAAAAAAAAAGAAGAAAGAAAGAAAAAGAAATAGAGTAAGATCACATAACAAACAAATGAAAATAAGTGTAAGTGTTACTACAAATGCCAAAATACCACATAAACTCCTTCTATAAGTGAAACAAAAAGCAAACGGTTGTCTCCACAAGCTAGTGGCATGGCACATCATATCATCGACCGCAGCATGACCGGATTCAATGTCAGGACTGCAATTATTACAATTATGTAACTACAAAGGATATGTAACAATTATGTAACGACAAAAGATTGCATTATGCTACACTTCCTACAATTATGTAACTACAAACAATATGTAACAATTATGTAACAGTTGCATTAACAAGATGTAACTTTTATGTAACTTTAACTACAATTATGTAACTACAAACAATATGTAACAATTATGTAACAGTTGCATTAACAAGATGTAATTTTTATGTAACTTTAACTACAATTATGTAACTACAAACAATATGTAACAATTATGTAACAGTTGCACAAGATGTAACTTTTATATAACTTCTCTACAAGTAACTACAAAGTCCTTTTTGTGACATTTGGTAGCAGCGAACGTATACGAACCTCGTCTACGAATCAACAGTGAATTCCTACAAAATATCAAGATTGAAAACAAAAAACTACCTCACACAACCAACAACTCACAACCAGCTCCTGACAGTTCTCACCAATCCCCCCTCCGTCTCCACGATCATCACGCTGATGTAGAAGTGATCACACGACGCCTTGCCAGTAGTTTAACAAAGTACTGATACAAACAGTCTTGCAATTTCTACGACGAACAAACGAACTACAACCATCTACAATCAACTACAAGTAACAACTCTACGAGTCGTCTGTATAATCTTCTACACGCACCTACAAGTAGCGGCAGTCTTCATCCCACAACGAGTAAATCACAAGAAAAAAGGACCGAAAATAAATCAAGAAAGAAAAAACAAAACAAACAAACGTAGAGTGAGACACGACTCACAACTCACAACCACCAGACCTCACCCTTCTGCCTCTGCTTCCTAATCTGTCGTCAGCATTTCCTCAGTTAACTTGCCAGATCATTTCCCTTTCCCAGGCTCGCATAGAGCTGTCTATCTGTCTATTTATCTATCTATCTATTAAGATTTGTAAATATAATATGGACTCATAACATAATATGGACTCATAACGAGTTTCAAGGGAATTATCCAATAATTATTCAGCATCGGATACAACCGAACAGGCGAACGTACCTCAAGAAACCAAGCAAGAAAACAACAATGATTACAAAAAGAAATTAAGGTCATATACCAAACAATCGAACATAGGTGCAACTGTTCCAATAAAATCTACAGTACATCATTTACGAGAATTAAATATCGATTTAAACTCCTTCTATAAATGAAATAACAATCAACAATTGAACGAAAGTGCCGCACACCCTTACATGCTGTTCATCTTTGTCCTGCGTACATTTTCATGTTTCAGCCTACTGATACAGTCCCTTGTGAAATGGCTATCATCAGAAATGACAATATACATAATCACTGCAACTTCACTTTTGCTCCAGATAAACTTGTACACCATCAACGCATCGGACACTCGCAGTTTTTTTATTTCACTCATAACACATCAGTTTACATAGTCTGTCCAGATATACCACCATCTCATACTTCAGCCTCAGGATTATACATAGCACCAGACTACTGTGCGGTATTTTCACCAGTCATGTCTACTTTATCCACCATCAATCACTACGCCATTCTCAATCATATACACAAACATTTCCACCAGTCTCTTCGGAGGCGTGGGTTCGTATCCC
This sequence comes from Coenobita brevimanus, assembly GCF_032717465.1. Taxonomy (NCBI): domain Eukaryota; kingdom Metazoa; phylum Arthropoda; class Malacostraca; order Decapoda; family Coenobitidae; genus Coenobita; species Coenobita brevimanus. The sequence goes on from NC_137054.1 coordinate 8,873,337, forward strand.
ACCGCTGCCACCAAATGTCACAAAAAAAACTTTGTAGTTACTTGTAGAGAAGTTATATATATATATATATATATATATATATATATATATATATATATATTGACTTGTGGACGAGCGGTTGTTATACTTGAGTAGTTTTGTAAGTAGAAAATCTTGGTTCCCTTTTGTCATGCAATGACAGGAGAGGTAAAGAATAGTATGAGACTATTTTTATTTGTCTTGGAATATTAACAAAGTCTCTCACACACGAGTGAAGTATAAGTAGAGTCCCGTTAGCTACCTCCCTGTCTCTCTCTCTCTCTCTCTCTCTCTCTTCCAAGTTGCTAAGCCTTTCTCCCTACTACCTGCCGATTCTATGGCCTCTCTCCTTCTGAGCTCTCTTTCCTAAATTCTGGTGAAACAGGGGTCGTGTCACGTGTGTTACACTGTGGTTGGAAAGTTCCAGAAACCTGTGTGTGAGTATGTGTGTATGCCACTAGGCTTTGTTCCCCTGCTATCTTGCTGACACACTACCTGCATCATCTCCTGACATTGCTACTTCCTAATCTGTCGTCAGCATTTCCTCAGTTCACTTGCAAGATCATTTCCCTTTCCCAGGCTCGCATAGAGCTGTCTATCTGTCTATTTATCTATCTATCTATTATGATTTGTAAATATAATATGGACTCATAACAAAGAAAAGGGATTCTAGGAGACAAGAGAGAGCACAAAGGAGCGAGTGGGATGGTGTTCAGTTATAAGAGAAAATTAAGTCAGACGGAAAAGAATGCATAGGTACTGAAAGAGGGGTAAGTTACTAATGAAAGATGCAAGGTTAGAAAATTTTAACGTAAGGTTGCCGTAACACTCGAAGTCACGTGTGACTCACCCTCAGCTGAATTTCTGATGTGGCGTTAGCTGGAACACTGAACAGTATTGGAATTTCCCCGACCATGATAAGGTTATGAAGGAAAGAAGGATGTTTCTGTGTGGGGAAGAACTGAATTAGTGTGCGACAAGTAAAGGTGTAGGGAACCATTTCTTTCATGCAGGACTGCTGGGTCTCAGGGAACAAGCTAATCAATGCACAGAGTCGGACTCAGTAAAATAAAAGTGTAAGAAGATATCAGGGCAGATGAGACCAGAACTAGACATGACTCTAGTAAAATGACATTCTACCTTTAAAAGATCTTAATCCCCTCAACAAACGAGGTGTATGGCAGCAGCACAATTATAGTAAAGGGTGACTCATAATATGACGCACCTCTTCCACTCCGCCAGGTGCTTTCTCATGTGTCGGCGTTATCAATTTTTAACTTGTATCATTTAGTCATTTCTCACTCCCACTGTCACACCACGACCACATCAGGAAACTAAACCGTTCCCTCAGTACATTTGATTGCATAAGGCGTATTTCTAGTGAAGAGCTATTTACGGACCAGCCTGCACAGAGGGCATCATTGTAATGGGTATAGGCTAAGAATGCTTTATTCATCCTACACACTGCAATCCTCTCCACGACTCTCATATTATTCCCAGGAATTCATTACTCAGCCCCTCACCATTTCCTATTCTCGATTTGTCATTGTGTCTTGGTCATTCTGGGAAAGATCACATTGCTCTTCTCACTAATTAAGTTTCAACGAGGTTGGATGTGATGGCGGCATGTATGTGTTTGAGAATGGAGGGGGTCGCTGAGATATGGTGAAATGGAAGATCTCTCCCTCACATCATCATTTGCTTCTAGCTCTCGTCCTCCAACCTTTGATTTCATATTGTAATAGCAATACACAAACAAGTGCGGTACCTCTGTCGTATCTACATAAAAGCTTACCTCTCTAGTTCTAAAGCAGGCATAAAGTATAGGACCAAATCTCCCTCATATTCTCGCTCTTATTCTGCTCGTCTCTCTAATGGTGAAGTTGCTCGGTGTTCCCAGATCCTCATTTGCACAGCTGGTAAACTCGAGGACACTTCCCCAGTTTGCATGCTCTCCTTCTTCAGATTTCCACCCTCTGAAGCGCTGTGCGTCCTGGAATCTCGAGCTCAATATCTCGTGATTATGACTCTTAGTTATTCTCCATTTCGAGGAGGCGTCCTTTTGCTGCAACCTTACTTGAAAGCTTAATACTGTATATATATATATATATATATATATATATATATATATATATATATATATATATATATATATATGGTATTGATTTGGAAAGAAATGGAAAGAAAAGAAACAAACCAAGGGAAGAAGAATAAAAACCCATTTTTGGACACATACGCGGTTTTAGGTCCACACACACACACACACACACACACACACACACACACACACACACACACACACACACACACACACACACACACACACACACACATCCATTATCACACGCAGAAGCATTCACAAACTCACATACAATATCACAAACCATCCCAAACAATCCTAATAATACACATACCTCCTACTTATATAGCAAAGCAGTAATACACTGTACAGCCGTTCACTAGCATACAAACGCGTACGCCCACAAAGCACACAAACACACAAAAAGCATGAACACACAAAACCAAAATCCATACCCAACATACATAACAATACATAGTTTTTACCCACACAGTGGCTAAAACTCATTCATAATAGTCACTTCCTGGTACACACACACACACACACACACACACACACACACACACACACACACACACACACACACACACACACAGGTAAATCACACCCGGCGCAACGGCCTCACACCTGAACAAACGGGAATGTAGTGCAGCAACATGTAATCCAGAGCCCCTCCATTCATTTGCAAATTTCGCCCCCAAACAAAATAAATACAACGGAAAAAATATGTGATGTATTATTTTATTTACCGAATTTCGCTGCTGCTTTTGTTGGCTGTTGTTCTTGTTGTTGGTTGTGATGTTGTTTTGTTCTATGATGGTTAGGCGCAACTAATACATAATCTGTGCACGCTTACACGCTTATAACAGAGAACACGTACGCACAGGCTCACATACACACCCCCATACAAACGGATTATCTTAATGTTATTACCATCATCATCATCATCATCATCATCATCATCATCGCCATTATCATCGTCATCGTCATTATGAATATTTTTATTTTTGTTGCTATTGCTGTTGTTTTTGATGTTTTGTTAGTAGTATTGGTATTAGTATTAGTATATCATCATCATCATCATCATCGTCATTATTATTATTATTATTATTATTATTATTATTATTATTATTTCACTCATCTTAAATGTCAGGACCAAATTGCCTAGCCCAGGGCTTCTACCCTTCTCATGGGGCAACGTAGAATTGGATGATGGATGGATGGATGGATTATTATTATTATTATTATTATTATTATTATTATTATTTATTCGCGCGTGCAGTGTTTAGGGGAGAACAAGAGATTGAGGGGACTGATCTTGCCGGAGAATCTCTTGAGTGTGTGGAGGAATTTTGTTATTTGGGAACATGTTATGAGGTGGTGGTGGGGCTGGAGCTAGCTCTGTGGCTAGGATAAGGAATGGATAGAAGTAGTTTTGGGAGCTGACACTGAGAGGGCTCTACTCCGCGTATGCAGTATGTGTTAAGAGTGTAACGTTGTATGGTAGTGAGATGGGCAGTAAAGGAAAAGGATATTTGTAGAATCAAACATACAGAGACTATAATGATGATGGTTGTGTAGGGCGTCCTTGAATGAGAGGCCTGAGGGTGCTAGGATTGTAAATGAAGTGTTGAGAGGAAGGATGAGACTAATGCATTACGATGAGGAGATGTAGATTGAGGTAGCTTGGGCATGTGGAGAGGATGGAAGATGACAACTGGGTGCGAAGGGTGAGAGACGTGAACGTTGAGGGTAGGGTTGCAAAAGAATGATCGAGAAAGACCTGGGGCGAGGTCATAAATTGTGGCTTCAGGGATAAGGGACTGAATAGGGAGGCTGCCTGAGATCGAGCACCATGGAGAACCACCATCAGATGATCAAGCCCGAAGCATGCAAGCATGTTGGAGACATTATAAATGAAACGATGATTACTATTGTTGTTGCTGATAATGTTATTGTTGTTGTTTTTGCCATCATCATCATTATTGCTAATATTACGATGCCTAAATTATAAGTCGATTTCTGGGAGCTGTCAGGTTCCCGGTGTGCACTCCAACAACGATGATTCTCTCTCTCTCTCTCTCTCTCTCTCTCTCTCTCTCTCTCTCTCTTTTATGGCCTTTTTTATACGGGCAGGCAACACAGCCGACAATATTGCAGCCTGTGTGAATAAAAATACAACTTTTGAGACTATTGCCACTGTGTCTCATTCTTTATAATTCAGCCCCGTCTCTGTCTGTCTGTCTGTCTGTCTATCTGTCTCTGTCTGTCTGTCTGTCTGTCTGTCTATCTGTCTCTGTCTGTCTGTCTGTCTGTCTATCTGTCTCTGTCTGTCTGTCTGTCTGTCTGTCTGTCTGTTCCCCTTTCCTATTAAACTCGTCCGTGGCTCCCCTTTATATGGTAATTCTAATACTTTTCTCGCTCCCTAATTACAAGCAGCTGTGTTTCTCTGCTTCATTTAATTAGTCTATCCTCTGGCTTTCCTTTTTTAGTCTATTCATTACGGGGAGTGTTTTTAAGGTAATTTACTCGTCTGGCAATGCCACGGATATAATATGAACAGAAGCCAACTTTACAGTGCAGTTTTTACATCCCGTCCCTTCCCGGAGCAGCAAATGAGAGAGCGTCATGTTGCCTAGTAGCTACTTCCTGACTCTGTGCGAGATGTGATAAGCGAGATGTGGAACCATTTGCATTAGGGGATTTGATGAAGGAAATAAATTGATACGCATGGCTAAGTTAGGTAAATGAGTAAATAAACAAGTGATTGATAATAAGAACTAATGAAGAACAGAAATGGATCTGTCAAATGTTAGTAGTACGTTACCCCTCTCCCTGGCATCTACTGTATTTCTTCACATATTTCTTTTACGCAATGACATTTCCATACACACATCTTTTCACATCGTCAGGCACATCTTTCCATACATATCTAAACATATTCACACCCTTTCACATCTCACAGCACATGCTTACAATCCACCACACCCTGACAACTCTCTCCACACATTCTTCCACACCCTCCACACCTCATCTCATTACTGTAGAATTCACAAGGCACTGTCATCCCTCCTAACACACTGTTCCATCACATTTCAAAATTCACACATCCCAACAGTCCATTACACCCTGCCACCTATATCCACATATTTTTTTCACTAAATTCCTTTCCACTTATCATTACACCCTTCACACACATCTCTGCACAGTATTACGCCGTTTACACCTCACGACAACTACCCTACAATCCATCACACCTTGCCGGCCCTCTCTACACATTTTTCACACCATCACACCCTTCCACACCATCAAACCCTTCCACACCTCACCACACACGCACCTGTTGTACATTCCACCCCGCCAGCACCCTCCACAGCTTTTTACACATCACTCCCTTCCACACCTCACTACACATTTTTTACACCACATTTTTCATACTTCGCAGTACATGCTTACACCTTATCACACCTTGCCAACCACTTTCACGCATTTTTCCATAACATCACACCCCTCCTACACTTCACCATACATCACTACACCCTGCCTTGCCCCTCCCTGCTCATTTCCACAACTATTTACACAATAATACTCACTCCCACACCTCACCACACAACCCTACGCTCTACCTCCCTCGTCTCATTCCTTTCCACTACTTTTTACATAACATCACACTCTAATACACCTCGCCACACATCCCTACACCCAGCGATACCCTGCCAGCCACAACTTTTTCCTACACCCTTCCACACCTCACCACGAACCCCTACGCTCCATTGCCCCGGCCCCACTCCCTTCCACGCCATTAAAAACCTAATCAGCCACACCTGCGCGCATCAAAGAGGAGCGGAATGCAAACACTGACACTGGGGATCAAACTACCTGCGTCAAAAAGTTAGAACGGACTTACGATCGTTTATTGTAATGTCTGGAACGTGAGATGGCGTGTGTGCATTAATTTTTGCTGTGTGTGTGTTAAATTCAACTGTTTATTGTTCTGTTTGTCTCTTGATTATTTCTCTTTCCATGGCTTTTAGTTTTTATTTCAGTTTTTTCCTGGGTATGTGTAAGTCCATCTGCTACGGTCCTGTCATGGGTAAGTATATATGTAAGAGTTGTGTGTGTGAATATGTTTGTGGGTGTTTTATAATAAATTTGCTTACTGTTCTGTCTGTCTGTAAGTCTTTGTCTCTCCCCGCCGTTTAGTTTACCTTTTAGCTTTTACCTGGCCATGTAGATTTATCTGCTACGGTTCTCTCGATGGGGTGGATTTTATACGATGGCACAGTGTTGCGTGATCCACCCTTGGTACACTTACCTCACTCCAAACACACACACGCACACACACACACACACACACACACACACACACACACACACACACACACACACACACACACACACACACACACACGCACACACACACGCACACACACACGCACACACACACGCACACACACACACACACACACACACACACACACACACACACACACACACACACACACACACACACACATATATTAACAGTAGCACAGTTAGTGTGAACGCAGTCGAACACAGTGAAATACTTTATGCGTAAAGTTCACTGTGGCAGTACTGGCTTAATGGCAATATAAGAATCATTTATTCGACAGGAGCAGTAGCACTCAATTTATGATGCATTTGGCCGTGTAATTACAGTAGTAGCAAAATACGAGTCTAATGCGTTTCAACCCAAACAATAATTAGTTTCCTGAATATTGGTGACAGTTTTGGCATAACGTGTGGGTTGGGTGTCAGTGTTAATTCTTGTAGTGCAGTGACGTTTTATTTTATTTTATTCTTCTTTATTCTTGTTACGGTCAAGCTCAGGAGATGCATTTTGTAGTGAAAGGATTATAAACAACCTCATATAACCCATTCCTTATCGTGGAGTCTGTATCGTTAGTCTTGATACCACCAGATCATTTTATTCAGCCCACAGTTAGAGGCATTTAGTAGCGATGGGGCTGTTGGTGAAGCGGTGTAAGGGTAGCAGTGATCAAACTGAATGAAACCGTCTGGCGTTAGTTAATGAAATACAAAGTTATAAATTTTCAGCCACAACGTAAAGTAGGATAGAGTTTATTTATTTATTTATTTATTGTTTTATTTGCTGTGATAGAATTTCCTAAGCCGCATTAAATCGTCTGAGGATGTCTGGGATAAAATACGATGTTCGAAAATGGCCGTAGAGGAAAAATAAATGTCTAAGTGGCTGATTTTAATTGTAATTGGCTGCATGTACATTTCCAATACAGAATAGAACGCCAGTGTGTCAGAAGGGTTAAAAAGTGTATGATCAGGCTGCTTCCCCTGGCGGCATTTCATGATCGATAAAATTCAGCTCTTAAGGCTTTCCTACCATTAGACTCATGCACCAGTAAAACAAAAAATAAAAATAATCAAAGTATTAATTATTAGCAGTAGAAGTAGTAGTAAGTAGTAGTAGTAGTTGTTGTAGTAGTAGTAGTAGTAGTAGTTCTTGTTGTTGTTGTTGTTGTTGTTGTAGCTCCAGGTTCGTCTGAAACGTAAACCCAGTAGACTAAAGGCTGAAGTTTCCTTTCTTTGGCAGTCCATAATCATCTTCCTTGCAGGGGACAGGGAAGAGGCTGAGAGACGTTTGGATAGGCCTAACTGGGTAGCAGAACCGTCAGGCTTTATCAATACCACCGCATGAAGGCGTCCCTCCCCAGAACTAATAAAGAAGACAAGTGGAAATAACAGGAGGAACATAAAAACGGGTTGAGGTAAGAGAACTGACGGAGAGAAAATGAAAGAACAGCAGGGAGGGTGGTAAAGCGATAAGAATAATAAGGAGGGAGAGAGAGAGAGAGAGAGAGAGAGAGAGAGAGAGAGAGAGAATGGAAGGGGTAAAGAGAGCTATTAAGAGGGGAGAAAAAGGGGGGAATAGAGGGAGACTTGAGGGAGAGAGAGGTGAGAGACAGTACAGCGAGCAAGAGTGAGAGGAAGAGGAGAATGGGGTAAGGGGGGAGGGGTGGAAAAACGCGAGATGGAGAGAGAGAGGGGAGTTGGAGGGAGGGGGAGAGAGAGAGTGGGAGGAGTGGGGTGGGGTGGGGTGGAGATGAAATGTGGGTTGGAACAGGCTGGAATATTTAGGTGGTATGGAAAAAAGCACTGAAATATTTGCATCCCTTGTTTTCCGTTCACCTTTCCAATATTAATGAGTCAAGTTGTAACTAATGATGCTCTCTGATATATCGGTGTGGAGGGGCAGGCAGGAGGGGTGGAACTGGAGGTGGAAGGGGTAGGGAGGAAAGGGGGACAGAGAGAGGACTGGGAGGGGTGGAGGGAGAGGGGAAAAAAAGAGGATTAGGAGGGGAAGAGAGGGGGACGGAAAGGGAGCAGAGGAGGGGTGGTATAGGGGATAGAAAAAATGTTGGAAAAGGAAGAGAGATGGAGAGAGAAAGGACTGAAAGGGCCTGAGGGAGGGAGAGACAAGGGACGGAAAGGGAAGGGAGAGGGAGCGAAAGGGGAATGAAAGGGCAGAAGGGGAGGAAAAGGGAACTGGAAGGGAAAAAGGGAGAGAGAGAAAAGGAGACTGGGATGGGATGTGAGAAGATAGGAAGAGGACAGGGAAAGGGGGGGAGTAAGGGTGAGAGAAAAGACTGAGGCAAAAGGAAGGAGGGGACGCAGAGGAGAGAGCAAGAGTGAAGGAGGAAATAATTTGGCTTGGAGGGGTGGAAGTGTCGGGAAGGAAGAGGGAGAGAAGGATAGAGATTTGAGTGGAAGGGAAGGAGTGGGGTATGTGGAGGGCAGAGAGAGAGGTGGGAGTAAGGGATTTATAAAGAAGCAGAAGAGGAAAAGAAGGAGAAAGAAAAAGGGCTGAAAGGGGAGGAAAATAGGACAGAGAGAGAACTGAAAGGGAAGGACTTACGGTATGGAGAAGACAGAAGAAGAGAGGATGGAGACAGGGGGAAAATCTGAGTGAGGAAGAGTAAGGGAGAAAGTGAGGGAGTAGAGAGGATGGTGGAGATGAAGAAGAAACCTGAGATAAAGGAAAAGGATGGTAAAGAGGAGGGAAGGGGAAAGAAAATAAGAAGACGAGAACAGGTGAAGACGTAAAAACAAAAAAGAATAATATATGATTAAACAGGTGAAAGATTAGAAAACAAACTATTGCACACTAATGATGAATGGAAGAAGAGAAATAGCACTAGTATGGGAAAACTGAGAAGGGAAGATTGAAGAAAAAATAAGAAAAGAAAGAAGGAAATCAGATAACAACAGAGGGAAGGGAGTGGAAAAGGTAGGTGACAGAGAAAACTGGGAAGGAAGGAAGGAAGGAAGGAAATAAAGAAAAAGGAAGGAAGAAAACGAACGAAGGATGGTAAAGAAGAAAAAACAGAAGGGTTAAAGGAAGGGAGACGATAAGAGAAAAGGAGGGAGGATAGAATGCGGAGGGAAGGAGAGAGGAAAACAAGAAGATGTAAGAGAAAACCAGGGGGGAGGAGGACAAAAGGAAGAATGAAGTGGTGGGAAGGAATATTGCAAGGGGAAGGATGAGGAAAACAAAAAAAAAGAGAATGAAGTGGAGGGAAGGAAATGGCCAAAAAAGAATATAAAAAAACTAGGAAAGAGGGGTGGAAGGAGGGAAAACAGAGGAAGGGAGGAAGACAGGAGGAGAAGAAACAGAGGAAAGAAGGGAGGGAAGTGGAGAAAGCAGAGAGAAGAGAAAGATCAAAAGAGAGGAAGTGGGAGGGGAGGGTAGGAGGAAGGAAAGAAAGACAGAAGGAAGCTGGAGCAGACGAGACTGTATAACCAAGAAGAAAGTAGGATAAAGCAGCAGAGGAAGGTAGAGGAGGCAGAGAGAAAGGAGAGACTGAGAGAATGGAAATGGAAGGTCTGTGAGAGGAAGGAAGGAAGGAATGACGGAAGAAAGGAAAAGTATTGGAGTAGGCAGAGAGAGAGAAAGGAAAAGGCCAAAGGAGAGGAAGTGAGAGGTAGGTGGGAGGAACTAAGAAAGGACGATGATAAGGTGGAGGAAGGGAAGGAGAAGAAGGAAGAGAGGGGGGAAGCAAAAAGCTGAGAGGAGTCAAAGGACAAAGGAGAAGGAGTGGGAGGTGTGTGCGTGCGTGTATGAGAGTGTGTGATGATTAGGGTGCTTTTGCGTGTTGTGTGAGGGAAGATGTGAGGGGGTTTGGGTGTTTTGTGCGTGTTATTGTGAGGTGGGCAGTAGGGGGATTAAGGCCTGATGAGCAGGGCTGTGTCTGAGGGAGGCGAGGACCAAGAAAATCAAAGAGCGACGGACGAGGGATTTTAGGTGCTATGAGGTTGCTTCTTGGAGGTTTCGCTTACTTATTAATTTTTTACATTAACCAGATTTTCGTCTTGTTATCGTTTTATAGTCCAGTATGTTAAGACGCTTCAGCCGGACAAGGCCCCGAAGGTATATATCAAAATGGTAGTTAGGGTTTACTGTTCACTAAATGCTACTTAAGGACGATCATATTGGTCACTAGGTCCTGTTCCGATGCACGTGCCGGAGCAAAATAGGACTGGAAGATGGATAGAGTTTTCATGTACCCTATACCGGACATAAACTAGGCGACCTGTAACCAGAAATTCAACATACTCTCTCTTATACTATTGCCTGGACGCTCATAGCTTTTATACTCGGAAGTGGATGGGACTATTTAATTCCACCTAGTTCAGCTTCTTAGCACAGGAAAAGACTAGTAAATGGACAGAATCCCCTCCTTCCCCATCCTCAACCACCTTTCCCAGCAGAAGCAACCGGGAAGAGAAGTGAGAGGGACCACAATGCAGCACTGAAATTATATCCTGAAAAATGGTAAGGAAATTACTGGGTGGTGGATTCCACTTGTCTCTGTTATAATGTGTGAAAGTGGGTATTGTTTCTGTGTACAGTAATCGGCCTGGTGAAAATACTGATGTACTTTAACGCATTTTTTTCAGATGGTGATTAGCTTCTCAACAAACTATTGTCACTGACTGACTAGGTAATTAAGGGACCCAGTTACAAGTAAGTTACCAAGCTGTAATCTAACAGTTTGGTCACAGTTTTCATCCAGTTTTTACCAAACTTGGTTAAGATGATGAGGGCATGCAAAGGATTGCTCTGTTGTTTTAAAGAACAAGAGGTCAAAGGTCAAAGTCACATGAAAAGGTAAAGTCTCACAGTTTAGTCAAAGATCAAGTTCACAAGGCAACGTCGCTGTTCGACCCGTGTGTGTCTATGTGAGAGAAAGAAAAAAAAAAAAGCTCTGATCTGCTTTCGATGACCCTGGTGGAAGGGTAGAGCGCTAGTTAAGTGATTGACCTATTGTGTGAGAATAATTAGATCAGAGGTCAAGGTCACATGGCAAGAACAACGTACACAGCGTTTATCCGATTTATACCAAATCTGGTGAAAGTGTGTATGGTAGGCAAAGGCTGAAGGCTTTCATATTGAGAACAACCAGTCAGAGGTAAAGGTCCAGGATAAGGTCAAAATGTGACTTGTGGATAGTGCACTATACTAATACAGTATTCACTTGGTGTGTGTCAGCATCTGTTGTGTTTGCCTGTACTAGTTTTATCAGTCCTGCAAAGATATGACATGGGTGGTATATTTCTCGCCGGTTTGTTCCTCCTCCCCACATATCGTGCGGGGAATTTCGGAATATTTATCGTTTGTCCGTCTGTCATAATCCTCTTGCACAATAGTACAGACTGGAATTAGGGCTGGCATGCAAATGACTTTTGGAAAGCACCAGTACAAGTTAAAATAGGTTTTGTTCCAGTTGCCTGCCCTACCTCTCCCCACTTTTTGAGTTCGCTCCCACTTGATCTCTTACAACTCCTAAAAGTAATAACAAAATATATGAAAATAAATACCCGCTAGAAATTTTTACCAGATATGAGAATGATAGCGAAAATGTTTGCTCTAAAAATAAAGAAATGAATAAATAAAGGTAAAGTATAAGGCCACAGGTCCAGATCTCACAGAATTAAATTTGGTCAGGTAGTATATATATATATATATATATATATATATATATATATATATATATATATATATATATATATATATATATATATTGGTGAGGAAAGGGGAGTGAAACAAGGATAAGCATTACCCTTATGAGTGTAGGAAGTAACCCTTTTATAATTATTATTATTGATGTTATTATCAGTAGAAGTAGTAGTAGAAGTGGTAATAGTGGTAGAAGTTGTGGTAGTAATAGCAGTAGTAGTAGTAGTAATAATAATAGTAGTGGTAGTAGTAGTAGTAGTGGTGGTGGTAGTAGTAGTAGTGGTGGTGGTAGTAGTAGTAGTAGTAGTAGTAGTAGTAGTTTATTTTACTATTTCTTTTTATAGTAATAAGTATTATTGGCTCACTTCAACCTCTGTCTCTTCGCCGCATTGTTGCATCTTTATCTTTTTTCTTTCACTACTTCAATGATCACTGCTTCTCTGAACTGTCTGCTTGCATCCCTCCATCTCTACGACGGGTACGTAGCACCCGTCTAGCAACAAACTCTCATCCCTTTTCTGTCCAACTCTCTAATGCAAGAGTTAACCGTTAATCCCAGTTCTTCCTTTATGCAACAGGTCAGCTCTGGAACTGTCTCCCTCTGTCTGTATTTCCTACTTTCTATGATTTCCAGTCTTTCAAAGGCAGTGTGTCCAGGCATCTCGAAATGAACGGATCTTGAATTTGGCTTTCTTTTGTATGGTTTCTGTTTTTTTCTTGGAACGGTTTTTCGGAGTCCTGGCCTTTGGTTCCTTCTTTCTTGCATAAAAAGAATATTGCAATCGCCTGATCATTATATTTAAAACAGGGAAGTTATATCATAGTAAAGATGTAACAAACACAAACATTTATTTAGCGACAGCTTTTGTTAGATAAGCCGCAAAGAAGTAGTAACAAACTAATCACCTCTATAGTAAGATGGCGTTCTGTATGCTCCATTCTTGCTAACACCAGAGGATTTTCGCCAACGTAGAGTAGATGTCAGGTAGAGAAGTTGATGTAGGAGTAGGAGCACGAGAGGCAGGGTGAAGACTTGTGTGAGAGAATGTGTAGTTACGGCACAGAGATGTGAGGAAATGAATGATAAATATATGCCCTACATATAATTATATTTATATACATATATATATATTCTACATATCAGCAGTATATATATATATATATATATATATATATATATATATATATATATATATATATGAGAGAGAATCTGTATTACAGCTGACGCTGGCAGCAGAAAAGTGATATATGAAAACAGGAGGGTAAAACAGGCGAAATGGAAGACAGCAAAAATACAGAAAAACACAGCTAAACACACACACACACACACACACACACACACACACACACACACAAGTTAAAGTCTACCAGTGAAATGGGAGAAAGAAACATGGAATTGAGAAAGGATGAAATGGAGAAAGAGAGGGCGAGAAACATGAGAAAAACTAAACGTCAGAAAACTGAAACAGATTGTGCATGGTCGGGTGTGAGTGGGAAAAATAATATTAACGGAGAGAGAGAGAGAGAGAGAGAGAGAGAGAGAGAGAGAGAGAGAGAGAGAGAGAGAGAGAGAGAGAGATCCACATGAACTGTATTAAAGAAAGCGAAGGAATTTTCAGATATCAACAGAACTCCTACGAAGATGGCGAACGTTCCTAACTTGCCAAGATAAATAATGAAAGTACAGAAACACAGGCTCTCAAAATCTGTGTGTTTGTATGGCTTTATGTTTGACCCCATGAATCCCGCTAAAATGCCTCAATATAGAGGAAAATGTAAAAGATGTTTGGGGCTGTTGGCAAAAGGAACAATTTTGTCAAGTCTGAAGCGAATTGGTGATAAGATAAAAGAATAGCCACAGGTTGAAAAAAAAATGTTCAGAAGAAAAAAGAAAATAATGGAGGAAATAAAGTAAAATAAAGTCACTGTCCTTACTTTGGCGTGGTGAGGCCATGCAAGAAACACAGATAGACAAATGATAAGAGAAAAACATATTCCGTCTGGAGGACAAGCTGCAAGGAGAAAGAATGAACTACTGTAATTAGAATAACGGGAAAATACAGGCAGAAAAGATGAGAAGGTAAAATGAAGCAGAAAATTCAAGGGAGGAATTGAGGATGATGGAGTTAAATGTGGTAATAATAGGACACATAAAAAACAGAGCAAACAATGGAATAAAACAGGGAATGAGAGTGAGGGTGAGGGAAAGGGTGAAAGCGAGAAGAGAAAAATATTGAAAATGGACTGACTGACAAAAAGCAGTGGAGAAATAGAACTGTTAAATGGATAATAACTGGATGTGGTAAAGCAGCAGTGAAAAAATAAATAGAAAAATAGCCAAAGAGGGAAAGAACGTAAATGGAAAACAGGTTATCACTGTTTAATGAAGTAATAGTTAATACAAGCAATAAAGAGACAAAGAATGAGAGCGTAATGGAGTGAATGACTGTTTTATGAAGAGAGAGAGAGAGAGAGAGAGAGAGAGAGAGAGAGAGAGAGAGAGAGAGAGCAATAAATGACTCACCAGGAATCAACAAAAAGAGACACAGATTAGCAGGAAGGCAGAAAGGGATAACAAGAGAGAGGATAGTGAATAAAAGCACAGAGAGAAGCGAAAGAGAAAATGTAACGAACGATGGCGAATGTGTCTGTCTTATACAAACTGAGACAGACAAATAGAAGCGCGCACGCACACTCACTATCTCCCCCCCTCCCCCACACACACTGTGTACTGTATCTTCTGATTCAACAAACACAACACAACAACAGACAACAGTAACAACAACGACAGCAACAACAACAATAAACGACAACAGCATGCAACCAAAACAACAGGAGCACCGAGGAGAAGTGGAAATGGATGATGATGATGATAAAAAGAGCAAGAGAAGGAGGAGGAGAAGACGAGGACGAAACCATTGAGCTTGAGATAGGTCAGAATAGGGGCAATAGGAGTAACTGCACTAATAATTCTGAAGTGAGGAAGTGCGAGATTAAACCAGCTTAAACGAAATGAAGAGAATTGAGTTTAAACCAATAAAATTTCTCAGGGAGGGACAATAACCGCCCCCACATTTCTCTCTCTCTCTCTCTCTCTCTCTCTTAATTCCCACCTGTCATAACCAAAAATCATCTTCAAATTCCCTTGCTCTTTTCTTATCTCCTCTCTCCATCCATGCCCTTCTTTCCTCCATCTTCCTCCTCTCTCTCTCTCTCTCTCTCTCTCTCTCTCTCTCCATCTATGCCCTTGCCTCCGTCCTTCCTCTACCCCAGTACCTCCTCCATCCATGCTTATTCCTCTTTCCTTTCCCCTCCTCCCCTCTTCCTTCTTTCCATACATGCCTCTCCCCCTCCTTTCCCTCATTCCCTTCCTGCTTTAATTCATCCTCTGTCCATTATTCACTTCTCTCCCTCTTTTCATTATCATCCTCCCTTACTTCTTTCTCTCTCTTTCCCCAGCTACGCCTCTCCCTCCTTGTTTTCCTTCCTTTCGTATCTAACCTCCCTACTCCTCCCTATCTCCATTCATGTTTCTCCCTCTTTTATTTTCATCCTACCGGCTTCCCTCCCTCTCTCTCTCCTTCCCCTTTTTCCTTTCCTCCTCTACTTCTCTCCGTACTTCCTCTTCTTCCCTTCCAGCCCACTCGTTCCTTTTTTTCACTTTCCTTTATGATCTCCTACATTTATTTCAGGTGGCATTCTCCTTAATCATTTATTCATCTGCTGTCATTAATATTTCACCCTCGGTCAATTTTTAAATACAGTTAGCGTCTAAGCACCACTCTTTCGTTTAAGATCGTATACTAAAGCCTGAATTCGAAAAATGGGATGCAGACCCGATATTTTGACCATTATTTTGTTGAAGTACGTGATCATGAGGGAATGTATCTGGCCTTCCTTTATGGCTGCTGACTGCGTTCTGTAATATGGGATGCAGGCTGACTCTACCTATTAACCACAGGCGCTCCATAATCTTCAGCAATTAGAGGTTTGGATTCCACTTTGCGATTTAAGGCTGAAGCATATGACCTTGGTATCAGAATTTTATTAGGTGACCACGTGAATTTTGCTCCTTCAGCCCAAGTCCGTCATTATTTTTTAAAAACTGTTATTATGATTTTTATTCAGATTAAGAGAAAACCCTAATAGCGAAGGCGATGATGAAGGGAACATTGAACCACTCCAGTTCGAGAAGTATATCCTCAGCTGAATAAAATCGTCTGGAGATAGCGAGGGTTAAATAGAGAATACGTCCTCCGGTTGAAGAGACTCGCCAAAACTATACACACGTCACATTACATGGCTGGGGAAAGAAAAAGAAAAAGAAAGAAAGAAGATTAAAAAGGGAGAAACTGAACGTTATTTAATTTGTTTACATGTTCTTTCGCCATTTTCGTCACAGTTTACTATTTTGTTGAGATAATGGCCAAGCGATTTTATTCTGCAGTGGTAAATATCTGCCGGTCAAAGGAAAGTAAATGACACAAATGATAAACGTTAACACCTGCCTTTGCTTGATTGCTTGCTTGTTTATTCAGTTATTCTTTATTAGTTGGTGGCTTGATTATTTTATTTTATTTGATTGCTTATTTCATCAGTTTTAGCTTGGTTTCCTTGTTTTGTTTGCTTGTTCACTTGTTTCATTCTTGCTTGGTTTGTTGGTTGGTTGATTGGTTGGTTGGCTTGGTCCATTGGTTGCTTAGTTTGGTTTCCTTGCTTTCGTCACTTAGTTTAGTTTCCTCGTTTGTCTGCTTCTTCACCTGTTTCATTCTCCTTGGTTGATTGGTTGGGTCCTTGCTTAGTTTGGCTGCTTGCTTTTATTTTCCAGAGGGTGCGTGAGGTGTAAAGGCAAATACAGGCACTCACATTTGCTTCCTTGCTTGCTTCCTTGTTTAGTCTGGTTGCTTGCTTTTATTTTCTGGCGTGAGTGCGAGGTGTAAAGGCACGTTTTCCTGCGGATATTGCTGGTCAGGCCTGGCGGGTTCCAAAGTCACGGCGGCCGGTGCAAGGGTGGCAGCTGGGCACCGGAAACTCAAATCGGATTTATTAAGTATTTTCACCAGTCTCATGGATAAATAAGCTTCTGTGTCAGTGCAGAACTGGAAATCGTGTTAGTTTTTTATTAAGTATTTTCACCAGTTTCATGGGTTAATTAATTGGCTTCCGTTTCAGTGTAATATTAAAAATCGTCTTAGTTTTTGCTTTTTAACCAGTTCCAAGATTACAGAAGCGTCCATCTAGGTGCAGTATTATTAGAAATAGCGTTAGTGACTAATTTCAAAGTTAAACAAGCGTCCATTTCAGTGTAGTAGTACTAGAAGTCATGTTATTTGTATTATTTGAGTTGTAGTTTTCACTTTAAGCTGGTATCATATTTATCAGGGATCTTAATTAATTTTAAAAATAGATAAGTGTCCATATTAATATAATGTTATTAGAAATCCTGGTATTTTTCGTATGGTTTCATTTTAAGGCCGGTATCATATTTCTTGCTTTATCTTAACCTACTTCAAAGATAAAAGTGTCCATAACAGTGCACTCTTATTAACAAGCGTTTCATTTTTCCTATCTTTTTCCCCTTAATATTCACTTTAGTTTGATTGCTAAGTGAATGATTAGTTATATGCATGAAAAACAAATGAGGTGACTATCAATCTTATACAAAACTTGAAATTCGAAATGGTTCGTAATTATGGAATTCACCGCATACTCAATACGTCCACAAATTCCTGCCCCTTCCTCTCTCACCGAACTGGCGGGCTGTGAGATGTACCGGCTTCCTCCTCTACACCTACAGCTTTGCATCAGGTTACCCAGCCAAATTCCGACCCAGGGTGGATGAGGAACTTCCACTAGTTTGGTATCTGTTACTTTCCTGACAGGGACTGCAGTATATATGTATCTTTGATGGAAACATTCCATCTCCGCTTTCATGACAAGGTTGTTTTTAAGGAATCATAGTGGTGGTGGTGAAGTGGTTGAAGTCTTGATCTGTTGTCTAAAATAACGGTACTTTGATTTCAGTTTTTTTTTTTTTTTTTTTTTTTTTTTTTTTTACGTGTCCGACTCCGGGCAAAGGCTCAGGGCCTATTTCTTGGGGGCAGTGGCCTATCTCAAGGCCCAGTAGTCCTCCTACACCTCCACATGTCACCACTTCGGCGCTAACACCCACCGTCCATATTGAATACATGCTAGGGCTGTCTCATACAGGACTGGTGTACTGGTATTAGCGGGGGTACTTTTACGACATGTCGGCGGGTCATCTGGTAGATCAGGAAAGTCTGCTTTTTAGGAAATTCAAATCCTTAAACTGTTCCCTGCCCCAGCCGGGATTCGATCCTGGGTCCATTAGGACTGCAAGCCGCCTCTCTACCGATTCAGCCACATAATAGTTTATTTAGGGCACATAATAGTTTATTTAGTTTTCCAAAAGACCCACCGACATGCCATAAAACCATCTCCACTAATTCCATCATGCCAGTTCTGAATGAGACAGCCTTGGCATGTATTCATTATAGAGGGTGGATGTTAGTGCCGAAATGGTAGTATTGGCGTCGAAAAGGTGACGTGTGCAAGGTGTGTGGCACTTTTGAGGACTGCTGGGCCTCAGGGAAAGGGGTATGAAGTTTTTGGCCAGAGATGGAAAAAAGAATGGGAAAAAGTACATTATAATACCTGCCTCTTTGCGTATCATTTTCAAGGAAACGCCCATCATTCTGAAAGCTCCCTATTAGTTCGAGAGTCAGTTACAAAGGACATAAAGAGTACGATTATCCCCATGCCGCCATTCTAATTAACAACCTATACTCGGAAATGTTGCACAGTGTTTGTACTGGTGCTTTTTTCTCCGATGTGAGAGATGAAGTTGATGTTTGTTATTTTCACTTCCGAAGAACTGGGTAAAATATTAAATCATGCACATTTTTTCCACGTCCCATCTATAACTGCAACACTTTTAAAACAACATGTATATTTGTTAGCCGGACTGTTGACGTATATCAAGATGAACAGATCAACAGTTCTACCGTCACTGACAAGCATCCCTAGGGAAATGTGTTGCTATTTTGACTGTAAATTATGCATTATTATGAAACTCCTGTGGCAGGTGCACCTGCAGACAATAGTATCCCTCCACTTTTTAGGTTAGCCATAGGACCACTAGGTAAGGCATTCGTACCCCGGCATTTTAGTACCGAGGCCCGTATTCTTGTTGGTTCAGTAAGCTCCCTAGTACCCTTTCCTATGCAATTAATTTTGATAATTACACATTACTGTCCTCGTCTGTGTTGCATAAATCCTTTCAATATCGCCAAACTACGCATAAATAACGATGAGAATGCGAGCTCAAAAACTAAAGTAGGGAACTAATAGTACATTCACAGTGGCGGGTCGTGGTCCGAGGGAAGACTGGGACTTGGAAACAGTTTAGTGTCTTCTAGCGGCCCTCGTGCTGCCGATAGGCATTAATGTTGGCTTCTCGTATATTGTGAACCTCTGCCCAGAAAGTGACCCGGGTTTCACCTCAGAGTGGACCGGGATTGTCTAGAAATTATGATTCCTGAATGTACTGTATCTTGCCATTCACTGAACCAGAGATTGATTCCCAACCGGTGTGGACAACTGGGTAATGTGGTTGTACTGAGAGTCCTTGAGCTTCCTTCGTTTCCACATTCAGTCGAGGTTCGCTTGATCACATACTCGTACACAGATTTTTTCACACAACCACTGCCACTCCAACAGAACCCGTTTCTCCATACGATATACGTTTCATCATACATTACAAAAGCTAACTACTTCGATCCTGTAGCACTGTGTGAAATGTGAAAGAAGGTGCATTACGCATTCCTACAGTGACAGAAAATGATGTCTCCTTGAACTGTCAGTCGGCTGCTCCTCAGAACGGGTAAAATACAATGTAAATCTGTATATAAAGCTGCATGTACATCAAGGAAAGCATGCACTCCGGCTGCTGCAACACATGCATACATACGCACATATATGTTCAGTATACTTTAAAGATAAATCAGGTGTTTGTTCTCGAAAACAACCACATTTTAACAAGTAAAAGAAAATGGTTTCCACATACACTGGCACAGCACACACCACTAAACTGCTAACAATATGAAAAAGATTTGTTAACTGTAAAGATACGCGACGTTAAGGAGCAGGTGGTGCGGTAATCACAGTAAGAGCACACTCCAACTAATTCGTTCAACAATAATAATGAGCTTGCTAAACTCAGCATCCCGTGCTGCTCCAACTTACCAATATGCTTGGTTATTGTCAACACGCTCGCTCTTTTCTGTCATTGCTGCCATCGGGTTCAGCGAATTTGCCTTCGATACACCTGAATTAACTATTGCAAGGTACAGTATTCAGTATTTCGAGGTAACAGTATTCTTAATTGATATAAATGTACTTTTGTTGAAGATTCAGTTTTTCGATATTTTACTTTTTCTCGTGATGAAAACTCTGCTACGGTCACATTGTCTAGCCAAATCTGCTTCCCAGCGAATTAGTGTGCTACCCGAGTCTACTTTCTTCAGCCTTGCGCTGCTGCTGACGTTGTACACAGGTCTTCTTCGTCCTTGTATCCTCCACTCTCTCTTTCTCCAGTCTACAACCTTCACTCTCCCTCAGACCCACACACACTTTTTCTTCTCTCAACCCACACCCCCCTTTCTCTCCCTAATCCATGCCTTTCTTTCTCTTCCCACCCCAAACACCACTACTCTCACCGTAACCCGTAGTTCCCTCTCTTCCTCAACTTATACCTTCTTCTCTCCCTCCCCCAACCCACTGCCCCTTCTCATTCCCCTCTAACCCATCCTCTCCACTCTCTCTTTCCCCAACTCACACACACCCTCTCCCTCTCCCCAACCCATATCTCGCTTCTCTTCCCCTAACCCACACACTCTCTCTTCCCCCAGCCCCCAAATCTCTTCCTTCTCCCTCCAGCTCACTTCCTCTCTATCCCAGCCTATTCATCCGCTCTCATCCACTCTCCCCCCCAACTTCTGCCCACACACACACACCCTCACTCTCACCACCTTATCCTCTCTCTCTCTCTCTCTCTCTCTCTCTCTCTCTCTCTCTCTCTCTCTCTCTCTCTCTCTCTCTCTCTCTCTCTTACCTACATCCTCCAGTCCAATATAACCAAAGCATCAAGGCATCTCAGGGTCATCGTGTTACAAATATGCCTCCTGTTTTAAGAGAGAGAGAGAGAGAGAGAGAGAGAGAGAGAGAGAGAGAGAGAGAGAGAGAGAGGTGTGTGTGTGTGTGTGTGTGTGTGTGTGTGTGTGTGTGTGTGTGTGTGTGCTCGCGGGCGACCGTGTTTTTATGTGCATCTGTGTGCCTGTTTGTTTGTGTGTGTATGTGCTCTCGCGCGCGTTTGAGTCCGTCGTTCCTGAAACTTTTCCTCATCCATTTTTCGCAAAGTTGTCGCCAAGTACGGAGTTAATTCCCGCACACAGCGTCGCGGGCGGTTCGGCAGTATATATCCCAACTCTCCTCTTTTATCAGCGCCAAGTGTGAGGAAGGCCGGGGATATGTCCAGGGTAGCAGGATTATTGTACAGTTTAGCGCAGAAGTTCCTGGTACGGAGGCGTAAACTATATATTTAGCGTTTGTGGATACTGAGGGAATGTTTAACCCACTGAACCTAATGATATACTCTTAATTTCCTTCTTTGTACAACCACTCGATTTAATTCATTTTGTGGGAGACCTCTTGTAGCAATATTTCATGTAGACCATATTCAACACCTTCAGTTTGAAAAATCTCCCAGCATAAACAGTCTAAATGGTCTGAGAATAGCAAGAGTGAAATAATGTCATCGGAATTAATGTATTATATAACCGGCATATGATTACTTCGGTGAGGTTGTTTTATACCGCTTAGCTATGTGTACTCGAGATACAGATCTGTCGTTATGTCCAATACAGTGTGCCACGCATCTGTGAATCTTACTTTTTACTGCTTCTCCTTCCACCATCCCTCCACCATCCTTTTTATGCATCCCTCCATCCACCATCCCCCCACCCTCCCTTTCATGCATCCCTTCCTCCACCATTCCCCATCCATCCCTCTTATGCATCCCTCACCCCATCATCTCTTTTATACGTCCCTCCCACCACCATCCCATCACCACTCCTGTTATATGTTACTCGCTGCACCACCCAACCACCATTTCTTTTATATGTTCCTCCCACAATCATCCCACCACCATTCCACCACCATCCCTTTCATACCCTACTTCCTTCTCTCAACCATCCCATCACCATCCCTTTTAGACGTTCCTCTCTCCACCATTCCATAAGTAAACAGAACAGAAGAAATTTGTGCACTATCCCTCCCTCCACCACCCTCTTTCTGCCACACAGTTCCCAGACTCGTTAGTTGTAGCGAAATGCGTGCAGAAGAAAATAAACTTATGCACTGGTTCCTCCTTCGCTTTGATGACGTTTATTTTAAATTTTATTATTGCTGCCACGATACGACTTCATTTAACCAAAGGCAGACAGTTGCAAAAATTAGGGTTAGGTGCAGCGTTCAGTGACCTTCAGTACCAGTGGCCTCCTGTGAAAGCTATATCCGAACAGTGTCTCTTGAAAAGTCTCTTCTAACCTGAATGAAATCGCCTGGTATTGGCAAAAGTAAAATGTAAGGGAACATCATGGTAGTGGAGGAGTTATGAGGACACCTGTAAGCGTCAGTACCCAAACCACGGCAGGTCTTTTGCCCCCGAAAATTGTTGCCGGAGAGAGACTTAAAGTTTTAACATTCCAGCAAAGTTCGAGTGAGGCTTTAAGCTTGATGGTCGTTGGTGGCCCCACACAACACTTGGCTGAGGTTGGTACACTTGGGCACAAAAGTTCGACTAACGTTTCACCCCTACTGTAACTCAATTTCATCTGCTGGCTAATATTTTGTAAGGTAAGAAGGGCTTTGTATGTAGCTCGGTCTGAACTGCTGGCAAATACTAAGGTGAGAGGGACTTTGTATACAACTCACACTACCTTGCTCGCTAATATTCCTAAGCTGAGAACGACTTGGTATGTAACTGACTCAAATTTCTGAATAATATTTATAAGCTTAGAGGGCTTTATTATGACGTGATGCGTCAGGAAGGAAGGTGACGGACATGCCCGAAGTGCGGTAGAATAATATGCGAACTTTTTACCCTGCAGCTTGATTACACAACGCCATGAGTCTACAATGGATGAATCATACCCACATATTTAACTTGATTTCACTGTTAAAAAGTTTTAACTCAGACTTGAACCGTCTCCTTGAATCCGACGAGACTATGTGGGGCCGAAAATGTTATATCTTCAAAATAAACACATTTTCATCATCATCATGATATGTTGGTATAATCCTCTCTTACTCTACGCTCTTCTACAGTGAGAGTGACTCAAGCAGTTTATCGTTTCTGGCAACCATCAGACGAATATATAAGCTTAGGTTAGATCTTTTCTATTGAACGAGGAAGACGCAGATTCCATAAACCCCTTCTTGGTCAGGACGGCTCTAAAATTCTACTACAGCTGACGCCAGGAGATTTTATTCACGAAGTTAATGTCGCATGCTTAAACCTAAAATAAAAAAAGTAGGATGCATACTTCAAAATTTTGGCGATGATTTTTGAAGTACTTGACAGAGACAGAACTTATCTGATTTTCTTGTGGTTGCTGACTGCATTGTGTAATATAGGATGCAGGCTGACCATACTTAATGACCAGAGGCGATCCATAAATGACTATAAAAATATCAGGGCGTTGCGATTTGGGGTTTAAACAAATGGCCTTTAATTACACGAACCATACTGGCATCATAAATCCTCTCGGTCGGAGCAACAGATAATATACTAATCCACCCCAAACCAGACTATTTCATTCACCTGAGAGAGTCACAGGAGCATGAGAGTGTTAACCTCTCCAATATACCACACATTTATTATTGGCTGGGTTAGAATTATGTATCATTAGGTCTAGGCATGGTTTCAAGACAATGTGAAGCAACTGTGCGCTGTCTATTTTAACTTGGTCAATAACTGCAACCTCTCTAGTTTGAATGCTGAATTGTACCAAGAGATAAACGGTAAAATACGTTGCTAATTAAGGAAAAGTGCTAAAGAACAGGTATGAATCCTTAATACTGTCATATTCCGCCAAGTAAATGCAATCGAAATATGAGATTTTTTATTTTTTAATTGGACTTGAATATTGTCAACCATTAGAAAAGTATATATGTGACTTATGCCTGTCAAGTGCAGGAGGATCATTAAGGCGCACAATCATTTTTTCTAAGTCCTAATTTTCTCCCTGAATAAGACCCAAATCAGTCGTTGTATATCCAATCTTCAATAACGCCCTAAAAAAGATCTTACTTAACTATATAGCACTGATCAAGACGGTTCGAATTTCGCTTCACAGGGAGCCCCCAAAAGGTGGAAAGGAAATGCTGATTTGGGTCCGGATACACAAGTACAGTTACGATTAACCCTCTGTCACTTAGTCGTATCTCAGGTGATTTATGTGCAGGAATAACAAAGGTATGAACAGTTTTTGCACCGTCCTTTCCTTGTCCTGCCTGGGAAAACAGATCGTTAGGGAGCTGATAATGAGCGTGTTTGTGGATCTAGGCCCCGAACTGCAACTTTCATTATCACCACCTTACAGAGCAAACTTTGGCTTAGAGCTCGACCGGCGCGAGAATCGACCTTTCTTTCTTTCTTTCTTTCTTTTTAGCTACGTTCACCTGGCAGTTGCAAGAATATCAGTCAATCTATAAAATAAGATTAGTTTCCCTCTTTTCCCTGTTGGCTCAGCAGTATAACTGGGGACCAAGATGTGAATTTGACTGTTCCGGGTCGTGTTCTACGGAAAAAATGGTGCTTAAAAAAAAAAAAAAAAAAAAAAATGCCCTTTTACTGATTTATTCTCATTCATCTAAGTGTGATTTCCAACTAAAGGGAATAGAACTTCTGCCTATCAGAATTCTTTTATTCCCCGAACTGCCTCTCTTTGGAACTCGCTTCCCCAGAATAGTTTCTCCCCAAACTTCAACCTACAGCAGTTCAGGTCTAAGTGTTATACATTTTCTTATGAATGGAGGACTGTACCCCCTCCACAATATGTCTACCCCCGATGTATATATGTTCCCCCCCAATGCATACATGCCCCCACTAACTTTGCTAGGTCAGCATGCTCTCCCACGCCTGAAGACGGCGTTATTGCATCAGTTCTTAGCAGACAGCCGACTCGGGCAGACTGTTTTACTGTGAGCTAGTAATAAACTCCTTATCTAGCTGTTTGTACACGGAGTTTCTATCACCAAAGTATTGCAAGTTACATTTGGTAGCAGCGGTGTTTCGAACCATCACATTCTGACCGCCTCCTTGGATTTTTAGTGATACAACAAGATACACGACGTCTCGCATCTCCAGCCTCGCCCTTCCTCCGTGCCTCTATACCTTGGCTGTGCTTTTCGAGTGTACCATTTTTCTCGCCAGTGCTCACCTCTCAAACAACCGCACCCATACGCCTTGTTCCTGACCGCAAGTGTCACCGTCGCCGACCTACGCACCTGTTGCACCTGTTCCCAGCACCTGTTCCGGACTCATCATAGCTCCTGCCCCCACGGTGCCACTTATCACTGTCTGCCCGCTGTCTGCCCACCACCATTCTCTGCATTTGCAATTCCCCAGCTCTACACCTGCCTGGCGCCGACATCTGCCTCACCACCCGCCACCGGCCTCCGCCGTCGCCCGCATCTGGTCTGCATTACGGAGCCTCCTAAGACCGCCACTCCCTGCCGGTGATTCATCGCGGCGTCTCCTCTCCTCTCCGCCCAGCTGTCTCTACCCCGCAGCCCAGCCCCGCCCAGCCCCGCCCCGTCGCCCCGCCCCGCCCCGCCCCGCCCCAGCCCAGCTACGCCCAGCCACCCTGCACGTCATACCTCTCGACACTCCCGTTTCTACTGTGTAACTATAGTATATCTTTCCTTTCTATAGAGATTATCCTCGATTTTCTCTACAGATTGGTTATTGTAAATATTCCATCTCATTTCCATTGCCCCGTTTTCATCTTCACCTACGTTATTTATTATCCATCTCATCCTTCACATTTTATTTAAACCATTCATCCCTGCACCTTCATTCATATTTTCACACCTAGTGTATTCCATTCTCTCATTGTTATTTATACATTTCCACCTACGTATCCATCTTCATCCTTTCATCTTCCATTGCCGCATTAAATGTCGTACTTTCCACGTCAGCCGCTTCCCACCAGCCCTCTCAACCCGGAAACATCACCTGCTCATACCCCGTCTGCCGACTCTAACACAATCACTCATTTACGAAGTGGCAAAGAGTACCACCGCCCTGCACCTGAGACTCCTGTTTCACTTCCCGCAGACTCACTTACTACCCCGTCCTACCCTCGTAAATCCAGATACCTCCTCCTCTACTCCTGCCTCTACACTCCCTTCTTCTTCCTCTACTCCTTCCACTGTCGTTACTTCTCCTGCCTCCCTTCATACCCCGTCTTCCTCGCCCTTTACTGCCACTGCCTTCTCTCTCTCCCACACCTCTCCTGCCGCCACTTCTCCACTTCCAGCCATGGCCAACCCTCCACAGTCTATCTATCTCGACGATGCCAATCGTCCCAAATTTACCGGCCAGGACCCAACTTGGTCTGTCTATGATTTCCTCAGAGAAGTCGAAACCGAAATCAATAATAGACAAATTACCGAGGAATCGCTCAAAGTAGCTTACGTCCTCGGTCGCTTGCATCACGGTAAATCAGACATCGGATCCGCGATCCGTGCAGGACATTTCGATAGCATTCGTACCTTTGATGATTTTCGTACGGAACTCATCAGCCTTTGTTGCCAGCATTCAAATACCGCATCTCTCATGGGATTCATTAATCTCCTAAACCAACTAGATGAGGACTTGCGCATCCCAGCGCAATATGCCAAGCTCCGCGAAGCTGCCGCCGCCATGAAAGCAACTAGTAGCGAGATGCTCCAATTACTGGTAGGCACGAAATGGTTAGAAGACAAGAATGGCGTTCCCATGCTTTCACTCATCAACTTTGCTGACTTAATTGGTTACCTGAGATTCCTTCACTGGCTTACTCCTAAACAGCGAGAGCTAGCCTTGGAAATCGGTTTCAGTCCAGGAGATAAAATTATTCAGGTCACTAAAGCCAATCATGAAAGAACAGGTTCGAACTACACGCGTCAGGGCACCACCCAACCCTTGGCCTCCTCAGTCTGTCACATCTCCACTACCCCAGACCAATCTCGCTCCCGTCCCACCACACGCGGCAGACCTGCCACACATCGCTCTCCTACCGCAGGTCGTGATCAATCTAGCGCCCGACGGAACAGACAATCTTCGATTCTTTGCTGGTACTGTGGTCATCCTGGACATCGAGCATCCAGTTGCGACCGTACATACAGACGTCCTCACTCCCAAACCAGAATGCATACGCCTTCCCGCTCACGTCGTCCACACTGCAAATACCACAAATCAAGCACGACTCACATCACTGAGGAATGTCGTTACCTCAACCGCCCACAGTCGGGGGAAGCGCCGCGCCCGTATCAGACCAATATCACGTAGAACCAGAAACCCAACTCCCCATCCGCCATGTAGGTCCCATAACATCCTCGGGTTTAGTCATTCTCGGAAGCAGTCATGACATACCAACGTCATTCTTCTTGGACACAGGATCTATAGTAAATCTCATCTCCGAAAATTCCTTACAAATTATTCATCGCCATCACAACCACGTCAGTTTCCTAGAACCACCAGACATTCGCCTATGTGGTGTTAACGGCTCAGAGTTTAAGGTTAAGGGAAGAGTCACCCTTGAAGTCAAACTCCACAGAGCTTTGCCCCATATCCTCATTGAATTTCATGTCACTAATGACTTGCAGTATCCCGCAGATGCCCTTATTGGTTTCTCCACCATGGCACAACATTCCATTGCATTATTACCTGCTTGTGGTAGTATAGACATTTCTGGATTCCCGGTTTCCACTATGGAATGTCCCCGTCCTGTTCTTACGATCAAATCAGTCCTTCAATTACCTCTGTCCCTATCACTACCAAAAAGTCCAACCCAGCCCAAACCACCACTCTCATCATCTGAGAATACAGAGATCATTCCTTTACTGACTGCGAGCAAGGACATAAATTCCTCCATGTCTCCTGATACATCATCTCAGCCCTCGAACATGGCTCTTACATCCTCTTCCGACAACACTATCGCTGACTCAGACATGTCTCATTTACCTACCTCACACAGTCTGAATGATCTTCTCCAACACGCAGAGACGAAACGTGCAGTAACGAATACGTGCACAATTTTGTTACCGCATGAGTTCACCAAAGTCTCTGTTTGTGTTGCCGGTGCGAAAGAAGGAGTGGATGTACTAACCCTACCTGAGACGTGTTGTGTGAATGGCTTGACTTATGAGTCAGCGTGGTGTACAGTCTTAGAGGACAGTTTATGCTACCTGTACTTGCTCAATGTCACAAATGCTCCACTAAAACTTAAAAGTGGTGTAAAGATTGGAGACTTCCTAGTACACCCAGCGGCCGTAAAGGTGTGCCAGGATTCCTCAATTCCTACTATTCAGACTGATGATACGCCAATCGGTGTATGTACTATTAACTCTACGGGATCTGCGCCAACGCATTCACCCGATATGCTCTCACATCTCACTTGCACAGATTTCCCAGAACATACGCCTCAACTCCTCGACCTTCTGACCTCGTACAGAAACGTGGTTGCCTTACCTGGTGAACCGATGGGTAGAACAGACCTTGTCAAACATACGATTGAACTACTCCCAGGAACTCAGCCGATTTACATACCAGCGTATCGATTGCCTCACAGCCAGAGAAAGCAAACAGATCAAATGGTACAGAACATGTTAGACCAGGACATTATTGAACCCTCTGTCAGTCCATGGAATAGCCCACTTTTCTTAGTACCAAAGAAGGACGGCAACCTTAGACCAGTAGTCGACTATCGTAAGGTCAATTCTGTCACCGTTCCAGACCGTTTCCCGCTACCTGTCCTCACTGATTTGCTAGAATCCCTTGGCGAAAATAACGTAGTCTTTTCATCTTTAGACCTCCTCAGCGGGTACTGGCAGGTCGAAATGGAAGAGTCCTCTCGCCCAGTTACAGCCTTTAGCACCCCTTCCGGACATTTTCAGTTTAAGAGACTCCCATTTGGTCTGAGAAATGCTCCTTCCGTGTTCATGCAACTTATCCATTCAGTCTTCAGCGGTATGATGGGACACTCTCTTTTTGCTTACCTAGATGATATCATTGTTGTGAGTAAATCCATCCCTGATCATTTTACCAAACTCCAGCAAGTCTTTGAACGCCTCCAGCTCGCAGGCCTGAAAATCAATCTCAGTAAATGTGACTTCCTGCGAAAGAAAATCAAATTCCTAGGCCATGTCGTAGATGCACAAGGCATTCATACTAATGAGGATAAAACTAAGGCGATCATTAACTTCCCAGAACCTACCACTATCGAAGCTGTACGAAGTTTCCTGGGCCTCAGTGGCTATTATCGTCGCTTTATCCGCGATTACGCGAAGATCGCCGCTCCTCTGACCCACTTACTCAAGCAGAATGTGCCCTTTGTTTGGACTAACGACCAGTCACAGGCTTTCCAAAAGCTAAAGACAGCTCTTGTAAATGCCCCTATTCTAGCGTTCCCTGATTATGCCACACCATTCCTTCTCTGCACAGATGCCTCAGGCACTGGACTTGGTGCCGTTTTGATGCAACTCGATGAAGCATCAAGGAAGCGCGTAATAGCGTATGCTAGTCGCACCCTTACAACCGCTGAACGTAACTACAGTGTCACAGATCTCGAAGCGCTAGCGGTAATCTGGTCCTTGAAACATTTCAGAGATATAGTCTATGGTTATCCAGTGCATATCCAAACAGACCACCTTCCACTATGTGATTTATTCAAGAATCGCAACCTAACAGGTAGACTAGCTAGATGGTCTGTCATCATCCAGGACTTTAATCCCACTTTTCAATATGTACCAGGCAAGTTGATTGTAGTCGCAGACGCACTCTCACGTCACGTAGCAGCAGCTATAACATCACTGCAGCCTGAAGTAACTGAAAATACTACACTAACGTCAGAAGTTGTTCGAAACTTTCAACGCCAAGACCCCATGTGGTCCAAAGTCATTTATTTCCTAGAATCTGGCGATGCCTCGACCTTACCTACTTTGCCAGTATCACTAGATGAGTTCATGCTAGATGATGATCTCTTGTACAGGAAAACACTGCTAACAGGCAAAGATATGCCCAATCGCGAAGTACGCCAACTTGTTGTCCCCACTGCCCTGATACCAAAGGTTCTTCATATTGTTCATAATACTCCTCAAGCTTCCCATCCAGGTAAAGACTGATGCTTGCGCCAAGCACGTCTCAAATACTATTGGCCAACCATGCGCCGCGATATCAATGCCCACTGTGACTCTTGCCTCTCCTGCCACCGCCACAAAGGATCAACCGGCTTACCAGCACCTCTCTTACAATACCCAATCCCGTCACGACCATGGGAAACTGTCTCAATCGATCTCTTAAAACTACCTCTCACAGAATCTGGCGCTGAGTACTTGTTCGTAGCTGTCGACCACTTCTCCCGCTACTGTGTCCTCGTCCCCCTCTCTGACAAGACCGCGAAGAGCGTTGCCCGTGCCTTTGTAGATCACGTAATTTGCCCATTCAGTACCGCTCATACCATTCTTACTGACAACGGTACAGAATTCAACAATAGCCTTCTCGATGAAATCTGTCGCCACTTTCATATCAGTAAGTGCAATGTCGTGCCTAACCATCCGGCTTCCAATGGCCTTGTAGAACGCCACAACCGTAAAATCTTAGAGTGCCTCAGACATCTCGGCTCCCATAGTTCGTCCTGGGATGACTGGATTCCCCAAGTGGCATCCTCCATCAATAGTTCCATCAATGCATCCATTGCTGAATCTCCCTTCTTCGTCCTCTTTGGTTTTGACAAGGACCTCCCATACTCTCTCTTATCCTCAAAGCCAGAACCCATCTACAACATGGATGATTATGTTAAACTAAAATTGGCCAACTTCCAGACAATCCACCAGTATGTCCAATCCACTTTGGCTTCCTCTCAGGAGGACATGCTGCAGCGCCAACATAAGTCCGCCTCTCCTGTCACTATCAATGTAGGCGATCTTGTCTTTGCCCATTCCCATACGTGTTCCTCTAAGTTGGATGACAAATTTACAGGGCCCCACCGCGTCCTCACTCGACAAGGCAACAAATTTCATCTCCAGGACCTGTCCACTAGGGACACCAGATTGGTCCACGTCGATGTCTTAAAGCGAGCACCCCGTGGCCTCGTGTTGGGAGAGTCACTTACACAACCTCCTGCCCCCTCTTCCCCTCCTCCCATCCCTCAATCTACTCTGTCTCCACCTATCCCTCAGTCTCCTTCCTCTCCACCTCCACCTGCTCATTCATCAACCAATCAATATCGGTCCAAACTGCGCTCTGCCCATCAACCTCTTCACGACCTCCCCCATTAACTCTACCCTGATTTTCTAGGTCCGATGTTAGTGATCTCCCTGCTGGCAGCGCTGACCCTCCTGGGGTCTGGGTCAGGTCAGGATGATGGTGGAGTACGTCCCGGGGCCTTGGTCGGCTCGGGAGGCGAGGTAATGCTTATCGACGACATCGCCTCATTGCGCTACGATCTTGCGCCCCTGGCCGACGTAGCCATTGCCCTACCTGCCTACGCGCACCAGCTCCACGGAATCAGGAACCATCTCACGGCCCTCATGGGGACACACAACCCGAATGAGTATCTCTATAACCTTTTCCTCCCACTCTCCTGGCAATTGCAATACATAGGTAACAGATTCACTAAGCTCAATGACACATTTTCCATTCAGACACCCGTGGGTCGTTCTCGTGTGAAACGAGGTCTCTTCGACTTCGGCGGTGAGATTCTGAGTGGCTTGTTTGGCGTTGCTACAGCCAGTGACATTTCTGGCTTCAAATCTGATCTCACTCATTTAGCTTCCACCCTAGAATCACAATGCCGAGTCATTAAAATCCAACACACTATGTTACAGAAGCTCACAACCCAACTCAATGACATCACGTCCACTCTAAACAATTTCACCGATATCTTACAACGCCACCTTTCAGATCTCAACGTTATCTCCCAGTTCTTCTACCTCAAACTCAACATGGATAATCTCCAACTGGCCGTTGACTCTCTCCTGTCTCAAGTCTCTACCTTGGTTCGTATCCTGGTCGATGCTATCAATGGACGTGTCACTGCCGACTTAGTACCTGTCTCAGCTCTCCGTTCTGTCCTGGAATGGGCTCACTCCACCTTCGGTCTCTCCCCAGTCCTCCCTTACTCCTCCCTTGAATATTATTATCCTGTTGTCGAAGCCACTCTTCTCACCACATACGTCGTCGTCCATATTCCTCTCCGTTCTGCCATAACCTTTCACCTTTTCCACATCATTCCCTTCCCTTTCCGCCTCAACAACTCCTCTCCCATGATCATCTTTCCGTTGCCTTCCTTTCTTCCACAGACCTCCAGCAATGTTCCTCCCTTACTCCGATCTCTCGTCTCTGTGCTGCCCACCTTTTCGCTATCTTCCCTAGCAGTGCTACACCCTGTGCGTCTGCTTTAGTTCGCAACCATTCCATCTACTCGGCCTGTTCTTTTGTCCCAGCTCCTGACCTCCCGGTCCACCATGCTCACCTCAACCATGTCCCGTACTTCTTCTTTGCTGTTCCCATCTCCGTCACAATCATGTGTCCTGGTTCTTCCATTCGCTCCGTCCCCGCTAGTGGTCTCTACAAAGCACCTGACTATTGTACCGTCAAATCGGAGTCCGTCATCACTTACACCAATCGCTATCACCAAGCTGTTCGTAAACACTCCTATGACATCTTTCAACCCATCGACATGCCTTCAACCCTACCATCTGCCAACATTACCATCATCTCCCCTCACTTGCGCATGCTAACCTTCCTCAATGACAGTGATTTCATTATGGATCAATTTTCTCAGGCCTTCAGCCGTTCATGGGTTCATCCAACAGTTGTATTTCCCCCTGTGGTTATCGCTTTCATAGGTTTTCTACTCATCATCTGTGCAGTGCATTGTTGTGTCAGAAAAATGGAACGTCGACTCCAGGAAATCAGAGTCG
This sequence comes from Coenobita brevimanus, assembly GCF_032717465.1. Classification (NCBI taxonomy): domain Eukaryota; kingdom Metazoa; phylum Arthropoda; class Malacostraca; order Decapoda; family Coenobitidae; genus Coenobita; species Coenobita brevimanus. The sequence goes on from NC_137054.1 coordinate 8,906,726, forward strand.
CTACAGGCATAGTACGCCCTACACACGACGTAGAAACTCCCCGTACTTAGTGCCCTCACATTCAGTGACTAGCAATGCCATCTGACAATTAACCAAACTGTGACCAGCACTCTGCCTACTAGAAAATGATGGTATTTCTTTCATGCATTACTCAGTGACAGTGTCTCCTATAGAAAATCCACAAAAAAAAAAAAAAAAATGAAGGAAGAACAACCATAGAACTCTCATATCTACTCCTTGTTTATCATGTATTAAACTATTATTGTGTACTTCCCGTTATGTTTATATATCCCTTCGACCCTTACTGGATTTGTACCTATTGTTCCTTGTATATCTTATATGTATATATCCTTCTAATTCCCTCCCCTCAACATGGCCATGTCTCCCCTATCATACTTATATCATACTTATCCCTTGTACAAACCTCCCGGTCCTGCCTTACTACTATAATCACCCACCATTTAACTCCCGGTGTCAGGAGACACCGTCTCAGCTACCCGGGGGAGTAGTGTACCCCCTCCACAATATGTCTACCCCCGATGTATATATGTTCCCCCCCAATGCATACATGCCCCCACTAAATTTGCTAGGTCAGCATGCTCTCCCACGCCTGAAGACGGCGTTATTGCATCAGTTCTTAGCAGACAGCCGACTCGGGTAGACTGTTTTACTGTGAGCTTGTAATAAACTCCTTATCTAGCTGTTTGTACACGGAGTTTCTATCACCAAAGTATTGCAAGTTACAGGACACCTGTAATCTGGTGTATTGGTTATTTGTTTTATTAATTTGTTTTTCCTTCCCCTGACCACCTTCATAAATAAAAGTCATGACATTCACCACCAGACATTTAGAGGTTAAATAACATCATCTGGATACAGGAAAAATAAAATTATACAGTACATCACCGTAATGAAGGGAATATGACTCCTGTGCGTCGACAAGCGTTAATTCAATCCATCTTTCCTTCTTCTCTGTCTGGATTCTCTCCTTTCCCTCTCCACCTCCACCTCCATCATCCCACCCTACTTTATTACCTCACATTTTGTATCTGCGCTATTATCTCTCCTCCACGAATTTTCCCCGTCTCTCTCTCTCTCTCTCTCTCTCTCTCTCTCTCTCTCTCTCTCTCTTAGCAAACGAGTATGTGTGTGTGTGTGTGTGTAAGAACACACACACACACACACACACACACACACACACACACACACACACACATTTTATTTATATATATATATATATATATATATATATATATATATATATATATATATATACAGATGCAATAGATTCACCATGGGGGAAGCGTAGTCTCAATATGAAGATAAGCACCAACGTAATCAGGAACATCTTTAATAAATTGGTGACGTTTCGACAACTCGTTTGTCATTTTCAAACCTATAGAAAATACAATAAAATCAAAGTAAACACCATGTCTATGATAAAAATACGAAAACTAAAGTAAAAAACCAAAGTAAAACACCATGTCTAATAAAATACAAGTGAAGAATTATTATGATAAGATGAGGAAATGAATTATACATAGCTAACGTTGGTGGGATGCTACTAAGTACAAGGAAAATTTAAACAGAAATACATGTAATAAGACAATACATAAGTTAAACCTTAAAAACAGAGAAGGGGCGTGGAGCAGTCATGTGTGCCCAGTGTGGGCTGTAGGTGGTGAGTGAGGAGTGATTCAGCCAGGAGGCGTGTTACCTCGTCACGACAAGCGTGGACAACAGAAAAATCTGATTCGCTTATGGGATGGCCTAAGGCTTCACAGCAATTTCGGATGGCAGAGAAAGGTGGCTTAGCCATAGGTAGACCTGTTCTATATGACCGTCCCCGATGCTCTGCAATTCTTACTCGTAATTGCCTCTTTATCTGTCCGATATAAGACGCATTACAGCGACTACAGTTATAATTATAGACAATAGAGGATTGCAGAGCGTCAGGGATTCGGTCTTTATGTTTGAACCATTGTCCAATGGTATTGCTGGGTTTGAAAATTGTTCTAAGACATACTTGAGGGTAAAATTCCCTAACTAAACTCGATATATTATTACGTATGGAAAAACTTTTTGGACCTAAAAATGGCAAGATACAATATACAGGTGATTTGTTTGCTGTGAGTTTAGGAGTAGGTGGGTTACGGATCTTATTTAGTTGTCTTCCCATATGGGTTTCTGTGAAAGACATTGAGAAACCATTAGAGAACAATGTTTTCGTAAGAAAACTCAATTCCGAGTGTAAAGCAGAATAAGATGAACAAATATTATAAGCTCTGGTCAGCAGGGTCGACACCAAATTGCGTTTAAACTGAATTGGGATTGCTGAGTTGAATTTCATGATTAATCCTGTGAAAGTGGGTTTGCGGTGTTCTGAAGTGATGAAGGAATTAGTAGTTTTTTGGACTAGTATATCAAGAAAGGGAAGTTTGTTGTTTTCTTCAATATCAGAAGTGAAATGAATGTTAGCATGCCTCGAGTTTAAATAGTTTAGAAAAAGAGGGATGTGGTCTGGAGAACTAAACAATAAAAATGTATCGTCGATATATCTACGGTAGAGGAGAGGTTTGAAATGGGAGGGGCATTGCTGTAGCCAGTTTGTCTCATGGTAACACAAAAATGCGTTTGCTAAGCAGGGACTTAGGGGATTCCCCATCGCCACTCCATCAATTTGCTTATAAGATTTTCCGTTAAAAAGGAAAAGACAATCTTTAGAAGCGAGAGACAGCAATTTACGGAACTGGTTCATATCAAATCCATCTATTATTTTCTCGTGTTTAAATATTTGTTTGGTGCAAATGTCTATAGTTTCATAAAGAGGAATATTAGTGAACAGGGACTTTATATCGAAAGAAGCCATAGTACAGTGGTCAACATCGTAGTTACAAATCTCCTTAGCGAAAGTAAATGAATCTTTAACCGTATAGCAATTTGTAGTGATGGGGGTAATCATAGGTACAAGAAATTTAGATATGTTATAGCTAACAGTCCCAATGGCAGAGAGAATGGGTCTGACTGGACAGTTCTGTTTATGTACTTTAGGGAGCCCATACATGACTCCTGGTGTAGCGCCAGATACGTATAATTTTGAGTACACTTCATTACTAATTACTCCATCAGACTTCAGCTTCCTTAGGAAATTGTTTACTTGATCTTCACGTTTCAGGGTCAAAGAAAATTCATCATTTACGATTTTGAACTTTGAACCATCATTAAGAATTTTAGACATTTTACACAAATAATCAGTCCTGTCCAGAATTACGACACCATTTCCTTTGTCAGGTTTAGTTATGATTATAGAATCATCATCTTTTAAACTTTTCAACACATTAATTTGCTCTCGTGTGACATTACTGCAAGAATAATTTGAAGAATAAAAACTAGTAACATTACTGCAAGAATAATTTGAAGAATAAAAACTAGTAAAAGCAATGTGCTTCAAGCTATTCTTTAAAAAATCATAAGTTCTACCACTACCTTGATAAAAAGAATGAGCAGACAAGTTCTTAAAAAATCGTTCAAATCCAAGAAAATGCGGGAGGAACCTGGGCTTTGGGGTGTGAATGGCATACTTTAAACCCTTACACAAAATGGATTTTTCTACACTAGTCAGCTGTCTACTAGAATAATTAAAAATCACTTTATCATGGGGTACACTATCGGGGTTAACAAATCCTAATGTCCGTAATTTACGTTGCTGAGTGAATTTAACACGAGATATAGAGTTCCCATTAGTTCTCTCTATAAGATTAGTCAAATGGGTAAAGTCAAAAAATGATACAGATTTTTTCAGTGAAGTTAATGAACATGTTAATTTGTTTTTATGAACCCTAAGTAGACGTTGTTTACTCTTTATCTCGTATGTAAGAATACGTCTTTGGCAACTTCTGTAGAGTCTTGACGACCTTATGTGGGCATTGGGAACTTTAAAATTAAGAAAAGTAGGGGTGAGGTCATGTTGTTCACAGGTGGTGAGGAAATCTAAGTCCAGCTGGACTTTCTTGACCTTGAAGTCGAGCCGTTCAGCTGCTCGGTAGGCCTGTAGCGTTGGAGGTCCATAACGTCTTGTTAATACAGATGCAATAGATTCACCATGGGGGAAGCGTAGTCTCAATATGAAGATAAACACCAACGTAATCAGGAACATCTTTAATAAATTGGTGACGTTTCGACAACTCGTTTGTCATTTTCAAACCTATAGAAAATACAATAAAATCAAAGTAAACACTATGTCTATGATAAAAATACGAAAACTAAAGTAAAAAACCAAAGTAAAACACCATGTCTAATAAAATACAAGTGAAGAATTATTATGATAAGATGAGGAAATGAATTATACATAGCTAACGTTGGTGGGATGCTACTAAGTAATGTCTTATTACATGTATTTCTGTTTAAATTTTCCTTGTACTTAGTAGCATCCCACCAACGTTAGCTATGTATAATTCATTTCCTCATCTTATCATAATAATTCTTCACTTGTATTTTATTAGACATGGTGTTTTACTTTGGTTTTTTACTTTAGTTTTCGTATTTTTATCATAGACATGGTGTTTACTTTGATTTTATTGTATTTTCTATAGGTTTGAAAATGACAAACGAGTTGTCGAAACGTCACCAATTTATTAAAGATGTTCCTGATTACGTTGGTGTTTATATATATATATATATATATATATATATATATATATATATATATATATATATATATATATATATATATATATATATATATATATATATATATATATATAAAGTATATCTATCTATCTATACATCTATCTTTATAGATAGATACATAGATAGATACAGGTTGATATATATAGATAGATTAGACCGAGATAGATAGATAGATAAATAATAGATAGAGATAAGGAGAGAGAGAATTCTTTTCATTCTTTTCTTATTATCTATACGAGTCCAGCGTATCATAGTCCCATCATGAAATCTTTTACCTCTCTCGTCTTTTGATCCTTCTCGTCTCTACTTTTCACGACCCACGTCATTATTTTTTCCTTTTTTAATAGATCTCCTCAGAGCTGGATAAAACCACCTTCAAGAAAAAGATATTGAACGTCACTACGAACAATCTCTCTCCATCCATCCATCATCCAATCCTACATTGCCCCATGAGGAGCGTAGAAACCCGGGGCTAGGCATTGGTCCTGACATTTAAGATGAGAGTGACCAGCCTCACTCATCCCTGAGTGGCATTACATGAGCAATCAACCCCAACCAACCCTCGGATATAAACCTTCACCGGCTCAATCCGATTGGAGCACAATAATTACCAACTAAACCACCAGGGGTCAAAATTTGGTTATATGGTTACCACCCAGCGTAGTAAATGGTTTCCTGGTGCACAGGAAACCATTTGGCTTGTCACTCTGTGCAGAGTCACCCACATGCTGAAGGAAGTGGAAAGAATGAAGGAAAGAAAGACAGAAGAGGGAGTGTAAAGTCACCCGTAGGCAGAAGGACAAGGAAAGAATGAAGGAAAGAAAGACAGAAGAGAATGGAAGGAAAGAAGGATGGAGAGGAAAGGGCAGACACCCGAGAGCAGCACTACATCGAGTGAGTGGATAGTGAGCGCCCCCACCTACCACAAAATCTCTCTCCACAAACATTTTTTTATTCATCTCACCCTTGTATCTTCTCAGTCATATTCTGTCCTGATCTTTTATGCACGATTTGACTGATATCCTCAATCATTCATATATGCATTAGGTCAGCTCTGGAGCTCTCTGTCTCAGTCTGTATCATCCCTGCCTATGACTCCTAATCTTTTTAACACAATGTGCTCAAACACCTCAAAACGAGTGGGTCTTGAATTAGGTTTTCTTTTGTTATGGTTTTCTTAGAAAGAAAAACTTTGCGGACCATTAGCTTTTGTTTCCTTCTTCTTTGCAGTAAAAAAAATCTTTATATCATTCAGTGTGCAATAATAGATTTCCTGCTTCTAATGCTCATTCCATTTCCACATGTCCCTTTCTCACAGTCTTCCTTCATTTCTCCCTCCATCATCCCTTCTGCTTCATTAACTCCTTGTCTCTCCACTTCCTCCTTCGTTTTCTCCAAATTTCCATCCCAAATTCATCATTTCCCCTCCGTTCTTGTCTTGTTCACTTACTCAAATTTTCACTGTGTTCCTGCACCGTTCTTTCCTTGTATTTGTCTTTTCGTCATTGCGTCTTCGGTCACTTGATATTCCTTTCCCATATCTTCCCTCTTCGTCCCTTTATTTGCTCCTTCCTTGCTTCTCTCAAAGGTTCTCTCTCTCACCCTCTCTCTTTGAGTTTCACGATCGTCACCACCATCTTCATTCTCTACCTGCAATGCTCATTGCTTTCCTGTGTCTCGTTTTTACTCTCTCTCTCTCTCTCTCTCTCTCTCTCTCTCTCTCTTCTCTCTCTCTCTCTCTCTAATGTTTTAATATATCACACATTCTCTCTCTCTCTCTCTCTCTCTCTCTCTCTAATGTTTTAATATATCACACACACACACACACACACACACACACACACACACACACACACACACACACACACACACTAGTGCTTTCCCGCAAAAACTTGCGGGACTAACTAATAGCCTCATCACAAAATGTTTGCAAATATCATATCTTTGTTTCCGTACCGTTATTGAGCCCACAATGACCAATTCTGGCCAGAAGTCGAAAACAATATTTTCTTATACTTTTGCGTGTCACAATTTCTGACAAAATCGCGCCGCCGCGTCGCGCTCGATCGCCAGAATTATTATTAGGTACTATTCTCACACTCCCTGGATTTACCTCGACCAAATGCAAAAAAACAAAAAAATCAATATCTATTACTATTCTTGTGAAATAAACAAACAAACGCACAGACAGATATTTTCGCGTGTTGCGATTTCCAACGTTCTCCCGGCTTCGCGTCGCACACTGTGGCCAAAATTTTTGCTTGATATTATTCTGACATTCTTTGGAGTTACCCCGACCTTATGCAAAAAGAAGTAGGTCGATATCTATTATCGTTTTCGTGTAAGAAATGAACAAACACACAGACAGATACACAGATACACTTTTTAAGTCCCTCTCACATTCTCCTCCTCCACCCTTTCTACCTATCTTTTCCCTTCTTGCTTTTATCTCGCTATCTTTCTCTTGCTCTCCTTCTCTTTCCCTTACCGTACCTCCGCTTCCCCTCCCCCTCCCTCTCTCCCCTCCGAGTTCGGAGGATGAATGGGTCTGGGTGAGGCCGGAATACTGAAGGACTTTTGTGATCTTGGCCAAAGAAGTGACCTCGCTGTGAATGCATGTATGTGGCAGATAACCAGTACGTGTGTGTGTGTGTGTGTGTGTGTGTGTGAGAGAGAGAGAGAGAGAGAGAGAGAAGAAAAGAAAGCATGTCAACCTAACATATCACCCTCTCCGTAGACTATATACTCCTCCAGCCTGCATACACCACCCCGACACACAGCCATCTCCTGTGAATGCATAAGTGTGTGTGTGTGTGTGTGTGTGTGTGTGTGTGTGTGTGTGTGTGTGTGTGTGTGTGTGTCAGAGATGTGTATTACCATGTGTGCGTAAGAAAAAGAAAATTATAGTGGGTTATGCGTATGAATAATATAAAGAACTGTATAAAAGAATTAGTTTGTGTGAGAGAGGAGTGAGCGAGAATGTGTGTGGTTTAGTGAGGGGGAAAGAGTGAGTATATAAGAAAATACCCATAAAAGATATAGTGCGATAAAGAAAAACAAAAGAAGAGTGAAAGACAGGGCAAGAGTGGGCGAGAAAGAACATGTGTGAATGAGCAAGAATGAAAGAGAAAATGAGAAAGAGAAAGCGAGAAAGAAAGTCAGACCGAGAGAGAAGTAAAGAAAGGCAAATAACCCAGCATACATATCCCTGCATATCCGCCGCCTCGACATACAGCCCACGTTGGTGAGTACGTAAAATGCGTGATGGGGTGTGGTGTGGCCTTGAATGTGTGTGTGTGTGTGTGTGTGTGTGTGTGTGTGTGTGTGTTGTGTGTGTATGTGTGTGTGTGTGTGTGTGTGTGTGTGTGTTTGTTTGTTTGCGCGAGAGATAGAGTATGCGTGAGAAAAAGAAATGAGTGTCAATACATACAATATGACTGAGCGAATATATGTTTGTGAAGAGCGGAGGAGTGTCTAAGTGATAGAGGGGAAGAACTGAGTATATGAAAAAGAAAGAAGTCGTTTGATAGAAAAAGAGAGAAAATAAGGGAGACAGAAAAAGAAAAAGAGAAAGGGAGAATGATACAGCCCTCAGCGGTGAATGCATGAAGTGTGTGTAGCAGCCTTGAGTGAGTGTCCGTGAATTTCAGGGCTTTCACGGCTGACAGCGGTGTGCTTCTCTGCTTGCTGGCTTGTCTTTGTGTGTGTGTGTGTGTGTGTGTGTGTGTGTGTGTGTGTGTGTGTGTGTGTGTGTGTGTGTGTGTGATTACCCGTAGTGATGACAAGGGATATATCTATGTAGGATATTATTTATGCATGTGTATATACAGTAAAAAGGTTCGTTCACAGTTCTGTCCAAATATAAAAAATGTGTTTGTGAGCAAGGTGAATTTAGGTGAATACGAATATTTTTGCATGCCTGTGTAATATGTTGGTGATTATCTTCATATAAATGTCTGCGTCTCTGTATGAATGTGCCATGTAGAAGAATGCATAGATAGATAGATAGATAGATAGATAGATAGACAGATAGATAGGTAGGTAGGTACGTAGGTAGAAAAACAGTTATTGGAATAGAAATAGTCAGAGCCATTTCCATGCTGCATTGTGTGCGTTATTATGTGTGTGCATGTGTGTGTGAGCATTTATGTCTGCACGTGTGCGTGAGTGCTTCTTTCTAGATACCAAAAAGTTGTGAGCGCCCGTAAATTCTCTCTCTCTCTCTCTCTCTCTCAAAATAAAAATTGCTCCTATTATCATTTTAATGCCCAATTTCTCCTCCAGATACTTTTAACTCCGCTAGTCTCTCTCCAACTTCTCCTGCTTCCTTCATCTCTTTCTCTCTCCTGCTCCTCCTCCACCTCCACCTCATTGCCTTTCTCTCTAACTTCCTTCCTTTGTTCATATTCTCTCCCAGCATTCTTATTTCTTTCACTTTCCTTCCTTCCTTTTCATCTTTTTCTTTCCTTATATCAAACCCTGCTATGCCAGCTACTGTTCTTACTGTATAATATTCTCTCTCTTCTTTTCTGTCATGCATCTCCTCTTAACTTCGTCACTCTTTCCCCTATCCTCTAAATTTTCCTTTTAATTTTACGATCTCTCTCTCTCTCTCTCTCTCTCTCTCTCTCTTGTATCGTTATATGTCTACACTTGTCTCTCTGTGTTCGTTTTTTCTTTGCCTCGTGTCTCTTTTGGTATGATTTTTTTTTTCTTTATATCTTTGTCCGTCTCATTCTCTCTCTTTGTCCTTATCTGGCCCAGTCTCGCTACCTGTATCTTAATGTCTCTCTGTCTCTCCCCCTTCCGTCCCCCCCCCCTATCTTTCTCTCTCTCTCTCTCCATTTTCTGTGCATACCTTCGCTCAAAGAGGTTTCCCCGTACAATAATAATAATAATAATAATAATGATAATAATAATAAAAACAAACACTGGTACTGAAGTCTGTAGGGGTTTATGAACTTGATTCCTATTCACTTCATTGTCCCCAACGATGAATAAAAATCCTTGACGTTAGCAGGAATAAAATGTATAAAACGTAATAGACATTCTTGTACTGCAGACTTAAATAATAAGGCCGAATGCATTATAAAAGCATATGTCTGTCTGCCTGCTTATTGCCAGACGCCGCATCCTTGGAGGGATAACCTTGGCTCAGATACCTCCAGGAAGTCAACAGGTGTATTCTTAAAACTTATATCGCAAAGTTGAAACTAAACCCCCAATTTTGACGGGAACTTCCTAAGCCCCTGACGAAGAAAGAACGTGTCTGCTTTCTTTGTATCGAACCTGACTGCACTATATGATGTGAGGTGCCTGATAATATTACCTAATACTTATCGGAATTCCATAAGTCACTGATGATGATTGCATCTTTCGCGAAATAATTAAAGCCATGTCTGCTCACGAACGATCCCTCTTCCCACGACACACCATGCACCCTCATGTACTCCTTGGCCTTTCCCCTTCCACCTCGTCCTCGGTCTATCTGTGCTTCCTCTGCCAACCACTCCACCCATATGCTTAACCCTTTTTACCATGGCTTTTCTTTTTCACTCAGTTCTTGCAGCCCCAGGACGACATTATACAGCTTTGGGGAGATATCTTGTGAATATATGATTATATAGCCACTCCTCTTCTACTTGGTGGTCACCTCCCCGTGAGAGGGAAGTAAGCAGTTGTTGACGATTGATAACTAAAATCAGCTTGTTTTCGCTCACAGATCTCGAATTCTGAATGGTGGCTGAATGAGAATTAGTTAGCCTTGATTATATGGTCACTAGTCAAATCGACCCTCAGAACACACACAATATACTCTGCTCATTTTAACTTGGCCTAGTGCGACATCATCTATGCAGTAACAAAAGGTAACACTAGAATATGGTGCTAATGAAGAAAGAAGGCGATGGAAATTACAAAGAGGCACCTTATTTTGCCACTAAACTATGTAAAAGACGTTGAAAAAGGCTGAAAAACCCTGCAACAAGTTAAGATGAATTAGCTAAAGAGAGGAGGGCAATCAGACTAGGACTGGCGTGTGACGGAGACGGGAGGAATGAAGGATGGAGTGTCTTTGGCGCGACCTTGGGAATATCGACATGGACAGGGAAGGTAAGAGAACAGAAGGCAGGGAGAGGAAAGGAAGGGAAAAGAAAAGATGAGAGAGAGAGAGAGAGAGAATTTTATATATATATATATATATATATATATATATATATATATATATATATATATAATTTCAAAACATTATCGTCTTCTGTGTGAAAGTTTCCATTAAATTTGAATATGCGATCTTTGACAACATTCTGAACATCCTCAACTAACATTTGGCGGCTAGTTTTGTTATTTTATACTTCTTTCGTAAATCCAATAACAGATCCCAATGATTTCACCAACATTAAAGAGCAATGTTTATATTTCTTAGTCACTTGTGCTGTATTTTGCAACACTAAGAGCGTCCATAATTTCTCAAATGTTTGGGATAAGATGGTGTGGTTCAGAATCCACCATCAAGAGATCCATCTCACTGGCTAAGAAAATGAGTCTATTACTGGTACAAACAAACAGACCACTTTATTCTAACCTCACCACCACCACCAACACTACCACCACCACCATCACCACCGCCACCATCACCACCACCACCACTACCATCACCTCCTCTTCCTCCTCCTCCTCCTCCTCCTACTACTACTACTACTACACAGTAGCTACTGTAGGCTATTTCATGCCGGACAAGAAGTGAAACTAACACTCACTCAAGTTGTTTTATGATCTTCCATTTTGTCCACAGATTTGAAAACCTTATTGCCTCCAGTAATACTATACTTCTTAACAAATAGAAAAAAGACAAAATACTGTTGCTGTGGTGCCTAGAAGTTACATATATATTCGCAAGTGCGTAAGTGTCAAATATACACCTTAAGAGATGAGAAGTTATTTAATCATCTGGTTATTAATATACGTTCCCCGAAGCCAAATACTGCGGGACATGTGGAAATGAATGCAGTCAATAGCACAGTTCCTTTCAAGAGCAACCCTGCCTCATGAGAGACTCCTTGGCCTCCTCTCCTGCAGACACGTAAAAATGTAGCTCCTGGCAAGGCTGGCGGTGAATTCGAGAGAGGAAGTGAGGAGTCGGATGATGAGGACCAAATCTGATAAAAATTCAACCTGAGAGACGAGGAGGAGGTCGAATTTCAAGATGGCAAGGCAGAAAAGAAGGTATAACTGCGCACTCTTGCCTGGCGTATACTGATTAGAGTACTGATTAAAAAGCTCGCACGAACCCCCCCCCCCTGCGCAGGCGCTCACACACACACACACACACACACACACACACACACACACACACACACACACACACACACACACACACACACACACACACACACACACACACACACACACATTAACACGCACGCACGCAAACACACACGCCCTTACGTACAGGAGGCGGAAGTGGGGAGGGATAAAAACCAGGGTTCAGAATAAAGGGGTGGATCCGTGTGTTATTCTCCCACACAACACAAACTAATCTCCCTTCTTCCAGCTTCCCAATTTCTAATCATCCCCTCTCAGCATTTTTTGCTCTCTCCTCTCCGTCTTATCTCCATTTCCTTTCTTTTCTCACTTTCTTGTTGCCCTTCCTCTCTCCTCATCTCCGCTTCACCTCCCTCTCCCCGCTCTTTACTTCGGACTGATCTCTGTTATCCTTTTCCGTTTATTTATTTATTTGTTTATATTTGCTTCTCTGTCAAGCTTTTCTCTTTTTTACCCTACTTCTTCATTGCCGTTGTTCCTGTCAACACGTATCTCACCCAATGTAATTTCAACTTGTTATTAAGTCCCATCATCCTCTTTATTCTCGTTCTTCTGGTGCCTTTAGTATTTTCTTCCTTGTGTGACTTCCTTGTTGCTTCTTCCCTGTCTTCTGGTCTTCCACGTCTTCCGGTCTTCCTCATCTCCCTTTTCCTTCACCTCAGCCCGTAATCCAATTATTCTTGCTCTTATTGTTCTGTGTTTCTCTATCTGCTCTTTTATTTCTAGGGTAGTTTTATTTCCCCCTTTGTCTCACTTCCTTCTTACTGCTTGTCTCATGTTTTCCTAATTTTGTTATCCTCTTTCTCTCTTTGTCCTTTAGTTCATTAAGTCTTTGTCCAGCTTCTCTCTTTCTAACCTTGTAAATTTCCTTTCTTCCTTCACCTCTTGTTTGCTTCTCCTCTATCTCCTCGTCTTTCACCCCCCCCCCCTTCCCACCTTTTCTATCGACTTACTTATCATTAACTTTCTCTTTCTTTTTGCTTTTTCTGTTTTCTTTTCCATCATCTCTCCTCCATTCCTCCCTCCTTCATTTAGCATTAATTCCTATTCTTTCCTTCCCATCGCTTTTTTTTTTTTTACCTCTCTCCTTCCAATCCTTCTCCTTACATAATCTTCCACCTACCCTTTCTCCTCTTTACCATCGTCCCCTATCCTTCCCATCCTTCCAGTCTTCTCAGTCACACTGCTTTCCAATTTCTTTTTCTCTTCCTGCACCACCACCTTTTCTCCCTGCCCTCCCAGTGTCATTGCTCTTCTCGTAACTATTACTTCATGGTGTCGCTTCCTCTTCTTTATCTTCTCTGTTTTCCTCCATATGTTTTTCTCCCAGTTTCTTCATTCACCTCCTTTCCATTCCCATTCCCATTCCATTTCTACATCCGTCTCCTTTTCTTGATACCTTTCTTCTTCCTACTATCATTCTCCTTCGTTCGCTATCCTCTCATTCTTCTATATCCCGTTCACCTTCTTACTCAGTTTTCTTCATTCTTGTCTTGTTCCTCCTATTCTCTTGCCTCCCTTACCTCATTCCTCTCCTCTCCCTTCCTACCACCTTTCCCATCTCCCTCTACTCGTCTTCCTCCTTTAAACTCCCATTCCTCCCCTCTTTTCTCTCCCTCAACCTCCCATCCTTTTCTCCCCGTCTACCCATCCCCCTCCCTTAACCTGACTTCTCTACCTCTTCCCTCCCTTTCTTTCAACACACTCTCCTCCCTTTATTCTCATCTTTCTACCTTAACCTCCCATTTCCTCCCCTGATCACCCTTCCCTTCCCCTCCTTTTCTCCCCTCCCGTGACTCCATCTTCCCTCTCTCTCTTCCTGTCCCTTAATCCCCTTCCTTCCCTCCCTTTTATACCTCTAATCATACTTCACTCCCAGCCTTCTCTCCATTAGCCCCTTTCCCTCCCTTCCCCAACCCACAACCTACCCTTCTCTCCCTTCCGACTTTGTTCAATTCTTAACCTCCCATTACCTCCTCTCCCACTTCCCCCCCCCCCATCAGCCTCCCTTTCCCACCCCTCCCACATTTCCTCTCCCCTCTCTTCAAACTCCCTTTCTCTCCCCTCCCACTTTTCTCCAGCCCTTAACCCCCCTTTACCTCCTCTCTCACTTTTCCCTCCCATCAGCCTCCCTTTCCCACCCTTTTCCACATTTCCCATCCCCATCCCCACACCTACTCATTTGCATAGTAATTGAATATATGATCCCTAGGAGTCTCTTTTTTTTCTTATAATTTGTTGTGTTTAGAGTTTCAGTCATTAATTTGCCTCCTTGTCCCATCCCAAGCCGTCACTCTGTTTGTTATTGTCAGTCTGATGTGTGTTGTGTTTGGGTGGAGTGTCTGGGTGGAGTGTTTGGTTCAGCGTCCGAGGTAAGATTTTGTTTGTCTGGGTTGAGTGTTTGGGTCTGGGTTGTTTGAGGTAAGATGCTGAGTGTTTGCGATTGGGTTGGGCGTTTGAGATGAGATTTTGTGTTTGTATTAAGTGGGTGTTTGGGATGACTGAGTTGAGTGTCTGGGATGAGTGTTTAGACTGGGTTTTTGGGTTGAGAGTTTGGGCTAGGTGTTTGGACTGAATATTTAGGTTGAGTGTTTTAGTTACAAATTGTGTTTGGTGGAGTACCTGGGCTGGGTGTTTGGGTTGGGAGCTTGGGATGGGTGCTTGGGCTGAGTGTTTGGGGTGGGTGTTTTGGCTGAGTATTTGGGCTTGGTGCTTGGATTGGTTGTTTGGGCTGAGTGTTTGAGTTGAGTTTTAGCTGAGAGTCTGGTCAGATCACTTCCTTCATCTCTTGCTCATTTCTCCACTTCGTCTTTCAACTTCTTCCATCATTTGTACTTCAGTTCTGATACTTCTCTCTTCTCCATCCTCACGCTTTACTTAAATCTCTGCTTCCTCCTGCAATCCTTCTTTCACCTCTATCTTTCCCCTTATCTAGAATCCCTCTGCCATTCTTCTCTCCTATTCCTAATCCTTTACTTTGGCGATGATGATGGTGATATTTGTAATTCCGGTTGATGTAACTGTCTTTGCAATTGCGCTAAGGTGAGGGAGACTGCATTTATTATTTCATTTTGGCAGTGGTGATAGAAGGTCGCTTATTATTATTATTATAACGTTAGCGGTCGTTGTTGCTTTTGGAAACGTGAGCGGTGTGCGGAACAACTTTAATGGGCGTAACCTAACTTTGGTGTTTTATTATGGTTGCTACAAGATGATAGCATTCATCCGAGAAGACCCCTCACCGTAAAAGGTTCCAGTTGATGATGCACATTGTTAGTTTTTCTCAGCGTACAGCTATTATCTGTCTATCTATCTATTTATCTATAGATAAATAAATAAAGATATTAAGTGATAACAGATACATGTATAGATAGATGGTAGATGGATATATAAATATTTTGTAGATGGGTAGATAGATAGATAGACAGAGATTTGTATATTTTTTGTCATTGCTGATGTCGTTTAGCGTACAGTTTTTGCTAATAACATTGTACTTATTGTAGAAAGGCATTGGGTCAAAGGATGACGGGGTTTATTTAGTCAAAGAATAATATTATGATGATATTTCCTGTGGTGGAGTTTTTGGTACCGATATGTTTGATATAACACGGGTGGTGTATGATACATGGCTGTAATTGGTCTTGTGGCAAAGTATGATGATGGTGGTTATAACTCTTGGTGTTTTGCTGATTAATGGTAATTAGTGATGGCATGAACTGCAATAACTTTGGTGATTAATGACAAGGATCATGGTTGGGTATACCATGGGAATTGTTAGCGTTAGAAAACATTTTACACCTAATTCTTATTATGGTGAACTTCATTGCTCGTCAGCCGTCATAAAAATTTTCATTCACGTCACGTATTAATATATAAAGAGAAGCAGTAAGTATCAGTCCAAAGGCACATAATACTGAAAGTTAGAAACTAGGTGCCTGATCGAAATGATGACAGCTAAGTCAATAATGCTGACACCTAAGAGTGTTATAAGTGAATCACACTAGCGTATGAAAAAATAATTAAAGCTTTGTAAACATCATTTTACCTTAGTAGTTAACATTATCATTATTGCTACTCGGATAGTTTAATGTTTCTTCACTTTACCAAATAGTTTGCCAGGTGGTGCCCAGTGTCCCTTTATAGGGACAGATCTAAGCATTTTAAAAGAGGTTAATCAAGAGGACAGCCCCAAGGTTTGGACCTGAGCTTTATGATTATGATCCGATAGACGGAGGTTGGCTGGCTAAACACCCTTCCAACAAATTCCCAGACCCAGCAACCGTCAGTACAAATGAGTTAGCACAAGAAATAGTCAGTCATCACTTTTTTTTTTTTAACTTAACAGTCGTCCTCTATTTCCTTCCTGCCTACAAGTTCCAACCTTTAAAACACGTAGGCATTTTGAAATAAGCGGATTTCGAATGTTGCCTTCTCGTGTTGTGCTTACTAATTTACCCTTTCATTCTTGGTATCTGTAAACAATTTCATTAAGCTTAGATGAAACTTGTAGAACTGGAGGGGTTAAATAATTATAACTTTAACTGTGTCATAACCAGTCGTCTCCCACAAACTGAAAGGAAATGAAGTATGGTGTGAAAGGTAATAATAAAACAGAATAATACGTCTTCGGATTCAAGTGGTTAACTGATTTAAGAAAAATTTTAGTCTTGACTGATTAGCAGTGGAGCAGCTGAAAAGACGCAACCCCCTACATTACACAACACAACACAGCAACACAACACAACAACACAACGCAGCACAACAACACAACGCAGCGCAACAACACAACGCAACACTACAACACATCGCTTTGGGTGGTACTCTCGTTGATTTAAGAGGCATTTTAGCACTTCTTAGCAATTTACCTTGAATATCACACGTCAGAATTATCCCTTATGCTGCTTATATATATTTGACACGAAAACAGATTATATAAACGACATGCAAGAGAATACTGAAGTGCGCTTTGAAGAAGTGAATTAGCAAGGAAGAAGTGCTAGGAGAATACGGGACTTCATTGTCATCCAGCACCATCTGGTCTAGTTGTCTTTGTCTACGAGTGTGTTGGATACTAACCAACTTAGGGGATAAACTACCCTCCATAGCAGTACACTGTTACGTACAACAGATGGCTTTTGTTTTCTCGTATTTCTTCGGTGTAATATTCACTCTGATTTGCATGCGACGTGCCTAGCAGCTTTATAGATGGAGATGAGAATATAAACACCCTATCTTAAATACAGTTTAAGCTTTAGAGAATTACCCAGTACTAAACACGGCCACAGAACCCTGCACACCCTAAACAAACCCCATTATCCCAATTTCACATTCACCATTTCAAGCCTCAGCAGAAGTCCTAATAAGTTTTTACGGTAATGTCTCCACGGCAGTTAATTATAGCCAGAATTTGGTTGGCTGGTCATATTTCTCATGCTAATATTCCTTTTAGTTTGACTGTGCAATGTTGACAGCTGTACAAGGGAAGGCAGTCGTTTATACAGGCAGTTTCATATTCTTCATAGGCTTAGGAGAGTTTATAAATATGGGCAGGTCTTGAACAGTTTCCTCCATAGCTTCATCTGTGCTCTCCTTTCACGTAAAAACCCCGATTTCCCCCCCAGTAATTTTATCTGCACGTCGTTCACCTTAACTTGGCATAGATTTTTGTCATTTTTTCTTACACATATCACTCACTGAATATTAAGAGTCTACATCCTTTCCATTACAGTTCTTCACTATACACCATAGTCTAGTGTTAGTCTGGTGGTGGAGATCAGGGTTCAAAATGGAGAGATGGCAAATTTTAGGCCAACTGGGCAGAATTTAGCTTCCAATTTGTCGCTTCTTTGGTCAGTTCTCAGCCCTCGACAGCGACTAATGCCAAGGATATGAAACGTTACCTTATTCCATGGATCGTAATCTAAGGAAGCAATCTTTCTGTATATTGCACCGCAGTATCCTCCTGTATTACACCTCTGTATCTCTTGTACCTCCGTGTCGTCTTGCACCACAGTATCCTCGTGCATCACAGTATCCTTTTGCATCACAATGTCCTCTTGCGCTATGGTATCTTTCTGCACCAGTGTCTTTTTACATGCAAATTGTGTCGACAATAATACTATGTACGTGAATATTACGGTGCAATGTGCAAAATAAATCACTAAATAAGAAGAGTTAGAATACAGCCCTCTGACTTCCACTCCCGTAGTTACCACTTCGTCGTGCCCTTAATAAATGTTGTGTAAATAAGTTATCCGTCTTGGCTACGGTAATTCTTTGTTGTTTACACCCATGGGGTTTTCTCTAAGGCACCAGAATTCTCCTTTCCCATTTCTTACCATTCTGATATTTTCTTACCGTCTTCCTTTGGTTGTCAGAGTTTTTTTTTTTTTTTTTTGACTTTTTTCAGTTGGTGCATGAAGAAAAGTAAGTGGAGTAGAGAGAAAAAACAAGAATAAATCTGGGGGAGGAAAAGAGGAAGGAAAATAAGATTAGGAAGAGGAAGAACAACTTTAAATAGAAGGGAAAAAACGAGAAGAGTCAAGGGATGAAGAAGAAAACTTGGACGAATAGGAGGCGGAGAAGAAGAGGAGAAGAATATCATGAGCAACATTAAAAATGCGTCTTTATATGACAAGGTATTTACGTCATCAGTACCAGGGGAAGCCGCAAAGTTTTACCTAATTAAAGAAGCTCCCACGCTTTCCCCTTTTTCTCCTACGGCCCGCTGTAGTGGTATATATATATATATATGGAGCCTCTGTGGTACAGTGGTAAAGTGTGTGTGATCGTACACTGAAGAACGAGGGTTCACGCCCCGCCAGGGTAATAGACTTTGGGAGCGTTCTTCAGGCCACGTACTGCTTTGGCGGACACAAGGGATGCTGTGGTTGAACCAGTGTCGCATACTATAAAGTATGCTTGCACCTAGTCGGCTTGCGCGGGCCGATTACACTTGGTTCACAGACTACACACACATCCAAAGCCACTCCAACACTACAGTTACACTTACAAGCACTTCTCACCCTACATACAATCTCTACTAGACAGCCTAAGCCACCTTGTAGTGATACATTGGCTGTATCGTCCCCACTTCGGTAGGGACAGGCCGGTCCTGCGGTGGACACTCAAACGGCTGATAAGATGATATATATATATATATATATATATATATATATATATATATAATTCCAGCTATGACTTACTGTTCTGATACGTGGAAACTGAAAATATCTATGGAATATCAACTAATCCGTTCTCAAAGGGCAATGGAATGGTCAGTGTTGGGAATATCTTTAAGAGACAAGAAAAGATTAACGAGTGAGAGAGCAGACTAAAGTAAAAGACATTAAAGAAGTTATAAAAGGACAGAAATGGAAGCAGGCAGGTCATGCAGCAAGAATAAGGGATAACCGATGGAGCAAAAGGCTGACTGACTGGACTCCAAGAGATAGTAAGCGTAGCAAAAAAAAAAAAAAAAAAAAAAAAAAAGGGCCAGACAGAAGGTGGAGAGATGAGACTGAGAAGTTTGCAGGGAAAACATGGCAGAGGTTGACTCAGTCAAGGAACTCATGGAGAAGGTTGGGGGGGGGGGGCTTTTGTTCAGCAGTGGACTTAATGGCTGATGATGATGATGATGATTATGATGATTTAGAAAGAAAGAGAGAGGTGAAAAGATTAGCATGAGAGAGTAAGAAGAGAGTGGATGAGGAATTTGGAAGGAATTTGAGTGTAAAGTGGAGGGACTGTAAGAAAATGTTCTGGAGAGAGGTGAAAAGAGTAAGACAGGGTGGAAGTGAAGTTAGCAGAGGAGTGAAAGATAAAAATGGTAGATTACTAGTGGAGAAGGGAGAAAAAGTGAGCAGATGGAGAGAACACTTTAAGGAATTGTTGAACGTGGAGGATGGAAGTAATGCGAGTATAAGTGGCTGGGGAATGGCTGGAAGAAGGAGGGAGGTGAGAAGACAGGAAGAAATCAGTAGGATAGAAGTTGTGGAAGCAATGAAGAAAGTTAAATCAGGGAAAGCCCCAGGAATTGATGGAGTGTGTGGTGAAATGCTGAAGCATGGGGGAGAGATAGTAGTAGAATGGATGTGGAAGATGTGCAGATTGGCCTGGGAGGAAGGTAGAGTCCCGGAGGATTGGAAGTCAGGTATAATTATTCCCTTGTACGAAGGAAAAGGGGAAAAAGAAGTGTCTGGTAATCATAGGGGCATTTGTCTTCTTAGTATAATAGGAAAAGTATATGGTAGGATACTTATTGACAGAGTTAGAGAAAGAACAGAGAAATTAGTTGGAGAAGAACAGGGAGGCTTTAGGAAGGGAAGAGGTTGTGTAGATCAGATATTCATTCTCAGATCTTTAGTGGAAAAGTTTCTAGAGAAGGGAAAGAAGTTGTATGCGGCTTTCATGGATTTGGAGAAAGCATATGACAGGGTGGATAGACTAGGATTGTGGAAAGTGTTAAGAATATATGGAATAGATGGGAAGTTGTTGAATGCTGTGAAGAGTATGTACGATGGTGCGAAGGCTGCAGTGCGTGTGGATGGTGAACTAAGTGAATTTTTCTCTTTGAAAGTTGGGTTGAAACAGGGATGTGTCATGTCTCCATGGTTGTTCAATCTGTACATGGATGGGGTAATAAAAGAGGTACAAGGTAGGGTAGTGGATGTTGGAGTGGCCCTGGTGAGAGAGGATAGTGTTTGGAAACTCCTGTACTGTTGTTTGCAGATGATACCGTGTTGTTGAGTGAAGACGAAGGGGAGCTGCAAGGCTTGGTGGATGAGTTTGGGAGAGTGTGTAAGAAACGGAATCTAAAGGTGAATGTAGGGAAGAGTAAAGTGATGGTCTTTGAGAGAGGTGAAGTCAGTGAATGTACAGCGAGGTTGGATGGTGAGGAATTGGAAAATGTGAGTACGTTTAAGTACTTGGGTAGTGTGATGAGTAAGGATGGAGGTTTGGAGGGTGAAGTGCTTGAAAGGGTACAGCAGGGAAGAAAGGTTGCTGGTTCTTTGAAAGCAGTGATAAGAAACAGGGAAGTGAGCATGGAAGTGAAAAAGTTACTACATGACAGTATTGTGATACCAACTCTAACGTACGGATGTGAAGCTTGGACGTTGTTGGAAGGACACAAGTCAAGAGTGAGAGCCGTGGAAATGAGCTATTTAAGAGGAGCCTGTGGAGTCACATGGAGAGACAGGCTGACGAATGAGGATATAAAGGAGCGTTGTGGTGTTGATGTGGATGTGATAGGAAGCGTTATGAGGAACACACTGAGGTGGTTTGGCCATGTGGAGAGGATGGAGGGTCAAAAACTGACGAAGAGAGTGTATGTGAGTGAGGTGGAGGGGGAAAGAGGGAGGGGGAGGCCGAGGATGAGATGGAGAGATGGGGTGGAGAGGTATATGAGAGAGGGGGGTGTGAGTTGGGAGCAGGGGAGTGAAATGGCGGGGAACAGGGCGACTTGGAGGCGATTTGTTTGTGGCCACCCCAAACGGGATTGAGGCGTCTGGCAATAGATAGATAGATAGATAGAATTTTATGAAAATATTGAGCTTACAGATATTAATTATAACTTTTAAAATCCTCGTGACACATATGAAATAGACCATCATAATTCACTAAAATTTTTGTAGAAAATGCTTAAATCAGCGTGTTGTGAAAAACGTAATTCTTTTGAACTATTAAAGTTACAGTTATTTAGGGTGGTTCAGTTGAATGGATATCCCTAAAAACAAAGTATTTGTTATTTTAATGACGAAAACTGGTTCAAAAATAACGCGTTTATGTAAGATTATGTGAAAAAGTGTGTGTGTGTGTGTGTGTGTGTGTGTGTGTGTGTGTGTGTGTGTGTGTGTGTGTGTGTGTGTGTGTGTGTGTGTGTGTGTGTGTGTGTGTGTCACGGCTGTCGCTATACACAAAGTATATAAATTAGAGCTTTGGCGTGAGTCACAGTTCGTCACTTGGGTATTTTATTTTAGCGGAAATCAAACAACAAAACGAAAATAATTTCATTGAAAGCATAAGGTGAAACTACAGTGAAAGTGGTGAAACGGAATAACATCTAAGATTGACAGCGTTTTCATCCAAAGTTACCCAACTCGAACATGCTTTGCTCACTCGGACATGTTTCTCACCTATTACCTATAGTACTGCTACTACCTGACAGTCTTACTCAGCTTAGGATAGTCTGCAGGCTGTAGCTGCTCTCCTTTCATCCTTCTTACTGGAGTTAGGAAGGTAGGTAAGGGAAATTTATATGACCGGGTAAAATAGCTGCACAGCTATATAAATTTGCACGTCTACATAACATGTGACTGGTAGCGCTTGATTATGCCCTCAGCAGCGAGGTGTCCGGCATGGGAAACTCTGCCAGGACCACTGGAACACGTAAGCTCACCCATCACTACCAGGTGGCTGCCACGGTAGTTAGATAGATAGATAGCAGACTAATAGTAGATATGCGGATAACCAGTAGGTAGATATTTATTGTAGCTTGTTAGCTGTATGACTGAAAATCATAGTAGATGAGGTGACCATCAACAACTCACTCAATACCGTGCCGCCTGTAACCCGGGAAACCATTTACCATGACAGTTGGTAACCTTAAAGTCAATCTTTTGGATAAGGAAGAAAGAATATTACCCCTCGTATTCCCTTCGGGTCTAGGAAAAAGGAATGAGGTGCCAATGATTGGCTGTCCCGCGTACTTTATTCTTACAAGTATAGAAATACATTTGGTAAAAGAGTGAGCATCAAGAAAATACAACACTCGCGCCCATCAACTGGGCTTTGCTCTGTAACCTTAATCTTCAACAGGTTACACCCAAACGCAAGTTATTCTTGCCTTACCTTTAAACCTTCCACTAGCTCTGCTTCAGATCAGATCAAAACTGTTTTGGTCGATTTTGAGCTTTCCCTGTGACTTTGACCTTTGACTGATTGTCCAAAAAAATCGCTTTTATTCTTGTTTTAACGTGAACTTTCAACAGAGTTTAGTTTATATCGGATTAAAAGCGTTTAAGTCGACTTTCCCATGTGACCTTGACCTTTGGCCCATAGTTCTAAAAAATATAAATATCTATCGGCCAACCTTCTGGGTGATCTATAAATTATTCATCAAGTTTGATCCACATTAAATCAAAACCTTTTTTCATTTTGTTCACACACAGACACACGGTTCGAACTTTGACCTTGCTCTGTGACCTTTACCTCCGACTGACTCTAAACTGAATATCGTCCTTCGTGCCTGACCCTTAACCCCTCCACCAAGCTTGGTTCAAATCATATCAGAACTATTTGAGTTGACCTTCCCCTGTGACCTTAGCATTTGACCTTTCCCTGTAACCAAGACCTTTGACTAACTGCTCTCAAAACCAAGTACTGTTATTCCTGTCTTATCCTCAGCCTTCGTACAAAGTTCGGTCTAAATCGGACAAAAACTGTTTAAGTTTCCCTGCTCTGTGACCTTGGCCTGTGAACTATTGTTTAAAAAAAAAAGAAAGGCTTATTCCTTGGCCGACCCTCAACCCTTCCACCCAGTTTGGTTGAGATCAGATCAAAACAGAGTTATTTTGTTTCACATACATGTGGGGGGGGGGACTCTGACTTTATCCTGTGACCATGACCTTTTACTGATTGCTCTCAAAATGACATCATATTGTTCTTGCCTTATCCACAACCCTTCTCCCAAGTTTGGCAAAAAAAAAAAAAAAAAAAAAAAAAAAAAAAAAAAAAGAACACGGTGATTATCCTAGGTCAGACTTTGACTCTGCCGTGTGACACTTACCTTTGAACTATTTTTCTCAGTGACAATGGACTTGCTCTCTGGCTGCCCATCAGCTCTTCTATTGATTGATCAAAATCTTATGAAAACTGTTTCTTTTTTGTAACACTTACACGCACAGACAGAAACAGGCGCACACACATACACCCGCGCTGGCCCAGGTGTAATGAAAATACATTATCATATTGAAGGCTTTAAATCACTGGATGCCGTCCGTAATGGCACCAGATTTTATACCACGTCGAATATTTTATTCATTTTTAATTGCTACCGCTGATAAAAAATTACTATGATCGAGAAGTGCGGGAATACATAACGTTACGGGGAAAGTTTATTTGTGTGTGTGTGTGTGTGTGTGTGTGTGTGTGTGTGTGTGTGTGAGAGAGAGAGTGTGTGTTCGCGCGCGCAGCCGATATTCAGGACAGAATATATTTCTATGTATCATAAAAGCTTTCGTCATTTGGAATAACAAAGCAACACTCGCCACCTGTCTCGTTAGTTAGATTACGAAGGACTTCTCTGTCAGTCTGTCTGTTGCTCTATCCTGTGAGGGGTGGCTAGAATAAATTCTGTCCCTATTTAGTAATGACTTATCCCACGATCCAACAGGCTCCACTCACTTTACTTTCCAGCCTCACTTTCCACCTCGAATTCTCTCTCCCCGTCTAGCCTCCTTCTTATATATTCCTTATTCGTTCTTCACTGCATCAAAAATATTAACCTTTTAGTTGTGAAGTAGTCTACACCTAACACGCCTACACCCAGCTTCATCCACACCCACCTACACCCAGCCTCTAAACGCACACCTATTTATACCCAAATGTCTGTATGTCTCTAGTTCTATACACCCACCCTATATACATTTTGGTGTACCTAAAAAAATTATACTCTTTACACGCGTCTACACCTACCCCTACACACGCATCAGCACCTACTTCCATCCACACTCATACCATACGCATATCCATGTACACACACTCATACCCGTCTGCACCTAGTCATTTACACCTTTACACACCTAAACAGTTTTACACCCTACACATCCATCTACACCCTACCCCCACACACCCAGATATAATCTCCTTTCTCTACTCTGCATGAGCCGGTGTGTAGGAGGGGAGTACTGAGGGGGGCAAAGGGGAGTAGAAAGGGTGTAATCCCCGAGGGCCTCCTGGCTTAGTTCCACCAACCGAGGTAAAAATAACAAGCTGCCGGGAAATCATTTTACTGGAAATAAGTGATTATGATGCTGGTGACACGCGGGTACTTATGGTGGTGGCACCTAATGAAGCGGTGGAGGTAATGATGGAAATCTGATTGCAGTACTCATTAGGGAAATAAGTATGATAGTCAATAAAACTTACATTATAATTATTTTCGTTATAATTTTCTCTATTTTAATGGTATGGCATCGTCCCTAAAAGGATTTCTGTGCTCAAAATAGTCATGTGTTAATAATCTGAAACTGACAATACTGTTCCAGCAACATTATTGGGAATATAGAAAAGATATAGCAACGTTCATGACTGCAGTTTCAAATATCAGGTAATATACATGATGTGGTGAACATGCTGTGGAAATACTTCATGGAAAGTTAATGTGGTATATCCTGTGATAAAATTTGACTGATTTTGAAAAGAATAATAAGAAAATGATGAGTATGGAATAAAATGACGCAGAGTAGATGGACCAGTTACCTAGTCGGACCAGAAATTCAATAGGTGTTTGGTGAAGGATACGGGAATAAAAATACAGCGAAAGATGTTCCATTAACGCCGGATTCTCGTGTGGTGTCCACGTACAAAGAGAGGGACGGAAGAGTGAGCCATAATCCGGCCAGAATCAGTCAAACCAAGCATTAAGCACACGGATCTTACCGAAGTCATGTTTGGGGTGCAACAATGAAGATTATGGAAGGAAAGGGTGTTTGAATGTGTGTGTGTGTGTGTGTGTGTGTGTGTGAGAGAGAGAGAGAGAGAGAGAGAGAGAGAGAGAGAGAGAGAGAGAGAGAGAGAGAGAGAGAGAGCAAGTCGGAGATAACGAAATGCATAAATGGACTTAGTTTACATCTCGATCCAGAGATATCACATAACACAATAAGTAATATAATTTATGAGAGAAGGAATTCATATAAAATACTGTGAGACCTGTTCCGAAAGTAATGTGTATGTATCAGTTCACATCTATGACATGTATAGTGTGGTCTATGTGAAGTGCATGGGAGACGTTTAATTAACACCTGAGGCTTCTAGGACTAACTCACAGATAAATAAAATCGTCAGGCGTTAAATAGATTAGATATTAGAAATGTTCTGATCCTGAGTGTGTTCATAATAACAGTAATAACATCCTACACCTCTCGTGACTTCCTCTCTCGACAGAATAAAGTTTTCTGGTTTTAAGATGAAATAACATAGAAGAGTTGCTCCGACCATGCGAAAGTTAAGGAATAGAAATGGGAGAGGTGAAACGATGTATGGATGATGCAGGATGTGAAGAAAGATCACGATTAGGAACGACACACATGTTGTGAATCTGTGTGGTATGGTGTGGTTAGGAGCGACCCAGGGGTTAGGTGGTAAATTTGTGGATATTGTGGTATTGCCTTGCCTTCGTTGGTGGGAGGTGAGGAGCATCAAACAAATGAGCTACGAAATTGGGAACGATCCTGAGGAAAAAAAAAAAAAAGTCAAAGGAAAATATATGTCGCGTGAGGATCATTGGCAACAGTTTATACCCTTCATACAAGTGACCTATTCTGTTGGTTTGTTCTCTGTACCTCCGATATTATTATTCATAAGATCTTTTTATATCTACTACTTTAGTTCGAAAAGTATATCCTAAACTTTAATAAACCGTCTGGAACTAGCAAGAAGGAAATGAAGAATACGTCATTGGACTGAATAGGTTATCCCTTCAATCAGAGCAAGTCTTTTGTTATTCTGCTGAAGCAGTGTAATAATATTTTTGGAGAGACCTCTTGTAATGAAGACGTTATATGAGGCTATATCTAACACTCCAACTCAAAAATTCCCTTCTCAGCAAAATAAAATTATGTACTTAGTGGCTGAAAGAATCCATATTTAGTACTTAATCTTGCGCTATCCGTGCTTCAAGGGTGCAGGTACCCTGGTCGAGGCTACTCAGTTCACACACTTAAAGTCGAGAGCTTTTAAGTCGCTCGCACCTGAGTGTCGTTACGTGAGCAATAAATCCCAGCCGTTACACGGATTTAAATGCTTATGAGCCACATCCAGCTGGAGCGCCTTAATCCACTAGATCACCAACTATCAGACAACTAATAAAAGGTCATCGTAGTGAAGGGGTTAAATGCCGATAATGAAAAGCGTTGTGAAGGAAGTGGAAGAGGTCCTTGAAAGTGTCCGGACAAAGAAGTGCTTAAAGTGACGAGGAAATGAAAGGCCATGGTAAAAAAAAAAGATGCACAGATTATAAATTTGGAAGAATGAATAATTAGGGGCGTTTGATATAAGGGTGTGTGGCGTGGTGTTGTGCAAGGTGTTAAGGCGTGATGAAAACAGTAGTCGGAAATTGGACCTATAGCGTGATATCAGACGAGAACACGCACCTTAATGTATACAAACCCATGCACACACATACCGAAACTATAAGCTACACATTTGACAGGGAGAGAGAGAGAGAGAGAGAGAGAAATTTAGATTTGGTATATACATAATTATAATACATGGCTTACGTAGAACTGACATCTTGTGGAGAATATCTGACCATGATGATTATGAGTCCTCTTCACAGTACTGTATATCCAAAACCAGTATATGATTACTGAAGGTGTTACAAAGCAGTACTGCAGAGGACAACACGATGTTCAGGATCTAAAGTTAATTAAATGAAAGTGATGAAACAGTTTCATTCTCTGTTAATTTTGGAAAAACATTTAGTTACGGAGGATTTCGGTCAGTATGTGACAGAAGTGATCCAAAATTAAATTCGTATCAGTAAAATAAGCAAACACCAACGAGAAAGAGGATGAAACTCACACACACACACACACACACACACACACACACACACACACACACACATACACATACGCACTCTCTCTCTCTCTCTCTCTCTCTCTCTCTCTCTCTCGTTTTGTAACTGGAGGGGATATTTTGTGAGGGTAGCGTCCTGGAAGACAATGCATATGGCCGCAGAAGAAGCTCTGTCTTACTCTTCTTTGTATAATGGAAAATTCTGCAAAACTGTAGAAACCTCTGTAGTGGTTGTGGTGATGGCGGTGGTGATGAAGCGGCAGTGTTGGTTATATATATATATATATATATATATATATATATATATATATATAAATTTTTTTTTTTTCAAAAATGGAGCAAAGAATTCCACGAAAATGTATTATCCAAAGCAAAAGGCATAAAATTCCATCCTTTGTTGAATCCCACGGGTGGTTTTCCCCCTTCAAAAAACTGCTTAATACATATATACATTTTTCCATTATGGAATTAAAGAAAAATGTGATGGGAGTTTTAATACATAAAATTCATTTTTTAATACCGGGGCTGGATGAAAACAAGCATCAATATATTTCCAATATCATTGATTCCATTCTCATTAATTTCCGTACGCAAATTAAATGGAGATCTTCAATTAAGAGGAAACAGTATCATCGTCTGTAGCCTGAAGATAACAATATCAATAATCCTTTCACCACGATGACGTACAATTAGTTTTATTTTTGTTACCTCCGAACGATTTTGTTCTGTTTAGTGGAAGTGCTTAGTGAAGTGGTTAGTGATTTTTTTAGAACAACTCCAAATGGAAAAATAATCAAGTGCCGAGTAAAAGTGTCAAGGCAAAGCAAGACTGAAATGGAAATTCAGTCATCATAATGAAAGAGTTATTGGGATGAAAAGTAATACCAGGTCTGACGAAAGTACAAAACAGAGAGGAAACTAAGTGATATATTGTAACAGAACTGGCAGAAAATCCAAGATACACACACACACACACACAAAATACAGAAGAAAATAAAAGAAGAAAATGAAGGCAAGAGACATGTCCAAACAGGAATGGCATATAGTACAATAAACACAGAGAAAAAAGGTAAATATTCTTTTATAGCCTCCCGGGCAAAAGAAACAAATTCATTTTTGGTGATTTAATTAGCAAAGTTCCGGAGATTTTTCCAAACATCACACAATTTTTGCACTGATAGAATTCAAGGATGCATGAGTGATTATTTTCATTATCAATGTGTGTGTGGGAGTGGGTGGGGGGTGGGGAGTGTCTGTTTGTGTGTTTGTTTGTTTGTTTGTGTGTGTGTGTGTGTGTGTGTGTGTGTGTGTGTGTGTGTGTGTGTGTGTGTGTGTGTGTGTGTGTGTGTGTGTGAGATCCATTCAGTACATAACGCAATACAGTATACGAATACACACACAATACACACACACACACAATCTCTCTCTCTCTCTCTCTTGCACACCATTATATCATCCACTTTTCCTCACCACACATTCTCCCTCTGAACGGGCCTTGAAACACGGCTAAAGTGAAAATAAATAGATAAAGCCTTACATATCGCAATATATTCCTACCCCTAAGGCCACCGTGTCTGCCCAGTTGACAGTATCCTTAGTCTCTTTTAAGGGCTTTAGGAACTCTTGTAATGCCGCTTTTTAATTCGAGCTCGTACATGAATAAAATCGCCTAAACATAGCTGGAACCCCCCCCCCCCACACACACACACGGACACGCGCGCGAGTGCACTCTCAAAGCGCCATCGTATTCTGACAGAATTAGTGACGCAGATAAACGATGATATGATTGTTTAATTTCAGGGCGAAAAAAGAAAATTCGTCGACTTAGGCTGATCATTCTGCAATTTTTCCTGTTGCAAGAGGGTAGCGGTGGGATGCCTCATGTCCTACCAAAGTTGTTGTAGTGGTGGACTTGGTTGATCACGCTGCCCCTCTCTCGATGCAGTAAGAATCTGCGAGGTTCTCTGAGCCCTGCCTAAGTTACCACAGTAATTAGGATGGCTCCTGTGTCTCCTGCAAGAGCCATTGCAGAGCACTATCGGTGGTATCAGTGGTCTTAAGGGGTCTCTGCTGTGTGGCTCCAGCAAATGAGAGCATGGAGGGGCATGCTGCGGTCGGCACTACGTCATCACCTTTAGGATATGTGGCAAGGTCACCAGTAACAGTATCTCTTGGCTGGTTTCCCTCACTGGTGGATATCTCACTGAGATCGTCTAAGTATGCAGCACGACTGGAGCATCCTCCACTGCCAGTGAGGTGGTAGAGCGACACAGCTAAATGAGACTTGTGTCGATCTGGAAGGCAGGCTCTTTCTGTCCTTGCTGCCCCAACAGTGTCTTTTATTCCTGGGATCATCATTAGGTTACTTAATGTCTGTGGTAGTGACTGTGGGTTGATTGGCCACTGGTCAGCAAGTGTGTTCCAGCTTCCTTGGATACGATTCTAACCTTATTGCTCACTAAATGTTGGAGTACAACCTAAAAGTTCCTCTTCATATAACTGCACTCTTAATAGTAAGAAATGATGTTTGTGGTTACTTCAAAAGCTGTATCACGGGCTTCTGTTGGAGTGGTTACGTGGGAGTGACGACGCTGTTGTTGTCAATCCTGCAACGTTTCCACACTGCTGTGGACTTTCCACCAACTGTGTTGGGAAACTTTCTGTTTTCGGAAGTGAATTTAAGTGATAATGCCTGCATTCTGTGTATAACAACTGTGTGCCTGAGCTGCTGCCAACCCGACCAAACACAATGCATCATCAATGAGTGAATTTGAATTTAATACTGATGTAAGACTTAATCTAGTAGGACTACCCTATGACGCATTTTCACTCAATAAAACTACCGTGCAAGATGCTTTGTAGCCACAGTGTTTTAATTAGGATATTAAGTTCCATACTAAAGTAACAGGTACTCCCAAAGTTTTTTTTTTTTTTTTTATCTGGTTATTGAGTTCTGTCTTCTTTGCTATAATCTCTCTCTTATTGGTATAAATATGGCGTCGCGTCTTCTCAAGGATAAACCAGATTCTTCAGGTATATTATTTATCTCAGTTTGGAAAAGAAACATTTGCCCTTGTTAATGGAGACAATATGGTTCCTAATAATGTAGCTGAATTTGAGGGTGAGAATGTCAGGCCAAGCTACTGCATTCAGAATCAAATATTAATTATGAAAGTAAACAAACTCAAAGTGTATAAGCAGTGGGATCGTCTCCGCCGACCACCACATTCATTCAAAACCATTAGCCAGATCTTTTTTCTAAGTAGCTCGAAAAAGGTGGTGGTGATGAGACCCTACGCTCGTCAGGTGTAGCTGGTGGACTGCAGACATAAGTTGCCCTTCTGCATTAGATAATTAGGCACGGCAATTAACAAAAAATGAAGAAACAGAAGTACACAATAATTAGTAGCCAATTAAATATACAGACAGTTAGACATACCAATAATGACAAATACATTCCTCTGGTTTGTTCTTCCAGAAGTGAGCAAGAGCGTTTGTCAGAACATTTCAACTAGTCAATCCACGCTAATGCCAAACAACCTGGTTCACCTCAGCCGTGGCTTCTCGTAGTCCAAGGTTCTAAATAATAACAAAAAGAAACCATGACGAATCACATTGAAACATTAGAAAACCTGTCTTGCGTGTCAGTCAATCCTTTCCATGGTCTTGTATCCAGTTTCCTCTGCCTCCATCTATGCTCCCCTCCCCTCTACTTCTCATATTTCTTTGAGGCGTATTTCTCTCATTCTTCTCCTTCCCCTACTCCTCCAACACTGTCTATGTCTTCTTCCTCCTTCTTCACCTTCCAGCACGAATGCTTCCTTCCTTCTCCTGTTCCTCCTCCTGTTTCTCTTCTTCCTCATCCATCTTCTCCCTTTCCTACTCCTCTTTCTGCAGCTCCTCTCCTTCCTATGACGCCCTCCCATCATTTTCTTTCTTCTCTTTCCTCTCCCTTTCCATCTCCTCCTCTTACTTCTCCACCTAATTCTGGTTCTTTTCCTCCTCCTCCTCCTCCTCCTATATTCCTTTGTATTCCTGCTCCTCCTCCTCCTCCTCCTCCTCCTCCTCATCATCATCATCATCATCATCATCATCATCATCCTTCTTCTCGCTCTTCCTTCTCCTCGGTCTCTTCCTCTTACTCCTCCTCCTCCTCCTCCTCCATCAAGCCTATAATTAATATATTTACCAGGGGAAGTATTTTACCTGTTATAATTAGGTGTCTACTTTTTTATTAGTCCTCCCTCTTGACTCCCCCCCACCTCTCTCTCTCTCTCTCTCTCTCTCTCTCTGAAACTAGAGGAAGCCAAGAAGGAAGGAATGAAATATGAAAAGAAAATGGAAAACAGGCAATGAAAATAGAAAGGAAGATGGAAAGGAAGACCAGGGGAAAGGGAGAGAGAGAAACAGAGGGAAAGGAAGTTAAGGGAATTACATAAAGAAAGGAAGCAGGCATCGGATAAAGAAGGGAGAGAGACTGAGAGAGAAAAGAGGGATAAGGAAAGTAATTATGAGAACTGGAGAGGAAGAAAGGAAGGAGGAAGACAGGATGGAGGATGAGGGGACGAGAGGAGGATGGGAGGAGAGAGAAGAGGAGGAGAAGAGGAGATGGAAGAACAAGAGGGGAAGGTTAACAGATAGAGGTAACAGGACGTGGACGAGGACGGGGGGTTGAGGGAGAGGGACGAGAGAAAGGGATAGGCGAAAGAGGAGGAGGAGGACACAGGAGGGGATGGAAAGAAGGAGAGGGGTAGGTGAAGGAGGAGGAAGAGGAGCAGAGGGAGAGGTACAAGGAAGAGGGAGGAGGGGAAGGAGAGGAGGAGGGAGTAAATGAAGTAGGGACTGGAGGAAAAAAACATAAAAGAGGTTCGAGATCAATGTATGCCAGAGGATGTCTGTGAGAGAGAGAGAGAGAGAGAGAGAGAGAGAGAGAGAGAGAGAGAGAGAGAGAGAGAGAAGGGGAGAGAGAGAGAGATCTGAATGACAGATAATGTATGGATGGATATGGATAGATACTTGGGCCGAAAAACTGGGGGAAGAAAAAAATGGAAATATGGAAACGCCCTGAGAGAAAAGGGAATACGAGAGTAGCTTGAGATGTGTGTGTTGTGTGGGGAGGGGAGGAGGGGTATCTGGGGAAGAGAGGATGGGTGTGGGGAGGAGGGGTGTGGGGAGGGGGGGTATCTGGGGAAGAGAGGAATCAGGAAAAAGAGGGGGAACTTACAAAGGGAGAGGGGTTGAGAGGGGTGGGAAAGGAGGGCAGTGAGGGTGGGGGAGGGGAAAAATGGGGGTTGGGGGGAGGTGGGTGAGGGGATGAGATTTCTAAAGCGGCCAATATCTGCGTGTTCCCGGCCTTGGATAAATAATGCAGATTTTTCTTGCTTTGATCGCTGACACGTATGCAAATGAGAGCTGCCGTGTGTGTTGTTGCGATGTGTTGTTGTGTCTCTCTCTCTCTCTCTCTCTCTCTCTCTCACACACACACACACACACACACACACACACACACACACACACACACACACACACACACACACACACACACACACACACACACACACACACCGCTCGCTGGTGCAGTGGTAACGTTCTCGCTTGCCAACTGGTGGACGGGAGTTCGCGCCTCGCTCAGGTTGCGAAAAGTTTCACTGACGAAGTGGGTGGTTACTGTCCCCCTTGAGCAAGGGGACGGGTGTGTGCGTGTGTGAAGGTCACAGCCTTGCCCTTAGATCGGACTATATGAGCTCTCAGCTCCCTTCCGGGAGGGTAAAAGCTGACGATCACGACCATCAGGTGATCCTGACCGAGCCGGTGAATTACACACACACACACACACACACACACACACACACACACACACGCGTCCCTTTTCCCATCCCTTTCCCACAATTCACATACTATTCACTCAGTTAATCATCAACTCTCCAAACTCCCCAGCCTTTCAGTAATTTATACTCTCCTCACCAACACACTCATTTACTCATTCAATTATGCATTCATTTTTTTGACTCCCTTATAATTTGTATGCATTATTCATTTCCCTTAAGCCCCCAAAGGAGTCTGTTTATCTGTCTACCAATATATGCCTGCCCTCTCATCCATCCATCCGTCCTTTCATCAGTCAAGGCGTTCATCCATTTATTCATCCATCGATCCATCCATCCGTCCTCCCCTCCATCCATCCTTACATCGGTCTGTAGGTCCATCCACCCATCAGTCCACCTCTTCATTCATTCATCCACCCATCTTTTCATCCATCCATCTGTCCATCTATCCATCCATCACTCCGTCCGTACATCCATTTATCCATCCATCTGTCCTTCCATTTTCACCCGCTGTTTCATCCATTCCCCTCTCACGCTTCTATCCACGTACAGTTGTTTCAAAAAGTACCTGAAAGTTAAAGTATCTGAAAGTTTTGCGTCTTTATATTTTGTCACAATGGACGAAACGTTTGAAAATGTCCTGAAGTAACTTTTTATGACTGTGTGTGTCTGCTCCTCTCATCAGTCCATCATAAAGAGGGAAATTTACGCAAGACATGAAGTAGGTTACCCGTTAAGAAATATTATTCATAGAGAAAAGTGAGAATAGAATAATGCTCATTGTCAGAATGTCCATTGCTAGGCTGAAGGTATTTTTTTATGGGGTGTAGCCGTGATCAATAACTCCTTTACTTTTCTCCAACCCTTCAGGTACCTTACTTCCATCTGTCCATCTACTCCGACCATCCGTCCGTCCATTGATCCATTCACTCATCCAGCTACCCACCTCACCTGTCCACGCTTCCCTTCATCTACTCATCGGCCTACCGTCTATCCATCCATTCATCAAGGTAGTCGTCCACTGATCCAGTTATTCAACCTCACCAGCACATCCATCTACCCAGCCACTTTCTCACCTGTCCATCTGTTTACCCATTTACGAGAATCCACTGATCCATCCACCCACTTATCCATTTTGCAATCCACATCACCAATTCACCCATCTACCCTGCCACCCACCTCTCTATTCATCCACTTAACCATCCATTTACTGATCCAGTCATCCAACCATTCACCCAACTACCCACCCCATCTATTCAGCCATCCAATCATATATCAGGCTATCTACCCGACCTGTCCATCCATTCATCCACCCAATTATCCACCGCGCGCATTCAACCATCCTTTTAACTCTCCACCTCACCTATCCATCCATCCATCCATCCAACAATCCCCTAAACCTAACCCCTCCTTCCAACCACTCACTAAACTATCCACCACACATATTCTCCATCTAACCATCTACCAACGTACCATACCCATCCAGCCATCCACCTAACTGTCCATTCCACCTATCTCCCATCGAACTATCTACCTATCCACTCACCTAGCTATCCATTTCACCCCATCTATCCATCCACTCCCTTCCACCTCACCCTCACACAGGAGCAGGCGTCACAGGAAGATCGATGTGCCGGCGTTCTTACGATAAATGAGACTCCTAACTTTAGCCCGATGGAAAGTAGATGGGATGGGATAGTGGAAGATATGTGAGATTGAGAGCAGAAGATAGTAGGGGTAGATTCGCCGGAGGGTAGGGATTGGTGGTGAGGTGAAGAGAGTGATATGGGAAGTGATTAAGGAATGGTCAACAAGAGAGTGAATAATTATGGCAGTAAGAGAATGATATTGGGTAAATGAGAGTAGATAGGGTGTTTCAGGAGGAGGTTATAGACTGAAGGTGAGATGGAGTGAATACGATGAAAAGGATGTAAGACAAGGAGGTGGTGAATGACAGTGAAATGACTGAAATGTGCCTGAAAGTAGTGGTGAACTATAAGATGGAGTGCATGAGATGGGAAGAAAGGATGGCGGAAAATACAGGAGGTGAATGATGGTAAAAAGATGAGTGAACATGAGGTGGAGCGAATGAGGTAGGAAGAGTGCATCATGAAGGGTGGAGACTGGTGGAGTGGACGAGATAAGAAGGACATGATGAAGGGTGAGTCAGAGTGAATTTTATTACCAAGGAAGTGCATGAAAGTGAAATGATATGAGGTAGGTTGGTCGGAGGGTAGAGACATGATGAAAATTAAATGACAAAGAAAGGAGGTAAAGAAAATAGTGTGGTAGACACTAATCAATATTAATACAAAGAAGAACAGCAAATGATAAATGAAACGAGAACAAGGTAAAATATGGGAACAATGATGGAAAATTAAGTAGAAAATATACAGTATGAGACAAGAAAGATGATTGAGGAGCGCAAGAACTGATAAAGTAAGGGACAAGGAAGTACGTGAAATGAACCCGGGTTGGTATATAAAAAGATAATGATAGAGGAGGAGGATGGAGTGAGTGAAATGTGAATAGGTGAGGAAGGGACAGGAGAGTTTTGGAATGAGTTACAGAGTGAATAAAATAAAACATTACATGGAAAGGAAATGAGGAAATGAAAATAGATACGGAGCAGGGGGATGAAAACAGATGATGGAATGAAGTGTGAAGCCCGTATTCTCGTTGGTTAAGGAAGCTCCCTAACACCTCTTCCTAAGCGATTTACTTTGCTCGTTACTCCTTACTGTTCTCTTCTGTGCCATTCAGATCATTCCACAACCACCATTTCAGACATACATAACATAAATGGATGAGAAATAGGAGCGTGGAAGAAGTTGAGAGGCGGAGTTATATGTAGAAAGAAAGAGAGAGGTGAAAAGATTAGTAAGAGAGAGTAAGAAGAGAGTGGATGAGGAATTTGGAAGGAATTTGAGTGTAAAGTGGAGGGACTGTAAGAAAATGTTCTGGAAAGAGGTGAAAAGAGTAAGACAGGGTGGAAGTGAAGTTAGCAGGGGAGTGAAAGATAAAAATGGTAGATTACTAGTGGAGAAGGGAGAAAAAGTGAGCAGATGGAAAGAACACTTTAAGGAATTGTTGAACGTGGAGGATGGAAGTAATGCGAGTATAAGTGGCTGGGGAATGGCTGGGAGAAGGAGGGAGGTGAGAAGACAGGAAGAAATCAGTAGGATAGAAGTCGAGGAAGCAATGAAGAAAGTTAAATCGGGGAAAGCCCCAGGAATTGATGGAGTGTGTGGTGAAATGCTGAAGCATGGGGGAGAGATAGTAGTAGAATGGATGTGGAAGATGTGCAGATTGGCCTGGGAGGAAGGTAGAGTCCCGGAGGATTGGAAGTCAGGTATAATTATTCCCTTGTACAAAGGAAAAGGGGAAAAAGAGGTGTGTGGTAATCATAGGGGCATTTGTCTTCTTAGTATAATAGGAAAAGTGTATGGTAGGATACTTATTGACAGAGTTAGAGAAAGAACAGAGAAATTAGTTGGAGAAGAACAGGGAGGCTTTAGGAAGGGAAGAGGTTGTGTAGATCAGATATTCATTCTTAGATCTTTAGTGGAAAAGTTTCTAGAGAAGGGAAAGAAGTTGTATGCGGCTTTCATGGATTTGGAGAAAGCATATGACAGGGTGGATAGACAAGGACTGTGGAAAGTGTTAAGAATATATGGAGTAGATGGGAAGTTGTTGAATGCTGTGAAGAGTATGTACGATGGTGCGAAGGCTGCAGTGCGCGCGGATGGTGAACTAAGTGAATTTTTCTCTTTGAAAGTTGGATTGAAACAGGGATGTGTCATGTCTCCATGGTTGTTCAATCTGTACATGGATGGGGTAATAAAAGAGGTACAAGGTAGGGTAGTGGATGTTGGAGTGGCCCTGGTGAGAGAGGATAATGTTTGGAAACTCCCTGTACTGTTGTTTGCAGATGATACTGTGTTGTTGAGTGAAGACGAAGGGGAGCTGCAAGGCTTGGTGGATGAGTTTGAGAGAGTGTGTAAGAAACGGAATCTAAAGGTGAATGTAGGGAAGAGTAAAGTGATGGTCTTTGAGAGAGGTGAAGTCAGTGAATGTACAGCGAGGTTGGATGGTGAGGAATTGGAAAATGTGAGTACGTTTAAGTACTTGGGTAGTGTGATGAGTAAGGATGGAGGTTTGGAGGGTGAAGTGCTTGAAAGGGTACAGCAGGGAAGAAAGGTTCCTGGTTCCTTGAAAGCAGTGATAAGAAACAGGGAAGTGAGCATGGAAGTGAAAAAGTTACTACATGACGGTATTGTGATACCAACTCTAACGTACGGAAGTGAAGCTTGGACGTTGTTGGAAGGACACAAGTCAAAATTGAGAGCAGTGGAAATGAGTTATTTAAGAGGAGCCTGTGGAGTCACATGGAGAGACAGGCTGACGAATGAGGATATAAAGGAGCGTTGCTGTGTTGATGTGGATGTGATAGGAAGCGTTATGAGGAACACACTGAGGTGGTTTGGCCATATGGAGAGAATGGAGGGTGAAAGGCTGACGAAGAGAGTGTATGTGAGTGAGGTGGAGGGGAGAAGAGGGAAGGGAAGGCCGAGGATGAGATGGAGAGATGGGGTGGAGAGGTATATGAGAGAGGGGGGTGTGAGCTGGGAGCAGGGCAGTGAAATGGCGGGGGACAGGGCGACTTGGAGGCGATTTGTTTGTGGCCACCCCAAACGGGATTGAGGCGTCTGGCAATAGATAGATAGATATTAACCAGCTGTAACCAAAACTAAATTGCTAAGGAAAAGGTGCTAGGGAGCTTCCTTTAACCGACGAAAATGTGGACCTAGGAGGTGGTAGGAAGAAGAGTTGCACGTGGAATTAAAGAAGAAAGATATGAGATACAGAAAGCTGGTAGGAAGATGACTGATGAATGAAAGATGCAGATGTGATACTTAAAGCTGACAGAGAGAAGTCATAAGTAACATTAAATAAGACAAACCGAAGGGGGATCGAATATGGAAGCAGACAAGGTAGGCTAGAAGGTAGAATGGATAGCAGAAAAGAAAATGGACATGAGTACAGGGAGACTAAAATAGATAAATAGAAAATAATCAGGACGGGTTACATAAAACTGCAGTAACAGCCAACAGAAAATGGAAGAATGGAATA
This sequence comes from Coenobita brevimanus, assembly GCF_032717465.1. NCBI lineage: Eukaryota > Metazoa > Arthropoda > Malacostraca > Decapoda > Coenobitidae > Coenobita > Coenobita brevimanus. The sequence continues at coordinate 8,945,497 of NC_137054.1, forward strand.
AATGGAATGAAGATAGGAGGTAATAATAATAAGCGACAAGAATGGAAAAAGATAAAATAGGGATGATTTGATAACGGTAGTAATGGATAGGGATGGGTGAGGACGGGAGTAAATGGGATGGAAGTGAAAGGGAAGAATAATGATAAGCTGTTAGACGGGACTGGCGTGGTTGGTGTGGACAAATGGGTGGCCACAGGGAGGAGATATTAATGGTGTCCGGGATAAATATAATACCTGAGAAGACAGGCAGCTTAGACCACTGATAAAGGGAAGACAGTGGACGCAAAATGGGTTGAAATTGATAAGAAAAAAAAAAAGAGTGATTAATAGACTACTTGAGAAAATACTTACCGTGAGACTATAAGACAGGAGGAGAACTTCAGTGTGCCTCTTGGCCAATTTAATACAGTTACATAACTAATTACATGAAAGAATCAAGTTTATAGAAGCAGATCGACTCCTCCAGCCAACAAGAAACAGGCAGGAAAAGTGAGAAGGAGCATCATGCAGTAAGTGCCAGGAACAAGGAATGAGAAAGCACAAAACTGGGAGAACTGTGAACAACATTCCTAGTGATCTGGGACACACAATCTTCCAGACGTTGCCAAAATACCGAAATCCTGATTCCATCCCACAGGCCTAACCATTTGCACATTTTCATTTGTGTGTGTGTGTGTGTGTGTGTGTGTGTGTGTGTGTGTGTGTGTGTGCGGTCTTTGTTCTGAGTTTAGAGGGACATGTTCATCGTCTCACTTCGTCTTTCCTTTTGTCCATTCTCTTTTGTGGTGAAAAATCTACTTGCGTCTGTGCACAACACCCCTACCTTCAAACGCTATATAAGTTGATAGATTATGCTGTTTAACAATTAAACACAATGTCACACAATAAAATCTCTCTCTCTCTCTCTCTCTCTCTCTCTCTCTCTCTCTCTCTCTAAAACACAAGCCAGTACATTTCCTTACCAATTTTCGTTCACCTCTTTAATTCACAGTATTCACGATCCTCTCTTCTGCACAACCACTCAGTTCAGACCCACGTTGAATTCAGCCATTTATCACCCTTGCTACGATCTCCGCTCTCTTCAATGAAAAGGATTAGAGCGGCTTAGTTCAGCAGTCCTTAATCTTGGGTCTGTCTGCCGGAGTTATGCCTTCGCTGCTTCTCTCATCAAATAATGGATCGGCTCTTGGATCCCTTCATTACGAGGGGCCGGCCTTGTGGTTGTTAATAAAATAAGCGTAGTTATATGCTACAGTACTGACCACGTTATAGGGTTTTGTCTTATTTCACTCTGACAACTCTATCCCAAGCTGAAAAAAAAATTGTGGTGGCAGTGAGAGAGAGAGACAGACAGGCAGACAGAGAGAGAGAAATAGAGACAGAGAGAGAGAAAGAGAGAGAGAGTCATCTACAAACGGCGTTAATGGAGGTTTCTGTTGACTCGTCACTTTGAGAGGTCGATCCTAAGCTGAATAAATAAATCACCTGGCTGTAGAAAAAAAAAAGAAAAAAAAAAATAAAGAATAAAACTAAGAGGAGAGTTGAAAATATTACAGATTTCTTGCTTTAACTGAACAAAACTGCCTAATAGTGTCCAAAACAAAATGCTAAAGACGATACTGCAATGATTGGGCCAAGAACACTGATTCGTGTTTAGGGTTGCCGAATACGTAGTCAGAATATTACGCTTGGGTTAATGGCGTCTTTCTATTTATCTGTCAGCCTATCTTTCAGTCTGCCTACTTACCTCCCTACCTACTTACCTACCTAGCTATCTATCTGTGTCTGTCTATATCTATCTATCTCCATCTATCCATCCATCTATCTCTCTAGCAATGTATCTACCTATTGCCTAACACTGCATCCTATAAGGGGGGCCTGGACAAAAGAACCTCCAGGCGCTTCGGCCACTACTTAGTAACGACCCCCTTCTCAAGACACCACACTCCCTTAAATAATCTCAGACCTATTTCTCCATCTCGTCCTCGATCTCCCTCTCCTTCTCCAAAGCGAAACAGGAAAGACATCATCGCCCTGAAGGAGCAAGATGCAGCGGTTCGTGTGGGGGCTGTTAAATACGCACAGACGGCATGCCACGCTGGGGGTAAATGAAAAGCCAGGGTAGGAAAATATAGTGAAAAGAATGGAAATAATGGACGTCACACCTCACACACCTTACTGCCCCACACATCTCTTCAAGGATTATTTTCTGTTCGTTTTTAATGTTTTGAGGACGATTTTGTTCCCTCTTCTACGTTTGTCTTTTCTGTGTATTATTTTTCTCCATTTCCATGATAATTTGGACAGTTTTGTTATTTTTCTTTTCCTGTGTTTTGTCTTTTCCATTGTTAATTGGGACCACTTTTTTTTTTTCTTTTCTGCCATTTTTCTTCACCTTTCTTTTCGTAATTAAGGCGAGTTTACTTTATGTTTCTTGTCTAGTCTTGATTTTTTCCTGCTGTTGTAGTAATGAGAACGATTTTTCATCTCTATTTTTCTTTGCAGATGCAACATAATGGTGAATTGCACTGAATGTTTTCATAATGTTTTAATAAGTACACCGAGAAATCTGAAATTTAAATTAACTGAAAATTTTAGACATTTTCGATCCTTTTCTCGTCGTAATGAGAACGAGTTTCTTTTCTTTCTTGAGTTTTCTTTGCTTTTCCTACCGAGATGCAATGGAATGGTGTAATGAATAGCTTAATGTCTAACAACTAAGTAAATGGCATGAGAAAATCTAAAGGTTATATGATAAAAGTAAAAAATTTATGCACACTTCCTAAAAAAAAAAAAAAAAAAAAAAAAAAAAAAGTGCGCTTACAGGACGCAGACATAAGCACACATAACTACCAACATCATCATCAAACTCAAAACCCTTTATTTTGCGTGATGCGAGGAGATACACAACACTGCTCCTTGATTATACTGAACAAATGAGTCGGAACATCAGCTATTTTTCATTCTAGTTTTGTGCCATGCAGTTACGAGGCTGTCTGCTGCACGACTGCTGGGGGAGTGGGGTGAGATCGTCGCGTGATATCAATAAAATAACCACACTGATAACTGTAGCGTATATTCGGGCGTCACCACCATCATCATCATCATCATCACGATATTTTCCCAATGAAGGATAAGGTGAGGGAAATTTTAACACGACTTTTTACTGGTTTCATGTATCATTTTATTTTTATTACTCAAATTACTTTCATTACTCTTATCTTTAGAAGTATTTCCATCATTATTGTTATCACCGTTTAGCGATAATGATCATGATAAACATAACGCCGCAGTCAGTACAAACAGGGCCGCAAATACCAGTGATGATAACAGTAATCATAATATTATCTGTAATTATGCAAAATACCCCCGATAAAACCTGTTAGATGCAGAGTGGCCGCGTTAAAGCCTCCTTAGACGCAATGTATGTGTCTTTAAGAATTCTGACAACACCGTCTCTAAAGAAGCTTGGATCTCTTATCTTTTCTTCTTCCTACTTTCTTCTTATTCCTGCTTTCTTAATTTCTTTCGCACCGTTTTCTTTTTGCTTCAGCAGTTTGCTTATCTTCCCCTCTCTCCTTCCCTCGTACTTCCTGTCTCCTTAAGTTTCTCTCTCTCTCTCTCTCTCTCCAAAATTTCGCATCGCTTGTCACCTCTCTTTTCCTCATCCTCCAACTCCTACTTTCTTGTTTTACTTCATTCCTCCTCCTCCTCATCCTCTGAGAACTTTCAGTCACTTTTCAAATTTCATTCTTCCCCCCTCGTTTCTTTTTGCTTCTTTTCCTATTTCATCTCTAAACAGAATCTGGAGAATTTGAGGAGACTTCATGATTTCTTTTTTCTTCAAAGTTGTTATATATTTTTCAGTCAGAGGGAGGTACATAATGGGTTAAAATGTACTTTGCAAGAGGAAATTACTTACGTGACCTGGTGAAGGGAAATGATGATGATGATGATGATGTTAATGGTGGTTCTGATCTCGGTTAGCATAATCGAAGGGAAAAATTTCTTAAGCTATAAAAGCGATGCACTACTCGTAAAAAAAGAAAAGAAAAATACATTGCTGCCTCTGCTCTCATTTTTCACCCAGCAAATAATGGGGGACTACCTGCCTTAGCAATTTTTGCTGTAAGGTGATAACTAGTGGTAAAGGCTGGGAGGAGGGGGGACGGGGGAGCAGAGGTCAAGGGTTAAATAGGAGGCTCCAGACAACACAGAGGTCTTCATAACACCATCAGTCCTGTGGCGTAGTTCTCCATTACATTCTTCCCAACTCCAGACGAATTTACTGTATATAACTTGCAAGCGACCTCTCGTAGTGAAAGGATTAGTAGAGAGTATAACTAAAGTCTTTCCTTAGCCATACAAAACCGTCTGAAGCCAACAAGGAAAAAAATGAAAACTGCATCATCGGAGTGAAAGGGATTAAAAATGACTTGTGCTATCCAAAATTAACCTTAGAGCATTACACTGTGAATGGAAAATACGAATATTCCGTCATTATAATTCATAGAAGGGAGGCTGTGTCGTTCATTCAGGATACATAATGAGACTTTAGACACAAACACAGGCATTCTAACACTTCAGCTTTCACAAATATCACACTCACTATGGAAACCCCCTTCCTCATTCGTACTTTGCCAGCATGGGGAATAGTTAATTATGACACAACTCTCCATTCAAGAAGATCCGGTCAAGCAAGAGACACCAGCTTCAGTTTATACGATACATTACAGTTGATAGGATACAGGATAATTATAATGCTTAGAATATATCATATCACCCAGGCGGATGAAGAGTACACAGGGTTTTTATGGATCAGGAAAACAGAACCCAATTTCCTGCTACTTCTGGCTTCCGTCGTCTTCCTCTTACTCCTTTATAATAATCCTCTTATATTCCTCATGAATCCATCTCACTTTATATGTACTATCGGCAACAAAAGTCCTGTCACCTTTCATGCCTTTCTCTCCTCGGGCTTTGGAGGTTTGTTGAATTCATTGCAAACGACACTGATGGCATTGCACCGTGGCCAAGTACGTCATCATTGTCAATTGCTGCAGGTCATGAGGCTGATTGTAGAAGACCATGAAGAGAGAGAAGCAGGAAAGGCGAAGGAAGTTTTGTTGCCGACTGTACGTTATTATATCTACCCTTTTTACTCTGCCATCTCGGGTTTAACTACTTTCTTTGTCTCTTGTTTTTTTCCTCCATGCACTTCCTCTTTCCCTCTTTTTATCCTTCTCTCACCCCTTCTAATTCTCTCATTACATTTTTCCTTCTCACTTTCTCTCTGATTCCCCTCTCTTCCCTTTCATACTTCTTTATGTCATTTCCCTCTCTCCTTTCTTCTTCCTCCTTTGTAGACCATTCTTTCCTTTACATTTATCCTTTTAATTCTCTCAGATCTCATTCACGGCTCATTTTGTTTTACGGTACATCTATCTTCCATTTTAGTTTCCTTTCTTTCGCATTTTCTTCTTTTTCTTCTTCCTGCATATTCCCCTCCTTCTTTACCTCTTATTAGGGTTTTCCAATCCTCTTTTCCTTTCCTCATCCTCTCCACATCTCCTCACTCACCTTCATTTCCCACATCTCCCTCCTCTCCTCGCTTTTCTCTCTCTCTCTCTCTCTCCCTAAATCCCCCCTACCCTCTACGTTTCTCCATCTTCCTCTGCCTCTCTTTCTCCACTCCTCTTTCCTTTCTCTCCCTCACCCACTCTCCTCACCAGTCTTCCTCCCTTGCTGCCTCGCTCCATCTTTCTCACTCCCCTCTTCCCTCCCTCCTTCTCTCTTCCCCTCCTCTCCCCTCCTTTCTCCTTCCCTCCCCCCTTCGCCTCAGTTTTCTTCCTTCCACTCTGCTTCCCTCTCTCATCCCTTCTTCTTCCCTTCCTCTCCACATTTCTCCCTCCCTCCCTCCTCACTTCTCCCCATCACCCCACCTGCAGCACTTGACGCACACTCACCCATTAGCAGTAAAACCCTTCTCACCTTGATTTGGAGAGTGTTTCCGCCTTATAGTCACCTTTCTTTCTTCCTCTTCCTTTCTCGCTCCTCCCTCTTCCTCCTCTCTCCTCGTCCCTCTTTTTCTTTCTCTCACCTCAGTTTTCTCTCTTTTTCCCACTCCCTTCCCTACTCTAAAAGCATCTCTCCTCATTTATCATCCCCCTTTCCTCTCCTCTCGTTCCTCCTCCTCCCCTCCCATCACTTTTTTGCCTTCTATACGTCACACCTCTTTCTTCCTTCACCTCACTCCTCTCTTTCCCGTCTCTTCTTTGTCTTTATTCTCTCATTGTTCTCTTTCCTCATCCTCTTCGCTTTCCTCTCATATTTTCTTTCCTCCGGTTTGCCTCCTCTTCTTCTCTCATCTTCTTTCTTCCTCTTATCTTTCCCTCTTCTCTCCCTATCATTTGCTTCTTCCTATTTGTTCCTCTCCCTTCTCCTCTTTTCCCATCGCTTCCTTACTTCCTCTTTCCCAGCCTTCCATTTCTTCTCTTACTGCTTTCTTTTCTCTTTTCTCCTTCCTCATTTTTCATTGCTTACTACGTCTTTCTCTTTTATCAGCTCCTTCTCTGCTTCTCTCCCCTTCCATACCATCCCTCTCTCTTTTCTTTCCTGCATTTCTTCTCCCTCATTTTCTCTCATCGTTATCTATCCTTCTTTCCTCTCATAGTTATTCTCTTCCTACATCTCTGTCTTTTCTTTTACTCTTTTTTTTCATCGTTTTTCTCTTTCATCATTTTCTATTCTTCTTTTCCCTTTCTCTCCCTCCTCCTCTCCTCCCACCTCTTCTCTCATCGCTTTTTCTCTGTTCCTTTCCTCCTGCCTTCTCTTCTCTCATAGTTTTCTCTCCTTTCCTCTAAACTGCTTACTTTCCAATACTCACATTTCTGGAGCCATTTCTTCTTCATTCATTTTTCACGCTCATGTCTTTTCATAATTATCATGCAGTATCTTCTCATTCGTTTTCACTTTATGTAATATTTTAACCTCTTCGCTCTGAGCCTCTCTCTCTCTCTCTCTCTCTCTCTCTCTCTCTCTCTCTCTCTCTCTCTCTCTCTCTCTCTCTCTCTCTCTCTTACCTCACTTTAACTGCAGCCCATTTTCTTTTCCTTAGGCACTTCATTCCTTCACGACTGTGCTGTCATTCACCCCTCCTACTGATATCATCTTTATATTTCCCTTACTATTTCACGTGATGACGATGATGACGACGATGTTGAAGATAAATGATGATGATAATGAAGGTAATGATTGTAATGACGGCGACGTCGACAATGATGATGATGATGACGATGATGACGACGATGACTTACGTTTTACTGTTTCTCGTCTGTCTGTCATTCTTTTATTTAACACAGCGACAGAACTGAGCACCGTTTAAATCTGGCACCCATCAGTGGATTACAGTCAACTCTTGAAAGGCCATTTGTGTTGATGTCTTCTCTAAATCTTTCACAATATTATTTTTCTTATCTTCATGGTCACTTCCAGTCTATAAAGCTCAAAAGCAATTTCCATTAAGTCTCTCACAACATTATTTTTCTTAGGCTAATGACCACTGGAAGACAGTTTAATCCAATTCAGAAATGATCTCGCCGTCAAAGCTGTAATGAGACCGATCTTCTATTAAGCTTTAACTTGTTACGAGAGGCCATTGAAGGGCAACTGCACGAAATCTGAAATTCTTAAATGTCTGAGTATCTCTTAACATATAAACTGAATCTAATAATCTCTAGGCAAAAAGAATGGAAAGTTAAGCCCCTCATGGTAGTGAATGGGTGAATCTATTTTACACCATTTTTCTCCATCCCCTTCCACATTGCGTATCTACTAGCAGTTTCCTCTGCCTACTTCCTGCAGTGCAACATCTTTTCCTTGCTCGCTTCTCCTCATCTCATTTCGCCTTCCCCTATCGCCTGTCCTGGCTTCATAATCATTCACATCTGTTATTGTTTCAGTTCTGTAAATATAGCTTTCTCTTCTATACTTCCTCAGTCTTACTCTTTACATTACCATCTTTACCTCTCTCATCATTGCCCCTTCCTCTTTACCTAATTCTGCCCCCTATCTTCCCCTTCCTCAGTCATAATCCTTCAATTCGTCTTCTTTTGCCGTTGTCTTTCATTTCCTAGTCTCCTCTTCTTCACTTCATTCTATCCATCTCCTCTCACTTGCACTCCCCCTCATCTGTCTTTGCCTCAAAATCATAATTAATAACTGATTGTTCTCCTTTCAGCTCCCTAAAATTTGCTTCCTCTTCACTTTCTCGTTTCTACAGCTTTTCCTTTTGTGCGCTTGTCTTTCTCTTTCCTTCCTTATCCTCTTCACTTCATTCTGTACTCTCTCCTCCTCCTCCTCCTCCTCCTTGTACTTCCTCCCCTCCTCTCCCCTTGCATCTGAATCCCTTCTATCACTTTTTATAGACCCTTACTTCCCCTCTCGTTTAAATCCTCTCTCTCTCTCTCTCTCTCTCTCTCTCTCTCTCTCTCTCTCTCTCTCAGTATTCCCCTTCCCCTCCCTCATTTTTTTTCAACTTGCTTCCTTTTGTTCTTCCTTCTGGTTCCTCCTCTCAAGTTCCCCTTCCCTTTTCTTTTCATTTTTTAAAAATCTTTCTTCTTCTAATAGTTTCTTCCATCACGTCCTTCCCTCCCCACGCCTCTCTCTCAACCCTTTCTTCTCCTCCTCTTTCCTTCTTTCACAGTCTCTCTCTTTATATCCTCCGTCCTTCCCCCTTCGTTCCCCTGTTCCTTTCCATCTTCATTCCTTCTCTCTCCTTTCTTTTCCTTTCTCTCTCTCTCTCTTCTCACAGTTTATTCCTCTCCGTTCCCTTTTTTCTTTATTTTTTAAATTTTCTTCCTCTCTCTCTCTCTCTCTCTCTCTCTCTCTCTCTCTCTCTCTCTCTCTCTCTCTCTCTTCTTCCATTACCTCCTCCTTCCATGGCCCTCTCGTCCTCCCCCCCCCCCTCCCGCAATGCCACCTGTGCCGTACGAGACGGGAGTGCCGAACGAGAAGGGGGTGCCACGCTTAACCTGACTCTCTCTCTCTCTCTCTCTCTCTCTCTCTTTCTATCCCCCCCGAGGGATATGCAAGCTTACTATCACCTCTTCCTTAGCAACGTCGGTACCATCGTAGACATGGGTAATCTTTTCCGTACAATTGCGCCAGATTTTTTTTTATTTATCCATTCTCCACACGCCTTCTTCCATGCAGTAAGAGATTTTTAAACGGGATGAGTTACGTACAGCTTTCATTAACCCCTTCACTACTAGGCTCCTCTATCAAGCTGATAAATAAACAAATAAATAAATAAATAAATAAATGAAACGCCGAGAACTCAGACCCCGGGCTGACAACGCAAACCGTCGCTTGGCACGTCTCCGCCAAGCCTTGTGCACGGACTTGCCATACAACCTCCATGACAGAGTCCATTGTGAGTCGAAATGAGACTAAAGATAAACTAAATCGAGTCCATATGACCTTAACCTTTGACCTTGTTCTAATCAGTTCATCGTCCCTTTATACTGCATCACTGTCATAACTTTGGTAGATCCATAGACTGGCTCAGGAGAATCCTTCCTAGAGAAGTGTTAGGGATGCACTGACCCATGCACGCGTGCCCGCCAGCACACACTCACGCTTGCACGGACAGACCAGTCAATGCCTCCTCCGTCATAGGTGCGCGTAGGCATAATAAATACATAAAGTGATGAAAATGGCGTCTTGTAACCGAAAAGGTAAATCTTGTAATAGCTCAATATATACAATACTGTTTAGGTAAGAGTGTCATGGGCGTCTCCTAAGCCACGAGAATACGACCACTACAGCTCATGTCCTCGTTGTCTGGGGAGTCCTGACAACACTTAGTCGTTTGTTTTATATTATGGCCATTATAGCTGATTATTTTTACCATATTTATATCTGTTTTATACCGACATATACCGCAAAAACAGCATGCAGGAACACAGTATCACTCTCACGTATACAGATCTTCAGAAGGTTCAGTATGCGGTATTTATCGGATTTCAGGTGAAGATTACTGCACGTCGACTTTACCTTAGAAGACGCAAAAACAGGCTGGTGAAGAAGAGGTGTCAAGGGAGCTTCATTTTTCCAAGAACACGACCCCAGGCCTCACGATTCACCTCTAAAGTTCTCTTAATTCCCACACAGTCAACAATTACATCGTCCTGGGAAAGAGCGTAAAGTAAATAAGAGTCGTAAATCTAGAGTTTGTGAGGGCTGCGAGGAAGGGTGTGAGGGGTGAAGAGGGGGAGGTGGTGGGGAAGGAAAGAAATGGGGTGGGTGAGGGGAGGGTAAAGACGGGGAAGTGATAAGATTGGTTGGGAAAGGATGTAAAATGGATGGGTGGGAGGAGAAATATATAGGGAGGAGTGATGAAAGCGGGTGCGGAAGGGGGAAGGGAGTAGGGAGAAAACGGAGGAGGTGGAGAGGGAGTGATGAAAGAGGGTGGGGAGGGAGGGGAAGAGAGTCAGTAGTGAGTGTGGAGGGGGAAGGAAAGTGAGATGTGGTGGTGTGGGTGCGTGGGTGTTAGTAAAGGTGAAGTGAGGGAGATGCGTGAAAGGGTGATTAAAGTTAGAAAAAGAAGAAAACAGTTCAGCATCAATATTAAAAAATGCCATTGGTTAAAACGTAAATCCGTGTACTCTGTCGTCGAAAAAACAGTGTAGTCAAGTCTCAAGTAAAATTAATGTTATTTTTCAGCCAGTAGTCCAGTATTTATTTGGTGTTTCGTGCTGGTGATGCGAAACTCTAACCCTTTTCACCAACCAGGATATTTCTCTTCACTTTAACAAGATGTCATAAGGATCCAAAACTTTAAAAAAAAATATAAATAAATTTTTGACTGCAAACCTTACTTCATCCTGCCAGACTTATCATTATTAACCCCCTTAGTATGGTGGCGTATTTTTATAATTTATTCCTGCTGCTGCCAGACGATTTCATTCAGTTTAGAAGAGCTCCCCCGTAGACAAGGTATATAATGAAGTCTGTCTAGTTCCTCCAATTCGAACAGCCCCTACTAGCTAGGCCGGAGAAATCGTCCAGAAATGAAGTACAAAAAGCGATACATATAGAAGGGATCAACACTCTCAGGTTCTTATACTTACTCTCAGCTAAATAAAATCGCTTGGGGTGTGCTGGAAAACAATGCATGAGATGTCCCGACCATGAGAGGGTTAATCGTGAGGGTTGGAAACTCGCTTCATTACTTCGGAACATTAGAAATATCAAGGAATTTTTTACCAAAACCGTACACTCAAATAAAAATATAATCGGACAATTTGGTTGATTCTAATGGGTTGCATTCAAATTGGTCTTGTACATTTCGCAGCACCTCGTCCATAGCAAATGATTCTGCGCGATATGCTTTCCTGATGCAACGTATTCGGATATCAAAGTATTATATAGTGCTTACAAGAGAGTGTTAAGGTGTAATGTGCAAAATAATTCGCTAAGGAGGTGGTGTTACGAAACTTATGTAATCTATAATACGGCTGTAATGCGTGTCATTGGTGGTACAGTTAGGGTCACAAGTTTTCCCAGTACTTTAGTTCCTCTGCTTCTCACGTTCCTCAGCTGGTTACTATTTTTAGGTTCAGATATGCTTTGGTACTTCCTCTGCTCATGGTTTATTCTTTCTGATTTAGTGTATATGTTGCGTGAAGGAGAAAAGCGGTGGGCATGTGTGAAGGACACGAATTGGAATATTAAATGAACTCTTGTTTCTCGCTGTACGTCTGATTGCGAAGTGAATTTCTAAGTAATTCCGCGATAGTATATGAAGTTCGTCCTTGTGGTACTTACAGCGTCTTATATTTCCAGACTCGAAGAATAATTTACATGTTTGTGTCGTTGTGTCAGGCCATAAAGAGTTTAATGTGTTCCGATGCATTTTTTTTTTTTTTACCATTTACAGACGCGGGAGCAAGAGTTGGCGTTATATTTCACTTCTCACCTCCCTTTGTTGGGTCATACTCTACTATGAGAGACCTGGTATGTCTTTTTCTCTCCATACATAAGGGTTTCTTTTATGATGGTTCGGAGAGGAAAGTGACGGACATGTCCAAGTTTGAAGCCGACAGTAGAATGAGAAATTTTGCCCCTGACTGTACATAACCTGGTCTATCATTGCAATAACACGAGAGGGTGTGAAATAAAGCAGCCACCCTTAAAAATAGACATTCGGATCCATGTAAACGGATGCACCTGACTCCTCGTCCAGCCACTTTTCTTACATGACTAACAAAAATCCTCTGGTAAAGGTATTATTATAAAAAAGAGTATTTAAAAAACTCCTACGCTAGTTACAATTATCTTGGCTATAAAAAAAAAAAAGGGGGGGGGACACGAAGTCATGCGGTAGCGATATATATGTTAAGGTCATTTTGCGAAATTGGTCATTGTGTAAACAGCCCGGTCATTTTGCAAAAAGACCAAAAATTTATCACTTTTTTTTTTTCAATATGACAGGGCATTTTGCAAAATCAGCAATTTCGCAAAATGCCCATAATATATATATATATATATATATATATATATATATATATATATATATATATATATATATATATATATATATATATCTGTAAGACGTAAAAAATGGGTCTGTTTTAAGCAGTATAAATCATTTGCGGAATAAGAAAAAGAGACCATTTGTCAAGTCTCTTCTCAGCTGAGTAAATTAGTCTAGAAGGAACAAGATAAAAATGCAAAAATTATGATGTCATAAATCTGCGTCTCTCCTAAGCTAAATATATGGGTGGGAGAGTATAAAAACTAAATTATATACGACGCCATTATTAGCAAGAATAAAGACCTCCGAAGAAAAGAGTTAATATGTGCTGGTGTTGTTCGGTAAATCTTTATGGTTGGATGAAGCATTTTTATATTTTATTATTCCTATCACCCGACGATTTTGTCAAAGGATATATGGATCTCCTACAGGTCAAAAAAATCTCTCCAAAGTTGAACAAAATCGTCTTGAGATGGCAAAAAATAAAAAAGAAAAAGGATTAATGTGCTCTATCTTGTTCTGTTTTTCTATTCACACCAAACCTGCATAAGATGGACTGGTGGTTAAAAGAATAGACTATAAATATGTCATCAGAGTGAAGGGATTAATCTTTTCGCGGTCTCCACTGCTCAGGTGTGTAGTTCCATGTAACCCAAGACGTATATAGTCAGCTTAGTGAGTCGTAGGAGCCTCATAGTGTTAAAAATATCATTAATCTCCATATGGTATAAATAACTCAAGTAATGTAATCCATGTAAATCCCAGCGATTATATTTAGATGAAAGTGAGCGACAGGATCCCTAAAATGATACTCCCCCCCCCCTTCCCCTTCCATGACGTGCCATATCGCAGTTCCTCTGTTATTTACGGTGGGTGTACAAATTTAGAGCACTTCACCACTGGACTGTGTGTGTGTGTGTGTGTGTGTGTGTGTGTGAAAGAGAGAGTGTGTGCGTGTGTGTATGCTCTTTATATATATGCTCTCTCTGTCTCTGTCTCTGTCTGTCTGTCTGTCTGTCTGTCTGTCTGTCTCTCTCTCTCTCTCTCTCTCTCTCTCTCTCTCTCTCTCTCTCTCTCTAATGTGGCGGTAATTACTACGGCAAACACATATGAGCCACGCGTGCTACCTTGCGTGTGTGTGGTGAGGGGGCGGAGAGGGGTATGGGAGAGGGCGGGGGTTAGAGAGGGGATAGATAGGGGTGAAGAAGAGGGTGTGGGGTAAGAGAGAGGGCGGGAGTGGGTGAGGGGCGGTAGCTAGGGGTGAAGCAGAGGGCGTCGGGTAAGGGAGAGGGCGGGGGTGGGTGAGGGGGGTAGGTAGGGGTGAAGCAGAGGGCACAGGGTAAGGAGCGGAAGGGGGGAAGACTCCCTAAAATGAGTGTGTGTTAATACGTGAGGCTTTTACTATAAAGAATAAATTTGTCTGACGTTCACACACCAGCGCAAGTGCACACACACACACACACACACACACACACACACACACACACACACACACACACACACACACACACACACACAAACGTGCCAACATACAGAGAGAGAGAGAGAGAAATTGATGAAGAGGTAAGAGACAGTTTTGGAAACGAGGAAGGGAGAGAGAATTGATATAAGGATGAGGGGAGAGAGAGAGAAAATGGGGAGATGAACGAGAGGGAAGTGATGAAAAGGTGAAAGGGATAGAAAAGTGAAGGAGAGATAAGGAGGAGAAATAAATGAAGAGGTGACAGGGAGAGAAAGCTGACTGAGAAATGACGAGGGTGGGAAATAAGAAAAGAGGAGTGAGAAAAACTTGAGTAAGAACACAGGAGGGGGAGGTTTCGCCGGACAAATGAATGGGAGAGAGAATTAATGGAGAGGACGATGGGAAGGTAATAAGATGGAAATATCAGAGGTAGAGAGACCTGATGAAGGAGTGAATGTAGCAAGGGAGAGTAAGGGAGAAAAAACTGATAGAGAAAGAGGAGGGAGGAACTGCTGGAGATATGAAAGGAGGGAGAGGTGATGGAGAGGTGAAAGGAATGAAATGAATGGGGAAAGGGTGCAGCCATAAATGTCGGCCTGAGCTGAAGGGTGAGAGAGAGGGGCGCTGAGAGAGCGTTGTACTACAGGAAGGAAGGAGAGATGGAAGGAACAGAGAGAAAGAGGACAGATCGAGTCGGAGGAAAATAGGTGCTAGGAAGACATGTACTTCCGGAAAAGAGGAGAGAGGAGGGAAAAGAGTGAAGGGGGGAAAAGGAAAGAAAAAAGTGGGGAGATGTGGAGGGAAGGAAAAGGAATAACTTGGAGGAAAGGAAGAGAATGGGGTAGCGAGAGAGGGAGGGACAAGGAGATGGTGATGGGGAAGAAAGAGAGAGAGAGAGAGAGAGAGAGAGGTGGTGGTAAGGGCGGCAAGAAGGGAGGGAAGGGAGAGTGAGTGATAGGGGAGTTGGTAAGAGGTGGAGGGAAATGAAAGAATGCGTTAGAGGAATGACAGGGTAGGTGAGGGGCAGAAAAACAGGAGGGAGGGAAGAGAATGAGGTGGATATAAGGGGAAGTGGATGAGAGATGGGGAGTGGTGGGAGACGGGAGGAAAGGAAAGGAAAGAGACAGAAAGGTTAATGATAGACAAAGGAGAGGGAAAATAAACATAATAAGAGAGAGGAGAGATGGAACGAAGCAAGGAAAATGAAATTAAAAAGAGGACAGTCATGGGAGAAGCACATAAAAACAAAGTGTTTGGGAGGTGTGCAATAGTTTTATGCACACTTCAGTTCCTATGTTGAACTCATATATCTTTTGGCCAATAAAGCATTTCTGTTAGTCGTCAAAAATCGTTCTGCAAATTGAGGGAGGAATTACTGTAGAGGAAGAATGAAAAAAAGAAAAAGAAAAAAGGAAATCTTTCCTGGTCATAAAAATAAGCAAATGCGTTTCATAGCCTTTTCACATTTTCATATTGTAATTTTAAAAACATATTTGATGTGTTAGCTCGTGAGCGACCATTACACATTACTTTCGAGTCCTTTACATGAAATAATCATTAAAGTTTTGAAAATAGCGGCAGGCTTACAATTAACTAATTAAAACTTTTGGTGAAGGGAAGCAGGAATAAAGCGTGAGGAAATTAATGTGTTAAATGCGATTATTAATGCAAGAAATGAACTTGATCGAGTCCGATGTGCGTTTGATTTCTGCAGTTGTTGACAGCGCACAAATTCTCTGCAAGTTTTTAAAATCTGTCTGCTTATCACTTTGATAACTCATACGCCTGATTTAATTATTCATCTCAGTCGTCACCCACTGCTGATGAAGGTAGGCAACTGTAATCGGTGTACCACAGTTAAGCATACTACAGAATACAGAAACTAGCTTCGTCTCCACCCCCCTCCCCTCCTTATTTTTTCCTTACAGCATCACACGACTTCGTTTAGCTCAGCGTAGATGGCAAAACTTCCCTGTCTGGTTTGAAAGAGAATATGTTATTGACTGCATGACTGTAATGGTCGAAAAAAGATATCAAGGTCTTATTAGCGATTATACAAACCTTTAAGCTTCCGTGAAGTGGTGAAAAATACTGAAAGGTAATACTCGCTGATAAAGTTGTCCCCAAATATTACATATGTGAATTAGCAGGTTCACTTTCGTAGCTTTATACGTGATCTAAAATAAAAGTTGTAATAATCTTACCACAGACAGCAGCAGTAAAAGATGGAGCGATTCACCGGCACGGCAAAGATTCCCACTTGTTACGCCGCTAAAGTTGACCGAGTTACTTCAAGCAGAGGCATCATCAAGAGAGACAGGCCAAGTACAACACTACCGGGCAGCTGTCATAGCGTCGTATCTTAACTGGCTTTTGTAATATTTTAGACTTTTTCCTTAGCAATTTTCCCGCACGTTAAGCTCATAATCTTCTTGTGTGTTACTGATGCAACGTATGCCAATATTAACAAGATAAAAATTGCTTACACGACAATGTTAAGGTGTCACACGCAAAGTCACTGGCTTAGGATGAGGTGCCATGAAGCCGTCTATGCCACGTAGTATTCGGGCCTCGGCTGTGAAGGGAAGAGAAGGCGTGTGATACGGTTGTGTGTAGGGAATGTCGCGGAAGCAAGAAAAAGAGGGGCTTGATTAACGCCTTTCGACAGCACGAGGCTCATTTTGGCAATCTATTTTCGCTGTTCTCGCTAAGTTCCAGTCATCCGCAGAATACGATCCGCAGTGGTCGGTTTACATCTAGATCCCCAGTTACCTCCTACTCTACACAAAGGGAAAACAAACCGAGTCTACCAGTCTAACCAGCTTGAGGATCGAACTCGGATTCTTCCAGTTGCGTATTGGACTTGCCAGCCAGTGTAGTCTTACGATATTTAGGATACTCGCCGGCACGAGAAGAGAGAATAAGGTACTAACTAGGAGAGGGTATGTGAGCGAGGTGGAAAGGGACAATGGGAAGGGGGAGACCGAGAATGAAGAGGAGGGATGTGGAGAAGAAATATATGAGGGCGGTGTGCGTTGAAAGGAGGGGCGGTGGGCAGCCTGATGGCGAAGGACAGGGAGACATGGTGGCGCTTTGCTTGTTGCCAAGCGCGTTTGGGGATAGACAGACGGACAGACAGGCCGGCCGGAGCAACAAGGTCAGTTCTGGTCAGGTGTGCCCTTCATCACAGGTAATAATTTCCGGATATCCACAAAGGAGGCTGAGTCCGGTGAGCGATGGTGAACTGCCGACACAAAGACGAGAACAATTCATTAAATTAATTGACCCAATAAGGCTACGGCCGTGTAATTCAGTTTGATTAATTGACCTGATCAGATTTGACTAATTACTTGAACTTGATTAATTACCTTAACCAGATCCATTTAACTGATTCACAGTCCTCCCACATTCTGTTCAACTTTGTCATTCTTTACAAAGCTGTTAGTTTTGTCTTAAATCCATTTGTGTTTACCCCACATGTTTTCGAATCAATTATAATCTGCATATCGATAGGTAGATAAATACATTGCTGAAAAGATAAACAGACATCCGGTAACCCTTAAAAAATAGTAGATAATTTTTTCTCACATGTACAGGCGAATCCACCTCTTAAGAAGCTTTTTTTTGTTTTTATCAGTGCATCCTTTTATCCTTTCTACTGCAAAAGGTCCTTCCTATGCTGACTATAATTTGTATAGTAGTAGTCAGAATTCAGTGAGAAAAGCGTCACTGAAGAAAAGTGGTTAAAAACACTAATCCAACTTCCTGAGCACACTGTGACCTAAACGTGCTCCAAGTAATTCGGCTCCAGCTCAGAAAGGTTATTAGCAAACAATCAAAACATTCTCGCATCCACTGTACTGTCATATCAATTTTCTATCCCGTGATACTCTACCACTCACTGATGGCTTCCTAATACCCAAATACGACTGCACACAAGGCGTTACCGAATTTTAATATTTATCATTCATATTTACACTTACATCTCAGTTGTCTCTTAGTCCACCTCTTCCCAGCCCACTCCACTCCACTCCACTCCACCTCCTTTACCGTCAAGCCGTGGATGTATTTTTCACTTCTTCTTACCATCTCCAGACGATTAATTCCACTTAGGAGATACGCTTCGAAATGGAGAGCACAGATATATCTTTCAAGAAGCCTCCCCAAAGCTGAAGAAAATCGTCTGATGTTATCCAAAAGTGTGATAACAAAAGACGTCGCCGAACTGAAGGGGGTTAAATCCATTCTCATAACCAGATCTATTCCCGTCGCCCAAAGAAAGGCTTATTCCCAAAACCAATCTCACTTTACAGGCCGCCCCCAGTCCGAATCTGTTTTCCCCGCTAAATCCATTCCCACCCCTAATTCCATTCTCACTCCCAAATTCAGCCCCACTCCCACATCTCCAGCCGCTCTCTCATATCCATTCCATGCCAGCCCTTTGCGTTATACTGTTTCCACTTTTCCTTGGCCTCAAACTGACATCTCCCCATCTTGGATGCTAAGCTGTTGCGAGAGATAAACACTAAAACATAGGACTGATCACAAAGAATTTCAGTAGAAATGATGTAGAGACGCAGCATTATCTTTGTCTGCCACTCAGGTAGATGAAACATTAAGCTAGAAAAGGGCGAAAATATGGGCAAAGTAAAATTGGATGAACTACAGATACAATTAAACCTCTCGATGCCCCCTCCCCCCATCCATCCCACACACACTCCCATATTTCGCACTCAGACCCGCATTCGCGCCCTGATCCAAGCCTTCATTAACGCAATTCCCACAGAACCAGGGATCCTGTGCTTATCCTCAACACATGGGCATACATACACATATGTATATAAACACACACACACACACACACAATCATACATTTACATACTGTATACTCATTTTCATCATACATCTACAAGTATGCCTCTTTTGCTCTTTCACACTTTCATATTCACACTTAAACATCAGCACACATACATTTTTTCCACATTCTTGCATACACAACCATAAAATTTACTCCGATTCTTCCCCGTCTATAACAGAAATTCCACACACACGTGTATTCGTACTGTCGTACGTATTAAAAGTATTTTATTCTTCTGCACTTCACAATAAATCATTCACAGAATGAACACTCTCCCCACGGCAAAACACTTATAATCAGTGCTTTTACACCTACTCATACAAGTCCACACTCAGTTTTCTACTTGACTCCTCAGTCTGTCACATAAACACTCAGAAATGCTCACGCACGCTGTCCCTAAACTCTCACACTCACACAGCCACTCTCAGACATCCCATAGTACCCTCATTTCACATTTTCACATCCAATCTTTAATATTCAAAACCCTTCCAATATACACTTGTTTAGCCACCTTAAATGATATCCACATCCGAAATTCATATGCCATTTCCCTGTACGATGTGTTTAATTAAGAGAGTTAAAGGCAAGACTAGAATAATTACCGTACTGAATATGTATTAGCCCCGGTCAGACCTTTGGCCGCACCAGGAGAATCCAGTGCCTTATCTACACGAATATCAACGTCTATCCAATTTTAGTTAGAGGCTTTCCCAACACGAATAATCGTGTCCGTTTACGATATAATGTTATGGATTCGACAATAATGGAGCGAATCCATAATCAGTGTCCCATATCAAAACAACTAATACTTCTAAAACTGTACTCATGATTGAACAGCACATTGAAAAGAATTTTGCCTTTGTTATTACTGTCAGTACTAGTAGATTTCGCTGTTTTAGGGTTGCAGCCATGCTTGCTAGAAACATGTAATTGATAGGAGGAAACGAAGCACAGGGTTAAGCAGTGTGAAGTTTGGTCGGAAAATTGTGCCCTGTCTCCTCTTGCTGGACATCTGTTGCGGGCAAGTGTGGTGCTGTCATAACAGGCAGGTGTGTGTTATGTGATCTTGATTTGACGTGCAGTTGTTCCAAGGATCAAGGTGTATTATGTATCTATTTTTTTTAACTTGAAATACAAACTCTCATATACGAGTATTAATTGACCTTTACAACCAGTTCATTTTCACCCTCTAACAGGAATATTATGTACATGATGCACACTCTTCTCTCCTTTCCCCAGCAGCTCCCTCCCACCTCCCCGACACACTCACTCTCTCCCTTAGCACGGTCTCTTTCATACATCTTGCGCTCTTCCCTTCCCCCACAACATGCACTCCATCATCCCCCCCCTAACATACAACACACACTCTCTCCTTCCTCCAGCACACCTTTTCCCTCACACACTCAATACACACTCTCTCTTACCCTCGACACACACGCGCGCGCGCGCACACACACACGCACTCTCTCTCTCTCTCTCTCTCTCTCTCTCTCTCTCTCTCTCTCTCACACACACACACACACACACACACACACACACACACACACACACTCCCTGTCACCCCAAGCACACACTCTTCCTCACACACATAACACACACCCCTCCTCTTCCCCAGCACGCATCATTACTCTCTTTCTCAAAGCACACACCGTCTCCCTCAGCAAGCACCGTATCCCACATCCACTTCTCAGCCTTGCACACAATCTCCCACACACTTTTCCCTCCATCCTGTACTTTTAAAACACTCTGTCAGCCTCATCCCACAAACACTCGCACAATAAATACTACATTCTTTCCTTCTCCCTCCCAACCCAACCACATTCTCATCCAGCCCCTCTCACCACAAGCTCCTCTTACTCACTCACACACACAACCCCCCCCTCTCTCTCTCTCTCTATCCCCACACACTCAACTTCTCACCAACAATCCTCTTACTTCCCACCTCACAACCCTCCTCCACCATGCACGGCTTCCCCCCACCCCCCAACCATCATCCCCAGCATCGCACTCACTGAGCCACTCGATCTGGTAAAGTGGGCGACCCTGCACTGCGTTACGGCTGATTGTGAAGTGACTGTGAGTGAGTGACCCCATTAGAAAGAACCCGTGCTCGAAGGTCGTGCTCTCATTGCCTGTCCCTCTCTGTCTGTCTGGTTAGCTCCTCTGTTCCGAATGTGTGATTGGTTTGAGTGTGAAATGCCGGCTGATTAGGTCTGTGTTTTGTCTCGCTGTCTGACTGTCTAGCTGTGTCTACTCTGTTCTGCCTAACTGATTGATTTCCTCAGTCTGTTTCGTCCGACAGTTTGATTCTCTCCTCTATCTGTTCGGCGTGTGTAATATGACTGGCCTGATTATTTGCTTCGTTGTTTTAAAAAATTTGTCTCTTCTGTTCGTTTGCATAGATTGTTTTGTATGTATCGTGTGTTATAATCGGCCTGACTGAGTGTAAGGTTAGTTCTGTCTGTTGCCTGGGTGCGTATTTTGCTCCTTCTGTTTCATCTCACTATGAGCTCCTCGTCCTCTTCTCTGTGTGTCTATATGATTTACTTGATACTCCCAATGTCTGTTTGATTGTCTTATTAGCCGTCTGTTCCGTGTGTGTGCAGTTTGCGACTACCGTCCCCGTCACAGGCAGATAATGTTTCTGTCAGCGTATGACTAAGTCTGTCTGCGTGTCAGTGTGTGTGTCTGTCCTTCTGACCACCTGTCCCGGCTCTAACTTTTGCAAGCCTTGGTTCAGAAATTTTATTTTTTGTGGACTGGAAGGTATTGATCAGATCTAGGTCAGGGTCGTGTGTGTGTGTGTGTGTGTGTGTGTGTGTGTGTGTGTGTGTGTGTGTGTGTGTGTGTGTGTGTGTGTGTGTGTGTGTGTGTATCCATGTGCGATTTTCAGTGACTGTCATTGAACAAGTCCTAATGCGTCTGCGGGTATGTGTGTATGTGTACTCACACACACGTTCCTGTGCGTGTGTGTGTGTTATATCCCTGCATTTTAAAGTGTCTGATTGCCTAACTGAGTAACTGAGGTGTATTTCAGTGCTTATAAATCTGTCTGCTTTGTGCACGTCAATATGTCATTTGAATACCTTGTTTTGTGTTTCCAAGCCTATCCGACTATCTGTCTGTCCTGTGTTTACAGCATGCTCTGTGATTAGCTGTGTATACGCTGTGTGCGGGTATGACAAAACTGGCTGCTGGACTGTATGTCTGTCTGGCTAAAAAATGACCTTTGAGGGTGTTTGCTTAGTGATGTCTATTTCTTATTTGTTGCATATTGTTATAGTATATTTTTCATTCACTGAGTTGTTTGTTTTTCTGATTGTTATCTAATTCGATTTTAAATTAATTGCTCGTCTGTTTGTTCAGCTGACCTGGATGTCCAGTTATAACAATAAATCTTGCTACTTCAGTTAATCAAATTCTTTAGAGGGTGGGTAGACACAAAGACTTTATCATGGCTACTGACAACAATTTATTTAGCTCTTTACACGATTAAGAACAGTTTTGCTTCACCCATCGAGGAGGCTAAATAGAGTGTGTCCCTCACTGGGTCACTCAGTCGTCCACTTGCCCACTTACTAAGCCTAAGGTGGGGGGGGGTGTTGATAGGTGAGGGTATATATATATATATATATATATATATATATATATATATATCTATATATATATATATATATATATATATTTATGTGTGTGTGTGTGTGTGTGTGTGTGTGTAACATTAATTTTATATATTGTATTTATTTATATATTGGTTTTATTTTTTATTCTCACACATACCTACAGTTGTTACACACTCAGTACAAGAGATAGTAGATCGCGTACCAGAATCGTACCGAATAGTTGTAAAACTGACAGAGGGCGAGGCAAATCATTATACGCATACATTCTTACAGTACACACACACACACACACACACACACACACACACACACACACACACACACAGAAAAGCCACAGTGTAAGAGTATCAGTCGACCACTTACCTGCGTCGTGCAGGAATATCGGTAAATATGACACTGAAGACAGGGCAGAGCATTGGGCAGTTAGCTGTACTAGGACGTCCTGTTAGCCAGAACGGAGTCATTTAAGAGTTTAACTAATAATTATTTCCTTCCCCGCTGAATACTGCAAGGGTGAATGCGGCTATCGGAGGTGTCTTTTGTCTTGCTGTCTTTTATCTCTGTCCGAGGCAATTTTCTTAGTATGAATGAACCGGTATATATTATTGTTCTTCCTGAACTGATCCATGGCTCTTTACAGTATTTCTTACCAGATTTTCTTCGGAACACAAAGTATACTTGTCTTGTGAATTGCTTGCGATATCTTTTCTTGTTTGTCTGTCTCCAAAGCCACAATGCATCATCATTTCTGTCTACTTCTGCAGTCTTGTTGTTTACCCGCATTCATCTCTGTAATGACTTCTTTGCTGTCTGAGCTAACCTTAACTCACTTAGTGCAAGAGGTCTCCCTTGAGTTGAAAAAATTATGATCCAACTGTTGGAAGAATCATATATATATATATATATATATATATATATATATATATATATATATATGTAGAAAAGGTTAATGGAGATGGATTCTATACTGTATATCCCCCTTCACTGCAGGATCTCCCTTGGCCTGAATAAAATCGTCTGGCAGTTGCAATATTCGGTCTGAAATAGGCGACATCGTACTGAAAGAATTAAATGACTCTTTTATTTCTTTTCTCCTTTCCTTTTTTCTTCTTAAAACCTTACCTGCAAGAACTCTCTCGCGCTCGCCACGTCTCTCCCTCCATCTATTCTCTTTCCCTCCTTCACACCCACCTAGCCAGCACACTAATTTCCTCACCATCCATTCCTTCCCCTCCCCCAGCGTTTCTCCTCTCCTCTCCTCTCCTTTTTCTCTCCACCCCTCCCCTCCCCTCTCAACCTCTCTCCCCACCCTTCCCTTACCAACCTACTACATTCATCTCCCTTCCTTCTCCTCTTCTCTCCTCTCCCCTCCCCTCCCTTTCCAGCACTCTTCCCTCCCCTCCCCTTTCCAACTCTCTCCTCTCACTTTCCCTCATTCAACTCCATCTCCCCCTCCTTCGTTTCTCTAGCCTGCCCCTGCTCCTCCGTCTCATTCACCTCCACTCTCAATCTCTCTCTCCCGTCCCTCTCCTCCCCTCCCCGTCTCATTTCTCTCTCCTGACATTTCCCTCTTTGACTTCTCGTACCCCCGTCTCCCCTCCCTCTTTCTCTTCTCCTCCTCGTCCTCTTTTCCTTACACATTCCTCCACCTTCTTGCAGTTCCTTTACCTCTCAGTTATGTAGCAGCCCTGGAAGATTATTTTGTCTCGTATTTTATCGCAGTATCGCAAGACATTTCATTTCATCAGAATTCTCTCAATTTCTCCTCTCTTTTTACACTTCCTTTTCCTTCCCTTCCCTTCCTTACCACTTTCCTTTCCCTTTCATTCCTTTTCCTTTCCTTTTCCTCCTCTCGTTTTCAGTCTCTTTTCTTCCCATTTATATCTGTATTTTCAATTCTTTTTTGTAATCAACTCTTCGTCCTTCTTCATTACCTTTTGTTTTGTTTTTTTCGTTCCTCTCTCTCTCTCTCTCTCTCTCTCTCTCTCTCTCTCTCTCATGATAAAAAATGACCCACACCCGACATTTGCTGTGAGTGAGCCTGGCGTATCAAACTATATCATGCATGAGGAACTCCCCCCCCTCTCTCTCT
The DNA here is from genome assembly GCF_032717465.1 of Coenobita brevimanus. Classification (NCBI taxonomy): domain Eukaryota; kingdom Metazoa; phylum Arthropoda; class Malacostraca; order Decapoda; family Coenobitidae; genus Coenobita; species Coenobita brevimanus. The sequence continues at coordinate 8,970,070 of NC_137054.1, forward strand.
CTCTCTCTCTCTCTCTCTCTCTACTGCTTTCTCTTTTACTTTTCACTACTCATCTTCTCCATTCTCTGCCTTACTTAATTGTCTTTCTCCGTCCTCTTTCACTCCTCATTCTTTCTTTTCTCTCGTCTTTTTTAGTTGACTCTTACGGGTTATCGTCTTCTCGTTCATCTTCATCTCTCTTCTTCTGTCTTGGCTGTGTCATGGTCTTAAACTTCCTCTCCATATTCTTCTTCTTCTCCACCTCAGTTCTCCTCCTCCTCCTCCTCGTCTTCCTCCTGCTCGTCCTCGTCCTCGTCCTCGTCGCCCTCCTCCTCCTGCTTGTCTCCCTTGCTTTCTCTCCCTCTTCCTCCTCCTCCTTAGCTGTCTCTCAGGAATCTATAATCAGCCCTCTCCACCTCCCCCTTCTCCTCCTCATCCTCATCCTCCTCCTCCTTCCTTGACAATCTGATTATCTCCGTTCGTCGCAACAACCATTCCCCTTCCCTCCCTACTTCCTTCTTCCATTTTGTTTTCCCTCATGTACCCATTCCTTTCATTATTTGTGGTAAAAATTTACTATGACTTGTAATTTCTCTAATACAGTGTACAGTGATTTACAGGGTTGTGAGAAACGTACTGTTTTGCAGTCAGTAATTTTGATTATTAAAATAAAAAATAATAATCATGGTTCCAGTTACAACATCTTCACGAGTTTTAGTGGAAGAAAAAAAAATATTTACCTAACTTTTGTAACATATGAAGAAGTAACAGCGTTTACTGTTATATAGATGGACGAGAACAAACGCAACACCGATATTAAAGCAATTATAGTACTACATCATAACAAGCAGAGTACTGTCTAAATAGGTAAACATTTGTAACTTGCCAGTTGTTGGAAAATATTGAACGAAACAACTTAGTTAATTTAGCACTTAGAATAAAAAAATCATCATACACTCACGGCAGGGATTCCGGAACAACTGCTCGTCATCCTCATCACTTGGAGTTTTTTATTGACACTTTATTGACACTTTAGCCCAGTACGACGAGACGCCTGGTGGTGTGGTGTAAGAGTGAACCCCCCCGTCGGAGTGATGGCCTTGCCCTGGTTCGATTACGTAAAAGCGAAAGCAGGTTCTCCGATCGTGTAATACCATCAGGGGAGAAAGACGGGTTATCTACATTTATCTCTAATGAACTGTACATTAGCCTACACTTCGAAGGGGGTAATATCGGGTTGGCTGTTACCATATTTTTGCGATGAAACTAATATCTGTTTTGATCATGAGAATGAGTTTGATAAAGTTCCTCACAGAAGACTCTCATATATATCAGCGCTTCGTTTCAGTGTATAGATTACCGGCTTGAGGGACGTAAACAAAAAGTAGTAATAATAGGTGGAAATAAATGAAACTGAGTTGACGTTATCAGTGGACTGCCAGAAGGATCACTGTTCGGTAATATTCTGTTTCCAACATACATTACTGATACTGATGAGGGCTTGCTTTATATTCAGACTTATGATTTTAAAGAACGGTAAAAGATTGGATAATTTCTTACCCAAGCTAATGGTCCATACATGTCTTGATAAAATGCCTTATTAGGCTAATGGACTTCAGTACTGAAAAATTTACAGTCCTTGGCAGTAAAAATAAAAACAAAGCACATCTTGTGATGAACGTACAATGCAAAAGTGTGATAAAAATAGCTTTAAATATTTATCTTAATTGAAACCAGGCAATTGGTCTACGAAGGTTAAGAAAGCCCGCAATTTGCTGGACTCAAAAGTAGATTATTCCAATACACGTCGGAATACAGCAACATCGTGAACTATTTTAATCACCATATGACAAAACAGATATGGGCAGACTAGAGAGAGATTATGGAACAGACCAGGCGAGGAACATTTCCCTCTTTATGCCTCAGTGCAAAGTATTTTTTTCCGTTAATCTTCCCTTCCTTCCTCGCGTCTCTCCTCTGTTCTCTTCCCTCCTTCAGTACGGTACATTTACCCTCCTTTCTTCCATTCATCATCCCTTCATCTTTCCTCTCTTCCCCTCTCTCCTCCGTCATTTAATCTTACCTTCCTTTCCCCCTCTCATCCTTCCTTTCAGATCTCTTTCCTTCCTCTTTTCTCCCCCTCCATCTTCTCTTCTCCTCTCTTTCCTTCCCTCTTTCCCTCTCTCCTCTCTTCCCTCCCCCAGCCAGCACGTTGAGGGGGTAGGTAGCTTAGAAATGTTATTGGCCCGGCCTTGACGTTCATTACTCCAGCCACCACTGTCACTCCTCTCCACTTTACCTCTCTGTCCTTCCTTCCTTCCTTTTGCTCTTCCTTCCTCCCTTGTTTCATTGATCCCACCACCATTGTCACACCTCTCCACTTTACCTCTTCGTCCTTCCTTCCTTCCTTTTGCTCTTCCTTCCTCCCTTGTTTCATTGATCCCACCACCACTGTCACACCTCTCCACTTTACCTTTAGTTCCTTCCTTCCTTTCGCTCTTTCTCTCTTCCTTCCTTTCGTTTATCCCAACACCATTGTCACACCTCTCCACTTTACCTCTCCTTCCATCTTTCCTTTCGCTCTTTCTTTCTTCCTGCCTTCCTTCCTTCCTTTCATTTATCCCAACACCATTGTCACACCTCTCTATTTTACCTCTCTTTCCTTATTTCCTTTCGCTCTTTCTTTCTTCCTTCCTTCTTTTCATTTATCCCAACACCACTGTCACACATCCCCACTTTACCTCTCCTTTCTTCCTTCGTTCCTTCCTCCCTTCCATCCTTCTATTCTCTCATCCTTTCTTCATTCTTTTATTTATCCCGCCACCATTGCTACACTTCCTCCTCACCCCTTCTTCCTTCCTTCCTTCCTTCTTTCCTTCCTTTCTGCCTTCCCTCATTACTCTAGCCACCACATTCACACCTCTCCTTCATTCCTTCCTTCCTTTCTTCATTCATTCATTCATTCATTCCTCTCTCACTTCCTTCCTTCCTTTCTCTCTCCCATCCTTCTTTCCATATATATATATATATATATATATATATATATATATATATATATATATATATATATATATATATATATATATAAAATTGTGTGGATGGTGAGGACAGTGGTGGTGGTGGTGGTGAAGCAGGACGTGACTGGACTGGACACCTTGACACCTGAAGGACGTCCGACTCCTCTCTTCCTCCTTCCTCTATCCCCTCGCTTTTGTACTATTCGTTGTGCTCTCTCTCTCTCTCTCTCTCTCTCTCTCTCTCTCTCTCTCTCTCTCTCTCTCTCTCTCTCTCGTGCATGTATGTACATATATATATAATTAAACATATGTGGAGAAAACCGAAACTATTTAAGAAACCATTTAAGATTGCAGATGGCATTGCCCAAGTCTCAGAAACAGCAGAGACATTGCAAGAAATGTTAAATGACCTGAACAGAGAAAGTCTCAAAGTAGGACTAAAAATAAACCGAAATAAAAGTAATATTTAATCCAAATACACCAAAAAGTGTCATCAGAAATAGCGAAGAAATTCTTGAAGAAGTCGAGGATTATAAGTACTTGTGGTAGATGCTAAAAGTAACGAAAGACCATGATACCAAAATAGAAAGACGCATTGCAACTGGATGGAAAGCTTTCGGTAAACAGGGAGACATAATGAGAAGTAGTTTGCCATTAAGCATGAAACGAGAAGTATGTAACGAATGTATAATGCCAGGCATGATGTACGGCTGTGGGACCTGGAAACTGACAAAAGTTGTGGAGAAAAAACTAATCTGTTCTCAGTGAGCAGTGGAAAGGTCAGTGATGGGAATATCTTTGAGAGACAGGAAAAGATCAGTTTGAGTGAGAGAGCAGACTACAGCCAAAGACATTATAGAACTTGTAAAAGAACAGAAATGGAAGTGGGTAGGTCATGTAGCAAGAATAAGAGATAACCGATGGAACAGGAGGCTGACTGGACTCCAGGAGAGTGTAAATGTAGCAGAAAATGGCCAGACAGGAGGTGGAGAGATGAGATAAAGGAGTTTGAAAGCAAAATGTAGCAGTGATTGGCTCAGTCAAGGAATTCATGGAAATGGTTTGGGGGAGGCCTTTGTTCAGCAGTAGACTTGCAGTGACTGATTATGGTGATGATGATGATGATGATACACACACACACACACACACACACACACACACACACACACACACACACACACACACACACACACACACACACACGTTGAATTCCCAATGTATTTACCTCATCTACTGCCTAATTACCCATCTGTGGCCCATTACTCTCTCCATCGCTTTCCTGTTTGCCTCCCTACCAACTGTTCCTCTCTATCTTTTCTTTAATTGTTTACGAGTTTTGTTCCAGGCTTGATTGTGTCCCTCTTAATCTATTTTCCTGTATCTCTGTCACCTTGTATTCTGTTTCCCCATAAATATGTAGACTCTCTCTCTCTCTCTCTCTCTCTCTCTCTCTCTCTCTCTCTCTCTCTCTCCTCACCTGCCCTTCAAATCCTCTTTCCTTAGTCGCACGAGAACAATGACCTTTCACCAATTAACCAAAGCACCTGTCCCCCAAGATGGCGCCTAATTATGTTGTTGGTTCGCTAATGATCTGTTGACGAGGGAATATGACACAATAACCATCTAATTAAGATATCGACATGATGTTTTTATGTACAGATCTGAGAGAGGATGATCTCGGAGGGAAGTCTCTCTCTCTCTCTCTCTCTCTCTCTCTCTCTCTCTCTCTCTCTCTCTCTCTCTCTCTCTCTCTCTCTCTCTCTCTCTCTCTCTCTCTCTCTCTCTCTCTCTCTCTCTCTCTCAGTACAAGGACAATGAGGCTCTGAATAATGGACCGAGAAAGACCCTAAGGGTATGATCCTACAGTGTGATATGGATGATGAAAAAAAAAAAATAATAATAATAATAATAATAATGTATGTAAAGAGTAGACTACTGCTAAGGACAACAGCTGGGTTAATAGTTCACTTCTACCTGTACTTATTTTCCTCTTCTGGGTATTTTGCCTAGGCTGAGAGAGGCCCATAGATAATTCACCTTGATATGATAGGTCAGGGAGGAAAGTGACGGATATGCCCTAAATGAGACGTAAACACAATGGAAGAGACGACGAACCTTTGTCCCTGAGTGTACACAAAGGGGTCACTGATTCCCATACATTTCTTGGTTCCAGATCTAATGATGGAGAGAAGCCACCACATTTCATTTGGTTAATTTAACGAAGTCAGTTAGCTTATCAGGATATTCTTAGGCTTTGACTTGGCCCCGAGACGGTGTAAAGGAATTGTTGACCTCAAGTTTACAGCTGCGGACAGTTATACAAATATACTTTTTAGTTGAATAATTATGAAGCTCATACATTTTATTCCGAAATGTTTGGTGGACTCCGACCATCGAATCAGCACGTTTTGAAAGTCATGGGTCATTGTCTCACTACTGACCGTAATTAAGTTATTCAGTATTTATGCTCGCAATTTTACGTGATTCACCGAAGCTCAAAGGATGAAGAAACAATAATAAGCGCAAGGAATGTGTGGGTTTGTGGTGAAATACGGAGAAGCGAATCCTACAGATCTGAAGGTTTAACAGGAAACGAGGGAAAGGGACTGACATATGTTAAAAGTGCGTGACTCTTTCCTTATCTGTAAAGGCTTTGGAAAGATACCGGTAAATCGAGGAACTGTAACTGTGAGGCTGGTAAACATTAATTTCATTCACTCAGACACTCAGTAATCACTCCGAATCTGCAGTAGTGAAATATGATCCGAATGTATAACACGTTGTCGTAAAGCAAATGTAGAAAAAAACACAAAAACGTTTCAATCACATTAAGGTTGGTTGCACTTATGCACAAAGCCCTTCATTGCGATTAGGGTATATACAGTCTATTTGTGCTCCCTCCATTCAGTTATATTCAGTCACTCTACGAACTCCCACTACAAAACTCTGCAGTGTGAATGTGTGACGACTGAGAGGGGGCGGCGCCGCAGAGAAGGCAATATTGTCCCACAGCACACACACAGCTAGACGTGACACCAGCCACACTGAGGTTAAAATTAATACAACACTGATATGATGGAAGTAAATGCAGAAGTCTTAACCTCTCTCAGCACGATGGCGTATTTTTGAGCTTTATTTTTGTTCCTGTTTGACGATTTTACTCACCTTATGACACCGCCAGCTATAGTCTATTTAGTCTGATCTAAGAAGAGACAAGCCTTAAGGTTTTGAAAACTGCCAGCTGATTGGTTGTTCGAATGCATTCATTATTAACGACACATTTTTAATGATTTTTTTTTATGAGTTTTGTCCAGAGAATTCAAAATTTCACACGTATCTAGGCCATCTGATAAACTTAGTAAGACTCCGTTTTTAAATTTATGTTTTCAGATAACTATATAGGCTATAATATTTTACTTGGGTAATCTTATCATCAAACGGTTATTGAAACCTATATTATAAAAACAACTTAAAATGCGTCATTTATAATGGATGCACTCAGACGACAAATCAGCTGCCAGCTTTCAAAAGCTTAAGGCTCGTCTCTTCTCAGATCGGATTAAATAGGCTATAGAGGGATTAGATGTACTGTAACCTTCATTAACTCCTTCACTGTATGTAAAATTCCCCTAAGCTTTGCAAAATTGTCTGAATGCATCGAAATTCGGGGAATAAAAGTTACTGAAAGGAATAATGTTGTTAAAAAAAAAAAAGTACACTCAGTTGGTCATTAAAAAAATAAATGCATTGCTCCGAAGCAAGGAAACGACGGCCTTGAAAAATGTTACTTAGATACGGTTGAAAACTTTGGGAAATTAAATACTTTCAACACTTCTCCGTTTCCTCATTCCTTCCCACCTCCTCTTTGCTTTCATTTTCATGCCTCTACCCACCTATGATGGAGGAGGCATTAAGTGATTAGTCTGTCCTCCCTCGCGTGCGTGGGTGCGTGCATCTGTAACACTTTTGTGGGCATAATATCTCCTGAATCCATCGACTAATTTCCACCAAACTTTTGTCAGAGATCCAGTATGAGGAGATGATGAACTTATTAGGTCAGCTAGGTCACAGGGTCAAAGATCAAGGTCATACGGGTTCGGCTTAGTTTATCTTTGAGAGCGCGATATCTCCTAAACCCCTTGACGGATTTCGACCAAACTTTAGTCAGTTATACAGTAAGAACAGACAATTAACTGATTATGTCAGCAAGGACAAGGGGGTCAAAGGCCAAGGTCATATGGGTGTGGGAGCGTTATCTACTTAACCACTCGACAGATTTCGACCAAACTTTTGTCAGTGATACCGTATGAAAGGACGAGGAACGGATTAGGTCAACAAGGTCAAGGGGTCAAAGGTCAAAGTTATATGGGGTCGACTTAGTTTATCTTTAGTTTAATTTCAACCCACAATTAACCCTGTCATGGAGGTCGTATGGTAAGTTCGTGAGGAAGGCTTGACGGAGGCATACCAAATTACGCTTTGCGTTGGCAGCCTTAGGCCCGAGTTCTCCGTGTTTCATTCCATTTGCTTTCTTTTATCTCTTTTCGTCTCTCTCCCTCTTTTCCGTTTATTTGTCACCTCTTCATCCCCCTCAGTATCTTTCTTTTTTTCGTTTACCAAGTTATTCTTCTCCCTCTTCTCCTGTTTTCCTTCTGGTTTTATCTCAGTCTCTCTTTCTTTGTTCCATAATCATGTCATCATATTTCATATCTTCTTCCTTGCTGTCATTATCATCTCTGCTTTCATATCTTCCTTCCTCATCCTTTTTGCTTTACTCTCTATTTTCAGCTCTCTCTCCCTTTACTTCTTTGCCAACCATCTTTTACTCTCCTCCCTCCTCCTTCCTCCATTCACCACCTCTTTTCAACAACATCTCTTTCCTTGGCATCTCTCTCCTCCTTCTTCCACCTTTGTCTTCTTTATCATCTCTCTCCATCTCTTCCTTTTTCTTTGCCTATTTCATATCTGTCCACTTTTTCTCCCCTCTCCCCTTTTTTTTCTTTACTGTACAATTCAGTTTCTCCTTCCTTCTCCTTTTTGCTTTCATTATTCATCGTTATTTATCTCTCTCATCCTCCTTGAATCTAAAGGTGAATGTAGGGAAGAGTAAAGTGATGGTCTTTGAGAGAGGTGAAGTCAGTGAATGTACAGCGAGGTTGGATGGTGAGGAATTGGAAAATGTGAGTACGTTTAAGTACTTGGGTAGTGTGATGAGTAAGGATGGAGGTTTGGAGGGTGAAGTGCTTGAAAGGGTACAGCAGGGAAGAAAGGTTCCTGGTTCTTTGAAAGCAGTGATAAGAAACAGGGAAGTGAGCATGGAAGTGAAAAAGTTACTACATGACAGTATTGTGATACCAACTCTAACGTACGGAAGTGAAGCTTGAACGTTGTTGGAAGGACACAAGTCAAGAGTGAGAGCAGTGGAAATGAGTTATTTAAGAGGAGCCTGTGGAGTCACATGGAGAGACAGGCTGACGAATGAGGATATAAAGGAGCGTTGTGGTGTTGATGTGGATGTGATAGGAAGCGTTATGAGGAACATACTGAGGTGGTTTGGCCATGTGGAGAGGATGGAGGGTGAGAGACTGACGAAGAGAGTGTATGTGAGTGAGGTGGAGGGGGAAAGAGGGAGGGGGAGGCCGAGGATGAGATGGAGGGATGGGGTGGAGAGGTATATGAGAGAGGGGGGTGTGAGTTGGGAGCAGGGGAGTGAAATGGCGGGGGACAGGGCGACTTGGAGGCGATTTGTTTGTGGCCACCCCAAACGGGACTGAGGCGTCTGGCAATAGATAGATAGATAGATAGATTCTCCTTGACTTCCTTGTCATCTTTCATTTCCTCTGTTCTTCTTTCCCTCACTTATCATTTACCCCATCACACTTTCCCTCTCTCTTTCCCCTATCATTTACTGTCATCACCTTCCTCTTTCCTTCCCATATCATTTGTTCTTATCACCTTTTTCCTCTTTCCTTCGCTATCATTTAATATCATCGCATTCTTCCTCTTTCCTTTTCTTATCATTTACTCTTATCATCATCATCATCTTTATTCCGCTTATCATCTCTCTTCATCTCCCTCTTCCTCTTCGCGTGTCCCTATTACTCCACCCAGTTAAGGTCAACCTGGTTAAGGCTGTCGGGTCAAGATGAAAGATCAATAATAACGTGACGAGACTGCGAAGATAGGGAAGGAGAAAGTTAAAGAAGAAGAAAGAAAAATTAGAGAGGAGGAGGAAGAATTGGAGGAAAGATGGGGGAGGGGGAAGTCGTGAAATGAAGGAAAAATGAAAAATGTTAGAAGGAAAAGTCAGGGAAAAGGGATGGAGCGGAAGAAAATGAGAAGAACAGAAAGATGACTCCAAAGATGATGAAAGAGAAGATAAAGTGGTAGAGAGAAAAGTGAGAGAGGAAGAAGAAGAAGAAGAAAGGGGGAAGATGAAGAAGATGGGGAGCCGAATGCTAATCGCCAGCCAAAATATGCTGTTGAAGTTACAAGCTACTTACAAACCAAATGTGAAAAAAATTCGCAAAGGTCTACCGAATTCAGTCACCGCGTTTCACAAAAAGCCAATCCATATTAAAATTGGTTGACACTTGGCGGCCATTTTGGTGACCTTGACCTTGACCCCGAGTGCCAATTTTCAAGCTCATCCAAGATTTTGGCCATATATTGATACCCTGAAAGTTTCATGTTGATATCTCAAGCCGTTCATGAGATATAAAGGTGCTAAAGGCGGGCGATAAACACTAGTTGACCTTTGCCAGCCATTTTGGTGACCTTGACCTTGACCCCGAGTGCCCATTTTCGAACTCGGCCAAGATTTTGGCCATATCTTGATACCCTGAAGGTTTCATGTTGATAGTTCAAGCCGCTCATGAGATATATTGGGAACACACACACACACACACACACACACACACACACACACACACACACACACACACACACACACACACACACACACACACACACACACACGCACGCACGCACGCACGCACGCACGCTCTCTCTCTCTCTCTCTCTCTCTCTCTCTCTTTCTCTTTCTGGTAACTGGAGGGGATACTTTGTGGGGGTAGCCTACTGGAAGACAATGTAGATGGCCGCAGGAGAAGCTTCATTTTATCATTCTTTTATAGTAGAAAAATTGTTGAAAATTGTAGAATCTAGTGTGGCAGTGATGGTGGTGGTAGTAGTAGTGGTGGTGGAAAGAGAAATGATGGTCATGGTTATGGTAGCAGCGGTGGTGAGTATGGTAGATGAGGTGGTACTGGTAGTATTGATGGTGGTAGTGATTTCTGTTGACAAGGTGGTGCTGGTGGTGGTGACAGTGATGATGGTAATGCCGATGACATCAGTTGTAATGGTGGGAGTAGTGGTGATATTGTTAAATTAGGAGGAGGTGGCGGTGGTGGTGGTAGTGGTGTGAGCAATATAGTGGTATTGTGGTGGACGTATTGATGCTAGGGGTGGTGATGGAGATAGAGTGGTGATGGTGGTGGTGGTATTGGTGCCAGAAGTGTTGCTACTTTGGTAATAATGTCCCTGAGGGACAAACTCTGGTGCACGTACCAAGAGACGTCCCCCTCCCTCGCTTACGTGACTGTGAAAGTGAATTAATTAACAAGTTAAGCATGACAGACAAGGTACATAAAGTTACTTTCATAATGACCTCCGCCACTCCCACACCTAAGTTGGAGTAGAGAAGCTTATTTCTTTTTACCCATGTCCGTCTGTCGGCTTCTTTGTCTGTCGGTCTCTGTGTCTGTCTGTCTGTTTGAGAAAAGAAAAAAACTAGTGGGAGGTTCATGATGGAAATTTAAGTAGATATTTGCACTGACACAATGATGAAGTGACCGATTTTTTGTGTGAATATGGCAAATTTCAGCGACAAAATCACACCTTGAGGATGATATCTCAAATCAGCCGTAAAAGTATGAAGACTAGTATTGTTAAGGTTTCTTTCTAGGTGGATCTGAAGCACTCTTTAGATTTCTCAGCGAGGTGGAAATATGAATTATGCTGTGTGACCGTCTATATTTCATTAACCAACATGACATTAGGAAATATCTGGCACATAGGTGTATGAATGCAGAGAGAAATACTGTATAAGTTATTTTAAAATGTACTAGGACGATTTCTTTAAATCTTCAATTCAGTCTCAGGGTTATATACATTTATTTACTTGAAATATTATACACAATTTTTAACCAAACAAGTGTCTATACTCAGTACTGTTTTCCATGGGGATGCCTAGTAAAGAATTATTCCATGTGAAAAATATATATGCATTAGGCTGTAATACACCAGATAAATCCTGTATCCTGTTTCGTTTTTATTATTTTTTACAGTACACGATATGAACAAAAACTTTGTTGGTAGTGTTGTAGTTTTGATAGTGGTGGTTGTGGTGGTAACAGTGGCTAAGTTACTGTAGATGGCTGATGGTGGTAGCACTGTATCTGTAAAAACTGTGGTAGAGGAGTACGAGTATGTGGTGTACAGTAATGGAGGTTGTCGCGCGAATGATCGTGTGAAAGTGGTGGTTGTGGTAGATGTGGTGTTAGTGGTAGTGGTGGCTGTGTATGGCTGTGATTTAAGTGGTGATACTGATGTTCTATTTACCAGAAGATAGAAAGACATTGGATGGATCATCGGGTTCATGAAGTACAATATTTTCAATGCTTTAAGCCAGGCAACGGCAGAAATAAGTCTGAGAATCTGAATTTCCTTTGCAGAGAATTTGGTGCTCTTCCCTAAGGCGATGACAGTCCCATGAAAAAGAAGTCTCTATTACAGTTAACTATTTATCGCAGATCATTGTGCATTTCGCATTTTGTTTGTAAAAGCTTCCATTGTGAAAGAATTTAACCCCTTCAATCCGAGGACGATTTATATTTGTTTTTGCAATGAGACGACTTTACTCAGCTTAGGAGAGCACCCACGTGGTAAAGATATAAATGAAGGCTTTGTGTTATATGGAAATATCTAGGTACACAAGAAAAATCTCGAACTGAATCAAAACGTCTGGAAATACCAAGAGTAAAGCACAAATGGCCTTCTTGGACTACTTACCACCTGTCACTACTCTATATCCTTCTCTTTCCAAAGACTGTATTTAACGCCATTTCGAAAAATATCCCTTGAGTTGAAAAAAAAAAAATCAAGACAGGAAGAATAAAGCTGAAATAATCTCCTTGGTGCTGGGAGGTAAAATCTCTCTCTGTGATCACTTGTCTCTCCGTCGCTCGTAGTCCTTCCTATCTTAATTAGTAAGATCATCCACAGGTAACAAAAATCAAGCTAAAATAGAGTAAAAATTACCTCTGGAAACTAGAGGTACTTAACATCTCCCTCTTACCTCTTCCTTCTCCTTCAATCGTCTTTGCATGTGTCTTAATAAAATAATTTCCAGGTATCGAAAATGAAGTAAAAAAAATGAATTTCGCGTGCAGAAGATACTTCACATCTCTTGCTGATATCTTCTCCCTCCCTCCACTGTCTTCACTTTTGTGTTAATAAAATCAAACATAGGCAGCATAAAGCTGAAATAAAGCTAAAACTGACTTCCTCATGCTGTAAGTACTTAACATCTCTTACTAATCTCTTCCCTCTCCTCCATTCGTCTTCATTTCTGCCTTAATCTCCATCCTCATTATCCTTCCCTCTTGCCTTCCTCGCCGCTGAGTGCTGCTGTTTGCTCTCTATCAATTAACACTCGCTTTACTCCATTCCAAGCCCATTTATTCTCTATTTCGACTCATTTGCATAAGTATAATACTCCTAATTACGTCAATGGTGAAGGTGTGTGTTGCAGCACTGTAATGTTGTGAAAAACGTTTCTCTCAAAATGCCATTTTTTTGGTATTTATATCATCATCATCATCATCATTATCATCATCATCAATCATCCCAACCTGATATGACGAGGACGACGACAACGACGACGACGACGACGACGACGACGACGACGAGGATTGATGATGATGACTGATGATTATGATTGATGATGATGAAGATGACGATGACGATAATCGTAACCACTGTCCAATTTATTATCTACCGCATCAGCGTTTTTAATTAACGACCTTAGAATAAATTTATAACCTGTTTCAGACAATTACTGTACAGTCAGCATCTGTTCATCTACTATTGCTGCTACTACGCGGATTATTTTGATTTGGTTCTCCTCGAAGTGAAGAATAATGAAAAAGACCCCACCTATTTCGAAAAGTCTCTTCTAGGATGGGTAAATCTGTCTGATGGTTGCAGTAGTTAGTAATAAGTGCAATCCCAGGCTCATCTGAACGTGGACCCAATGGACTGCAGGTCGAATTTCTCTCTCTCCTGCAGTCCACCATCGTCTTTTGGGGGCATAGGCAGGGAATTAAGGGACGTCTGTATAATCGAGCAGGGGAGCCACCAGATCAACTGCGGCGTCCCTCTCCAGCGCTGTGGCAGTAAAAAAAATATATGAAGAAAAAAGAAAGGATGTTATCGTGTTGATCGGGCTAACCATTTAACTGCCAGCGACGAACCAACCATTCGATTCCCGCTGACGCCAGGCGATTTTATAAACTGTTCAGAGAAATCTAAGAGCACAAAAGTCAACAGGTACTTCCTTAACATTTAGGTAAGGAATTAAACATTCTGCTCAGCCTATTGTTCCAGCTAACGCCAGATGATTTTATTCAGTTAAAGTGAAGGTACCATAGCTATAGACCTCTATCCCATGAGAAAGCAAGAAATTGATACATACATAAATAAAAAATTATTAAATAATAGAAAAATATGTGATGAGATAAAAAAAATATAAGTAAATCCTCCAGAACTCATAAGTGTGAGGCGCCTACACTTGAAAATGTGCAACTTGTTCGAGCGAGCTTGATTGCTAAAGTTGTTACTTTGGCAGAAAGGAGAATGCCATCTCACTAGACTGATATTAAGGCACACTTTGAAATGATCCATCTAATTTCAGAATGTGAATACTGTCAGCTTAGAGGCTTTGAACATTTAGGCAAAGGCAAAGGCTGTCACACACTCAACTCAGTTTTTGTACGTACTTTGGCACTGTTG